>NC_057714.1:92677181-92700769 GCF_004010195.1 Chiloscyllium plagiosum | reverse complement strand
CCATGTGGTGTAAAATTCCAAGCAGTGGAATGTGGTGAAACGGTTAAAAATTATGTCCCAATACATGTGTGAATCTAACCGGAATGGAGGTGTTGCTTAGTCCCGTGTGAATCTTATTACTCACCTCCCCGTGTGAATCTTCTTATCTGTATGTAACCAGAATGGAATGTGTTTTTTAGCCTTGCTCTGCTGTTCACATGAATGTTTATATCTGGAAAAGAGTATATCAGCTGGAAAAGTTTCCAGTTCGGTGAGTCTGCTCCGGGGTTACGTTTTAACCGCCGAGCGTGGGTTGTTGGCAACCGCTCTACGAGAACTGACGGCTCCCAGTTCCGGTAACATGTAGAGTGAGTATAGCCAGACCCGTTGTAAGTATGAGACCTGGTTGTGGCGACGCTGCGGGGAATAAAATGCTCATATTCTAGCAGACTCGCCTCTTGGTCGTTTGTTCTGTGTCAGACTACTCTCCTACGAACCTGACCTTGAGAATTTTTTAAAACAAGGCTGGGGCTGTTTTCGCTGGAGCGGTGGAGGTTGAGGGATGACCTTATAGAGGTTTACAAAATTATGAGGGGCATGGGGTGGGGGAGTCCAGAACTAGAGGGCATAGGTTTAGGGTGAGAGGGGAAAGATATAAAAGGGGCAACTTTTTCACGTGCAGGGTGGTATGTGTATGGAATGAGCTGCCAGATGAAGTGGTGGAGGCTGGTATAATTGCAACATTTAAGAGGCATTTCGATGGGTATATGAATAGGAAGAGTTTGGAGGGATATGGGCCGGGTGCTGGCAGGTGGAACTAGATTGGGTTGAGATATCTGGTCGGCATGGACAGGTTGGACCGAAGGGTCTGTTTCCATGCTGTACATCTCTATGACTCTGTGGACACCGAACTTAGCTATCAGCACATAGGGAGGGCCTCAACCGGGACCTTGGGTTCATGTCACACTACAGGTGACCACCATTGCACTACACACACACACACACACACACCTATACACAGACACGCACACAACTAGTCATACACACTCCTACAGACACACACACCTGCACTCACACATGTACTCTCTCGCATTCTTAGACCCCTTTACACTCACACACACATATACACTCTCTCGCACAGACACTCACAACCCCCCAACCCAGAAAAACACAAACACTCCCACATGCACCCTCTCACAGACTTAGACCCCTTTACACTCTCACACACACACACATACACTGTCTCTCACAGACATTCACAACCCCCCACCCCAGTTACACGCGCACATACACATATATGTTTGTGGGGTGAATTTGTACTTGCAGAGTACATTGTACATGTTTGTGGGGTGAATTTGTACTTGCAGAGTTACATTGTACTTTGCTCAAAAACTGCAGGAATCCATGTATGACTCTGTTAGCTCATTTCTTAGATCAGAATCAGTCTAAACATTATGACACAGTCAACAGAACACAGGATGCTAACACCTTCAATATCTTATCTGGGCTGACACCAATTGTTACAGTTAACCTGAAAATGTTACTTTTTTAAAAGTTTTGTGATTTACATATGAAAGAAGTGAAACTATCACGGTCATTCTAACAGATGAGAAACTTAACAATCAATCAAGGTAATTTTTCAGTATGTAATTTCACTTACATCACACTGTGAACTTTTGCTATAAATTCTGTGTCTTACAATTGAACCACCAGATGAAGGAGCAGCGCTCCAATAGCAAGTGCTTCCAATTAAAACTGTTGGACTATAATCTGGTGTTGTGTGATTTTTAACTTAATTAAAAGTGTGTGGGGAAGAGTGGGACAGTGGTGCAGGGATTGGGAATAGTTTGCAAAAAATACCATACTCACAAATACAAAGCAGGAGAGATAAAATCAAAAAGGATAAAGGGATCATTCAATGAGTCACAAATTAAATGAAAACAAATAAAGGATATCAGTTTATCAATGCCTTTGCTTTTATGATGGAATCCAAAAGTCCAAAGCTGTACACCACAGTCTGGATTCCCTGCATGTGTGTGGTTGATTGGCTAACCAGCACCTCAGAAGATGCAGAAAGTTTCTTCAAAGTGTCTTCTGAAGAATAATGTACAACTTCTGCTTCACTGTTTGGACAAAAGGAAATGGATTACTTGCGCAGAGCAATCAAAGCTTATTCGTTGCTTTTCACAGGCCTAAAGCTTTTAGCTTTGTAGCCTAGAGTTTTGACATAATCAAGTGAAAGTGAAGACTGCAGATGCTGGAGATTAGAGTTGAGAGTGTGGTGCTGGAAAAGCACAGCTGGTCAGGCAGCATTCGAGGATGCTGTTGCCTGAAACGTTGACTATCCTGCTCCTCAGATGCTGCCTGACCTGCAGTGCTCTTCCAGCACCACGCTTTTCATATATAAAGCAATGTTGACATCTTAACTGATTGCTGTTTTAAAATTATGTGATTAAAGGACAGCTGATTTCAGCACTTTGGGGCTCATGTGACAAAGACTTGTTGGTCACCGGTGGGGAAACAGTTATCGTCAGACCATCTCAGAGGTTATTCTATTATATAGGTTTGCTTCTTTTTTCTCTTGAAGGCCCTTCACCTTTGCAGAAATTAATAAGCAGTAGCTAATATTCCAGTGCCTTGAGACGCTGATTGTCTAGCTGCCTTTGCTTTCTAGAATCTGGCTGCATACTGCCTGGATTTGAGGGAATCATCTCTAAGGAGAAGCTAGAAAAACTCAGGTTGTTTTCTCTGGAATGGTGGAGGCCGAGTTGAGATTTGATGGAAGTCCATACAATTATGAAATGCATAGATAGGGTTGACAGTCAGAATCCTTTTCCCAGAGTTGAAATGTTGAAAACTAGCAAGCATGCATTTAAGAGGAGAGAGAGAAAGTTCAAAGGAGACCAGAGGGGCAAATGTTTTACACAGAGAGTTGAAGGAATGTAGAGTGAGCTGCCAGGGGTAGGGGTGGAGGCAGATACAATAGGGGCATTTAAGAGACTTTTGGAAAAGCACATGCATATGCAGGAAATGGGGGGATATGGACCAATGACAGATGGAAAGGACTAGTTTAATTCGGCACAACATCATGGACTGACATGGTCCATTCCTGTGCTGCACAGTTCTATATTCTCTGTTCTGAAGATGTTACTACTAAATCTAATCACATGATTGTATCAGCCATCTTTGTTGGGCTGTTCAATGTGCTTTTAAAACAGTTACTAAATATATATACAGATATATACTTGAAGTGTTCTACAACAAAAGCAAAGGTGAAGTGAGAAAAAAAACATCTTCTCTCAACCAGTGGTCAGAATGTTGAATCCAATGCCTGAATATGCGGTGGAGGGTGGTTCAATTGAGGCATTCAAAAGGGCACTGGATGAGTATTTGAATCAAAATAACAAAATAACATGCATGGGGAAAACGCACAAGGTAATGATACAAAACTAGAAATTGCTGGAAAAACTCAGAAGGTCTGGCCAGTGGTCGGGGACATTTGGCCTCAGATCTTCGGGTGACCACCCTCCAAGATGGACTTCGGGATATGCAACAATGCAGAGTGGCCGGGCTGAGGCTGGTAGGGAAGTTCGGTACCCATGAGGATGGCCTCAACCGGGACCTTGGGTTAATGTCACACTACAGGTGACCACACTACACTACACTATACACGCTCTCTCACATACATACACACTGTTACATATTCACACAGTCACGCAGACCCTGTCTCATACACATGCTCTGTCTCAGACACACACATATACACCCCCAACACTTATACCCTCTCACAGGCTTATAGTCTGTCACACTCATGCACACGCTTTACAGCATGCACACACGTAAACATACTCTCTCTCACACACACACTCACATGCACACACACGCACTCTCTCTTTCCCTCACATACAAACACACACACACATCTATGGGGTGAATTTACATTTGCAGAATTATATTTGCAGATACATTCTATTTTTGCTCAAGAAGTGTGCAATCTGCAGGCAGTCAATCCATGTAACATTTTATAAATTCCTACTTTGGAAATAGGACCAGTCTGAATCAAGATTAGGATACAGACAGACTCTAACCTCACATCTTTAAAACATTATCTAAGCTGAAATGTCACCTTCTTTTATAACACCTTAAGTTATCTCAAGAATGTGACTTAAAAGAAGTTCTGTGATTTACATATTAATGAACCAAAACCTGCACACCATTCTAAAAGATGAAAGACTGAACAGCAATCCAGGTTTGTTCAATGTATTGTTTTAATTGCGTGGCAATGTGATCTTTTGCTGTAAATTATTATCCTGCCCCACTAGTTACCAGATGAAAGAACAGTCCTCAGAAAGCTTGTACTTCCAAATAAACTTGTTGGACTATAACCAGTGTTGTATTTTTTTAAAACTTCTGTGGAGAGAAAACAGAGTAATGTTTCAGGTCTGGTGATACTTCTGCTGAACCACGTTCTCAAAACATTGACTCTGCTTTCTCTCCACGGATGCTGTCAGCCCTGCTGAGTTCCTTCAGCAATTTCTGGTTTTGATTCAGACTTTGAGCATCCGCAGGTCTCTGGTTTTTGTCGCAAGGATAGAATATATCTGGCAACAGTGTGCAAATACTGGGAACGCCGAATGCTAAGTATAGGAGCTGAAGAGTATTCTTAAGCATTCTTAAATACAAAACTGTGGGTAAGGGACTATGTCTGCAACAAGTGTGTCTTCCTGCATCTCCTCTCAGACCACATGGATCAGTTGGAGTGGCAGTTGGAAGCAAAGAGGAGCATACACAAGGCAGAGAGTCTGATAAACAGTCCCTTCAGGGAGACAGTCACACCAAAGGTACAGTCAAGCAGATGGGTGACAGCCAGAAAAGGTAGGCAGGTAGTGCAAGTGTCTCCTGTGGCTATCCCTCTCTCAAACAAATTATTCAGTTTGATACTGTTAGGGGGGAAATAGCTTCTCAAGGGAAAATAGCAGTAACAGCCAGGTCTTTGGCACCACAACTAGCTCTGCTATAAAGCAGGGTATGGCAAAATCCAAGCAAGCAACTGTGATACAGGACTCTATAGTCAGGGGCACACACAGAGGTTCTGAGGCTGTGAGCAAGACTCCAAGATGGTGTGTTGTCTCCCGGGTGCCAGGATCAAGGATGTTTTGGAGCAGTTGCAGCAAATCCTGAAAGAGGAGCATGAGCAGTCAGAGGTTGTTGTAAACGTTGTGACCATTGAGTTAGGTAGAAAAATGGTACCTTGATCAACTGGGCTAATGGGCTAAGGAATGATAGCTGGAGTTTAATTTATTTAAGTGTGAGTTGTTGCATTTTGGGAAGACAAGCAAGGGTAGACTTATACACTTATTGGTAGGGGTCTGGGAAGTATGGGGGATGGAGGTGTACAGGGACATCCAGTCCCTGTACACCTCCATCCCCCATCACGAAGGACTCAAAGCACTCCGCTTCTTCCTTTCCCGCTGTACCACCCAGTACCCTTCCACCGACACCCTCCTTCGACTGACCGAACTGGTCCTCACCCTGAAACCCTCCTTCGACTGACCGAACTGGTCCTCACCCTGAAACCCTCCTTCGACTGACCGAACTGGTCCTCACCCTGAAACCCTCCTTCGACTGACCGAACTGGTCCTCACCCTGAAACCCTCCTTCGACTGACCGAACTGGTCCTCACCCTGAAACCCTCCTTCGACTGACCGAACTGGTCCTCACCCTGAAACCCTCCTTCGACTGACCGAACTGGTCCTCACCCTGAAACCCTCCTTCGACTGACCGAACTGGTCCTCACCCTGAAACCCTCCTTCGACTGACCGAACTGGTCCTCACCCTGAAACCCTCCTTCGACTGACCGAACTGGTCCTCACCCTGAAACCCTCCTTCGACTGACCGAACTGGTCCTCACCCTGAAACCCTCCTTCGACTGACCGAACTGGTCCTCACCCTGAAACCCTCCTTCGACTGACCGAACTGGTCCTCACCCTGAAACCCTCCTTCGACTGACCGAACTGGTCCTCACCCTGAAACCCTCCTTCGACTGACCGAACTGGTCCTCACCCTGAAACCCTCCTTCGACTGACCGAACTGGTCCTCACCCTGAAACCCTCCTTCGACTGACCGAACTGGTCCTCACCCTGAAACCCTCCTTCGACTGACCGAACTGGTCCTCACCCTGAAACCCTCCTTCGACTGACCGAACTGGTCCTCACCCTGAAACCCTCCTTCGACTGACCGAACTGGTCCTCACCCTGAAACCCTCCTTCGACTGACCGAACTGGTCCTCACCCTGAAACCCTCCTTCGACTGACCGAACTGGTCCTCACCCTGAAACCCTCCTTCGACTGACCGAACTGGTCCTCACCCTGAAACCCTCCTTCGACTGACCGAACTGGTCCTCACCCTGAAACCCTCCTTCGACTGACCGAACTGGTCCTCACCCTGAAACCCTCCTTCGACTGACCGAACTGGTCCTCACCCTGAAACCCTCCTTCGACTGACCGAACTGGTCCTCACCCTGAAACCCTCCTTCGACTGACCGAACTGGTCCTCACCCTGAAACCCTCCTTCGACTGACCGAACTGGTCCTCACCCTGAAACCCTCCTTCGACTGACCGAACTGGTCCTCACCCTGAAACCCTCCCTTTCCACCTATCACATTTCCAACGCCCCTCCTCCAAGTCCCTCCTCCCTACCTTTTATCTTCTCCTGCTGAACACTCTCTGCTCATTCCTGAAGAAGGGCCTGTGCCCGAAACGTCGAATCTCCTGTTCCCTGGATGCTGCCTGACCTGCTGTGCTGTTCCAGCAATAAAGTTTCAACTTTGATCTCCAGCATCTGCAGACCTCACTTTCTCCTCTGGGAAGTATGGTTGAACAAAGAGATGATGGGTGCAAATACATAGTTCCTTGAAAGTGAAAGTCACAGATAGACAGGGTGGTGATGAAGACATTTGGCATATTTGCCTTAATCAGACAGGGCATTGAGTATAGAGTTGGGATGATATGTTACAACAGGACATTGGAATGGCCAATTTTGGAGTACTGCATACAATTCTGGCTGTCCTGCTAGAGGAAGAATGTTAATAAACTGAAAAGAATACAAAAAAGATTTACAAACATGTTGCTTTTATAAGGAGAGGCTGGATAGGCTGGGACTTTTTTCCCTGGAGCATTGGAGGCTGAGAGGTAATCTTATAGAAGTTTATAAAATCATGAGGGGCATAGATAGAATGAATAACAAAGTTCTTTTCCTAGGTTCTGTCCAAAACTAGAGGGCATAGGTTTAAGGTGTGAGGGGAAAGATTTTAAAGGGACCTGAGGGGCAACTTTTTCACACAGAGAGGCTGTGTTATGGAATGAAGAAGTGGTAGAGGTGGATGCAATTTCATGGGCAACACGGTGGCACAGTGGTTAGCACTGCTGCTCGCAGCACCAGAGACCTGGGTTCAATTCCTGCCTCAGGCGACTGACTGTGTGGAGTTTGCACACTCTCCCATGTCTGCGTGGGTTTCCTCCGGGTGATCTGGTTTCCTCCCACAGTCCAAAAATGTGCAGGTTAGGTGAATTGGCCATGCTAAATTGCCCGTGGTGTTAGGTGAAGGGATAAATGTAGGGGGATGGGCTTCGGCGGGTCGGTGTGGATTGTTGGGCCGAAGGGCCTGTTTCCGCACTGTAAGTAATCTAATCTAAAAAAATTACGATGTTTAAATACATTTAAATGAGCAATTGGATTGGGAAGATCTCAAGGAAGATGGGCCCAACACAGGTAAATGGGACAATTCTGTCAGAAAACCTGGTCGACATAAATGAGTTGGGCTGAAGGGTATGTTTCTATGCTGTGTGGCTATAACTCTATGACAAGGTAATGATGGTCATTTAAAGAGTCTGTGCAGGCATGATGAGCCAAATATCCCTCAACCTGCGTTGTAACACTTCTGTATATATTAAAGTTGGTTTGTCATCTGTTTGTAACACTTGATATGCCCCAACCACGTGCTTCAGTCGTGATGAAAGAGGAGCAGACTCCATTGTGCCACTTCGACATCAGAAGGATAATGATTCTGGCAAATCTCCAGCCCGCTGTTGTATTTTCTAAGATTCTTTCGCAGCTAAAACACTAACAGGCCTGAATCTTATCAAAGGTTAGCCCTGCCGCTAGGACTGAAAGCAGAAGCTGCCCCTGAGCTGGCTGCTTTGGGATACTGGGCTGCAATTTACTGGAAGCACAAAGTAAAGAAGTGCAGCAAGAATTCCTGACAAATGGTGGAGGTAACCCACTCTCTCCTTCCACTCCAACTGACCCCAGCCACTTCCTCCATAACGTTTCCGGTTCAATCCAAAATCTGGGGTCAGGCAGCCTTTGCAGTGCTCCCAGTAATGGCTGAGCTGGCATCGAAGCCTGGTTAAGTTCAGCTTTTAACCATGCTGGGGCGAGGTAGACTTACAATGCCATAGATGTGGGACCAGCCATTGCTGTGGGAAGGCGTGGAACACAGCAGTCATAAAGGAAGGCCACCATTCACAGAGCGTTACTAGGAGGGCCATGTCATGGTGCCCCTCATGTTGCAGCTAAGATGCCAATGGAGGAGAGGTGTGGATGACACGAGGTCACTTGCTGGCTTAGTTGGCTCCTCGATGGGGGACCCAGCTGGATGAAGAATTCACAATTCCCTCCTGATGCTTTCTGCCACCATTTTCCGAGGCCTCTCTGCCCATCCGCAAAGGGGTGGTAAATTCACAGCCACAATTTCTACTGTGTGCCTAAAATTAATTTGTGTTGCAGACGTTTCGTCCCCTGTCTAGGTGACATCCTCAGTGCTTGGGAGCCTACTGTGAAGCGCTTCTGTGATGTTTCCTCCGGCATTTATAGTCATTTGAATCTGCCGCTTCCGGTTGTCAGTTCCAGCTGTCTGCTGCAGTGGCCGGTATATTGGGTCCAGATCAACGTGCGTATTGATTGAATTTGTAGATGAGTGCCATGCCTCAAGGAATTCCCTGGCTGTTCTCTGTTTGGCTTGTCCTATAATAGTATCCTAGAGGCATGGCACTCATCCACAGATTCAATCAATACGCACATCGACCTGGACCCAGTATACCGGCCACTGCAGCGGACAGATGTAACTGACAACCGGAAGCGGCAGGTACAAATCACTACAAATGCCGGAGGAAAGATCACAGAAGCGCTTCACAGGAGGCTCCCAAGCACTGAGGATGTCACCTAGACAGGGGATGAAACGTCTGCAACACAAATTCCCAGCTCGGCAAACAGAACCACAACAACGAGCACCCGAGCTACAAGTCTTCTTCCAAACTAAAATTAATATTACACTAAATAATTGAAACTTTAACAAATGTAATCAAAACTTATAATATTGAAACACAAATTAAGTTGTTTGTAATCTCAGACTTTTTTGAACTTGATGTGCACAAATTAGCTGCTGTGTTTCCTATATTACAGCAGTGACAGCATTGCAAAAGTGCCTCATTGGCAATTAAACACTTTCAGGTGGTCTATTTGTTAAAAAAGAAACACCCTTTACATGTCTGAAAAAAACCCCAAAAGAACTGCAGATTCTGGAAATCAGAAACAAAAATAGAAATTGCTGGAAAAGCTCAGCAGGTCTGGCAGCATCTGTGGAGAGAGCAAGTCTATGTAGTCCATTAGCATTGTCATATTCTGACATATCTAACCTTTCCTTCCTTTCATTGTGCTATCCTGCACCTCAGAAAATGCACAAGAATATTTCTTTTTTTTTTCCAAGTTAATGAGCAATATTTCATCGATCTGCACAGCAGCAACAGAAAGGTGAGACTGACCTTATGGAGATTTGATACAAGCAGCAATCCCCCACTGTCAGAAAAGATTTACTGAGCCAGACTGTATATAAAAAAAACTTTGAAGAAGATTCATTGTTCATGTGCGCTTTCAGGAAAACTTCAAAGAAACTTGCTGAGTGGTTTATTTAGAACAAATTATAATCTCATTATAAATCTTAAAACTAGGTCAAGGTTGGACAGCATGGTGTGGTCTGTTGAATGATAGTTTCCTACCGAAAGTCAAACTTTATCCCAGTTGTGAATTATCTACAGGGACAGAAGTGCAATCTAATTACAAGGACCAGTGTTTTAACAATTATTCATTTGTAATTGGACAGAGAAGTATATTCATAATAACATGTATTTTAATGTTAAAATTATGTAAAAACATTGGCATCCATTGAGATTAAGTTCATTTTAAAGTGCTTTAGATGTTTTTACTACATTAAAGGCAGTATTTAAGTTGTTGATTTGTTCTTCACTTGCTATCAGTAAACCAAATTACTTATATGTAAAAGACATATCTTGCGCACATGTATGATTTCCTCCTACACTGGGTGTTACTCGTAGCAAATTCTCTGTCTGCATCAGTCTTTCAAATACAACTGTATAACAGTATTGCCCAAATGACATAACATCCTGCTGGCTACCAACACTGGAAATGTAAATCATTGTTGTTTTAATCCACATGGGTTCCACCTCTGCTTAATTCACACAGGCCCCTATGTTCCATTAACACTGCCAATCACTGACATTTCTATCCTTACAGCTCCAATGTTTTTTCAATATAAAAATATAACTTTTCAGCTTTAACTTCTTACCTTCTAACCCCTTCCGCCTCCTCCAGCAGGGACAGTGGGACGTGAAAGCCTCAGCCAACTCATGTCCTTGACAGCTACTAATGCTGTTCCATGATAACCCAGTGGGGAACTGTAAATTCAATAATGGTTTTGGATTCCTCAGCCTTCATTCTCACCATCAGTTCAGCGCCAACTGGCAGACTGGAAATTGAAATCACAAGCAACTTTCATTACTGAGTGACTGTTACTTCAGGATCATGATTTTAGACTTTTAGAGATCTTTTATGTGGTGGTCAAAATGAGAGATTTTAGTCCAGAAGGATTAAATATTTTGCCATATTTGCCTTCAATATCTCATGATTTGACTTTAGCGTCTGAAAGCCACTCCTGGTGGGAATTTTCTAGTTTAGCCACTGTCAATGCTCGCCTTAAGGTTAGTAACCTGGAAGAAATCTGCAATAATTATGGGCATGTCTGAAGCACAGACTCATGAACTCTTTCAATTAAATTGAATGTGGCCAAATTGATTTTAGTTAGCACCATTATGAGACAAAGGGAAGATACTTTCACACATTGTTTCTGAATTTCACCTTATGTGGATTTGGTATACAGGAAATATTTTGACCCATGTGTGCTAGGTGCACTGACTGTGACACGACTGCCATGTTTGGATCTGCACATGGATTATATTTCCAGTCTTCTGGCAGCTCCTTTTACTGTTTCCCATATTAACAACAGCCAGTAAGACAATGTTTTTCTTTGTTTAAATGAGAACCTAAGTTAGAGAGTCATTCAGCACAGAAACAGATCCGTTGGCCTGATTCGTTGAAGAGTTTATGCCTGAAACGTCAATTTTCCTGCTCCTCGGATGCTGCCTGACCTGCTGAGCTTTTCCAGTGCCACACTTTTCGACTCTGATCTCCAACATCTGCAGTCCTCACTTTCTCTCATCCATGCGGATCATGTTTCCCAAACTGAACTCATCCCATTTGCCTGTATTTGGCCCATATCCATCTAAATCTTTCATCTTCACGTACCTGTCCAAATGTCTTCTAAATGTTGCGCTTACACTTGTCTCTACCACTTCTAAATATGACAGGGCTGGGTTAGTCAGGTGGGGGAGGGAGGAGGGGAATGGACCATAGTTCCATGTTCCTACAAATTCTATGGATTCTCAAAGGTCCCAGTTTGCAACTTTGGTACTTGACAGGTTCCCAGGAGGTCAATCCACCTGACAGGTAATATTAGATTAGATTAGATTACTTAGATTAGATTTCTTACAGTGTGGAAACAGGCCCTTTGGCCCAACAAGTCCACACCGGCCCGCCGGAGCGCAACCCACCCAGACCCATTCCCCTACATTTACCCCTTCACCTAACACTACGGGCAATTTAACATGGCCAATTCACCTAACCTGCACATTTTTGGATTGTGGGAGGAAACCGGAGCACCCGGAGGAAACCCACGCAGGCACCGGGAGAATGTGCAAACTCCACACAGTCACCCGAGGTGGGAATTGAATCCGGGTCTCTGGTGCTGTGAGGCAGCAGTGCTAACCACTGTGCCATCGTGCTGCCCGAATCGGACCAATGGCTCTGTTTCCATGCTGAATGACTCTCTAACTTAGGTTCTCATTTAAACAAAGAAAAACATTCTCTTACTGGCTGTTGTTAATATGGGAAACAGTAAAAAGAGCTGCCAGAAGACTGGAAATATAATCCATGTACAGACACCAAGCATGGCAGTCGTGTCACAGTCAGTGCACCAAGCACACATGGATCTAGAGCAGTTAGCTGAATTACTGCAGGATTGGTATGATACCAGAGAGAGATAACAAGGTATTTCCTGATTCCAATAATGGATCTGATCCTGGTGGGTAGGAAGGACTTTTGATACTTGACTCCCAGCAGATGTTATATTTGATTTGATCCCCAATGAGGGGGCAAACCTGGGGCACAGGTGGAGAGGACAGGTGTTCAGGAATGGCGTTTCTCTCCCATTTCTCTTGGCCCACAAACAGTGCTTGAAAGGTAGTTAATTTCTCCCTGAAATCCTTGCCATCTTCAGCAGCTGGGAAATCTGACCGACCAGATTATATAGTTTTTTTCTTCTATTTGTTTCCAAACTGAGGAGATTCTAAATTCCTTGATTTTATATATTTTTTTTCAAACAGCAGTAGTGCTTATTTGAGACTCCTGTTTATTTTTTTTCCTTTTTTCTTTTTTTCTCTTTGTGCATGTAGGTATAGGGCATAGTGAAGAAACAACAAGCACAGAAAACGTTATTCATGTTCCACCACCAGGAAGAAAGGAAACACCCGAGTGGCCAGGGACTAAGCAGTGCCCTTCTCAACAAAGGACAATGCCTGAGTGAATGAAAACGTGAAGGAGAGACTAGGGGTTAAATCAAAATAGAATTGGAGGACCAATCAGATTACATCAGTAAAGGCAAGGCTGACAGCCTCTTAAAAAATTTAAATTGCTGATGTAGCTGTTAGTAGCCAGTTGTTAGTTTGCATGTTGACCTATCTCCGTTAGTGAGAGCAGGTATTTAGGAGTCAGGTTTGACAATTTGAAACAAAATTAAGTTGTAAGCAATGAGGGCTAGTAGCCAGTACTTTTGATCCACTCCCAAGATGCACACCAACATTAAAAACAGGTGTGTGTGGAGGGAATCGGTGTCACACATTTCTCGAACTCTCACTTATGACTCCTAGTAGCTGGCTGTGCCCTTCTCGTGGTCCTCCCAAGCTTTTGACCTGACAGTCATGTAAAACTAAATGAAGGGTCCATTACTTTACGCTGGTGTGGTATGGGGATGTCAAGCTTTCTAATGTGCATGGATCCTTGGAACAGCGGGTAAGGCAGAAGATCCCAATAAGCGAGTAGGCCAATGGCTTAGTATATGAAGACCCGCAAGATGTGTGACACAATCCAGCACAGTTTTGATGTTTAGTCAGGCAATATGAATAGTCACCTGTGAAGAGTCTGAGACCTCACACACAATAAGCCCCTATAGTTAGTCATGGAAACATGACAGAAGATCTCCCAGTAAGAGAAGATACATGTATGTGAACGAAAACACTACCCTCCTATTTTTTAGTTGTTAACATTCACATCTTGGCTTCTGGGTGACTTTGAAATAGATTAAATATATGGCAATAGTGCCTAGAGTTAGCAACTCTCATGGATTGCCCAAGGATCTCTTTGGAATATAGACACACCTCCTGGGGGCACTGATGCCACTTTGGGTAATTGCTTGTCATAGCCTTGCTTCTCCAAACAGTTCCTTTTTTACTAATAGCCAGCCTCCCTCATTATGTCAGTCCCAAATGTTCACCTCCCTGTGCGAACAGCTAGTTTTGGGACCAGGTGGTCACAACTGACAGTATGGACACAATGGGCCAAATGACCTCCTTTTATGTGATAACAGTTCTTTGGTAGAATTTTATTCCACTTTCTGAAAGCATTTGCACTGAAGCGGAGGATGAAATGATATTTTAAAATGAAGTTTTCATGCATCTGGGCAATTGATGTTGCTTGAGTGTTTTGGAGTGCTTTGTGCATTTTGAGATAATGAAAAATTGATCATATTTGATGAATGGAGAGAGAGAATCATAAAATTAGACAGTAACGGAGATGCCCTTTGACTTTTAACCCTTCCAGTGCTACAGTAACACTTATACTATCCCATTTACCCACACTAGGCCCACAGGCTTGAATGTTGCGATACTTCAAGTGCTCATCCAAGTGCTTTTTAAAGATTGTGAGATTTTCAGAGAGTGGACATAAGGAGACATTCAAAAGGGCAGCTGGGCTACCCTATCCACTCTGGGCAGTGCATAAAGACTTTCTTTTCATAGACCTACTAACAATGAACACACATTAAAAATGGAGACTCTATCTTTTTGAGTGCAACATTTTCAGGGAAGTGAAATCTGATCGAGTGTCACATGCTCACCCATTGCACATTCAAGTCACGTGTACGACTGGAGCCAGCACTCGCACAGTATCACCTTTACATTGTATTCCCCCATGTTAATAAATAGACATTTGTCAGGTTACCTTCTGCAGCACACTCAACACAAAATACTGCCTTACTGGAATTATAACCATTTATGGTTTCCTTTCCAAAGTTTTTGAGAGTTGAGAATCCTGGCTGTGAGAGGCAGTTAATGAGCCAGCTGAATTGCACAGTATTGCTGTACCCCAAAGGAGTGATAATTTTACTGGGCAAGTCCCATGAATCGAGTCAGATTTGGTCTGTCAATCATCAAGAAGCAGGAAAGCATAGGAAGGAACTATTCCCTGTCCTCTCTTTCCGGGGCCAGTTGTTGTGCAGAATATATGTTCCAAGCATGACCTGTCAGGACTTGATGTTACAGAATAGCTGATTGGATCCAGGTTCCTTACCGTTGAAAGTGAAGCACTGGGAATTGAGTAAAAATCAGGCAGGAGTCTCAACATTTCCAAATTTGTATATTCCATGCAAAAGTCTGAATTTGAAGCCAAACACTCCTAGTTCTTCTTCTGGAAATGGTAACGATAGACAACAAAACATCCCTCTCTGCTGCAAAAAGCAACATCATTTCTCATTTTACAACATAAACCTTACCACCATCCCCAAGAACAGCAATCCTCCAGACAGGAATCTGGCTACTATTGACAAGACAAAGACAATTATTTCTTTGGCGTTGTTAAGAGTTTGTTTTAATTTTGTCCAGACACCTGGTGGTACAGTAAACCGCATCCCTTTCCTGATTAGCAGGTGTTTTAGTAAGGTACAAATGTGCATTAAGCATACAGTGTATTGCTGAATATGTAACTCAATACTGAGTGCAGAAAATATTGGGAGCATGCACAATGCCATCTCTGCAGAGGAAGGCTGAGTAAATGTTTCAGGCAATGACTTTCAATCAGACCTGGGAAGATGATGGTGAGGGAACGCATGCAAAAGCTAGGGATAAATGGACAGGAGGTTTGGGGCAGAGAGTCTTCGAGGGGAGAACAAAGTGGATGGCTGGTATAGAATAGCACTGGAAGGGTTAAAGGTCAAAAGGTTACAAAGTAAAAGCTACCGACATTGAATCAAGAGAAGGCTATTATTGGAACAGATTATCTGAGGGATAATAAAAAATAAAGATGAATTTGGATGGTCTTTTCACAATCATTAGATGTCTCAAGTGTTTCAGTACCAATGAAGTACTCTTTGTTATGCAGTTGTTATTGTAATGAAGGAAACATAGCAGCCTGTAATGTGCACAGCAAACCCCTCCCCCCCCAAAAAAAAACAGCAGGGATAACGACCTGATCTAAAACCAAAAAAACTGCGGATGCTGTAAATCGGAAGTAAAAACAGAAATTGCTGGAAAAGCTCAGCAGATCTGGCAGCTTCAGTGGAGAGAAAGCAGAGTTAATGTTGCAGGTCAAGTGACCCTTCCTCAGTTGAGTGTCACAATCAAAACACAGCATCACTGATTCCCTCAGCATGACACTTGGAGAGTCAGCCTTGATCCTTGCTCTCAAAATCTGGAGTGCAGCCAGAATCTGTGTCCTTGAGCGTCAGGTGCATATTTTTGTTCGATGTGGAAAGTATTCACATTCATTCACAGTTTAATGGCATTAATTCATCCAAAGATAGTGACTGATTCAGGAATCATAGAATCCCTACAATATGGAAGCAGGCCATTCAGCCCACACTAACCCTCCAAAGAGCATCCCAACCAGACCCACCCTAACCCTGTAACTCTGCATTTCCTATGGATAACCCGTCTTGTCTGCACGTCCCTGTGCACAGTGGGTAATTTAGCATGGCCAATCCACCTAACCTGCACATCTTTGACTTTGGGAGGAAACCTACACAGACATAAGAAGAACGTTTAAGCTCCAAGGTGTCAGCTGCCCAAGGTTGGAATTGAACCCAGATCCCGCATGCTGTGAGGCATCAGTGCTAACCACTGAGCCACCATAGGTACATTGTGGTAACGTCATTGGATTGAGAATTCAGAATCCTGGATTGATGTTCTGGAAATCAATACAATCTGAAATTACAACAGGACCCACGTAAAATTGGTTAACTAATGTCCTTTAGGGAAGGGTAATTTTGGATGTCAATAAATGTTGGCCGAGCCAGCTCTCCATACATTGCATGAAGGAAAACAATTGGCACATTATTGGGTGCCTGCTCTCTAAACATAAAGGAGGGGCATGCGAAAATAATAAGCCCTCTGAATCTAAAGCTGGCAAACATCAGTGACACCATCCTTCACAAAATGTGTATGTACAGATGGGAGCTGAGTGTTTAATAGTTTGAAAGTAATTGGATGTGAAATTTTGCTCAGTGGTATCTGTTGTTTTAACCCTTTAGATGTCATTTAGGAACACATAAATTAATTATAAAGGATCTTGTCTTACTGTGAATGTGCTGATGAGACAAAGCATATATCAGCTTGGGAATGAATGCAATGTTACAAGACTTTTTTTTTGCCTTGCACCCTCATGGCAAGGTAAAGGTGAAGTAAGATGTTTCCTGAATAAATTATGTTTCCTTACCTCAGCAGACTTTGAGGATCATCTTTGGTCACCTAACGAAATCAAGAATAAAGTCAGAAGTCACAAGACACCAGGTTGTGATTCAAGAGGTTTATTTGAAATCCTGAGTTTTCGGAGCTCCTTTTTCAAGTGAAGTCACTTCATGTGATGAAGGGGCAGTGCTCCAAAAACTTGTGATATCAAATAAACCTGTTGGACTATAACCTGGGGTTATGTGACTTCTGACTCTATCCACCCTGGGTCCAACACTGGCACCTCGACATCATGGACACCACAAACCATTGGCTAAAAGTGGAGAGGATCTCTAAGAAGATTGCACATATTGACACAGATACCACGTTTCTGCAAGAAAGCAGAGAAGATCCCAAAAGGACTACAGATCATGAACCCACTCAAGTTGGCCTACAGCACAGACTGTTCTGAGAGACTCTGCTGTCACATCTCTCACACACTCCTCAATCACCCCGCACACCAGCTCTACAGCAGACATCACAACCTTGAGGTCGAGATAGAGTCCATATTCTCAGCTTGTGTTGAGGATACATTGGACCAGCTATGAGACACTGTTAAGCAGACGAGACAACAGAACTACACCATCTATGTGCACACCAAGAACAGAAAACTGGAGAAACTTGGCATCACCACCAGCAGTAACCAAACCTCCCCCAGTGCTATAGTTGAAACCAATATTACCATGGGGAAATCCATCATCAACTTGTCTGCCCACACACTGCAACCAGACAAAACCAAAGTTCTCAGCTGAGGCCTCAATTTCTGCCCCACTACCAAAATGGACCCCACTGGTTCTTGCAGCAGACACAGAGGAATTCATCGGGTGAAAGAAGCTCCATGAATTCTTCCGCAAACCCCAAGATGCCAGCATTGAGCCCAATGAGACTACCAATAAACCAGAACAGTTACAGAGAGATCCGTAGTGCAGCAACCAAAGAAGATAAAAAGCTTCATGTGATGAAGGTGCAGCGTTCCAAAAGTTTGTGATTTCAAATAAATCTGTTAGACTATAACCTGGTGTCATGTGACTTCAAACTGTGTCCACCCGAGTCCAACATCAGTACTTCCATATCAAGAATATTATAGCATAGTTTTGTCACAAATTGTGTTCAACACCATACACAAATTGTGTGTGTGTGTATGAGTTAGTAACACAAGTTCAGAGCTCAGTGCTCCAGCTAACACCTTCTCTGAAGCTCACACTGCTAAACAACTTCTTCAGCATTCAGAAAGATTTAAGTGATATTTAAATATACAAGCATATGCACCTTGCTTTTATTTACTTGAGTCACCACTCAGTATCTTAATTTTGCTCTTCTAGTGAAATCATGGCTGATCCAATTGTAACTTCAAATCCATGTCCTCACCTACCTCGACCAGGTTGTTGTGGAATCAAGGGGTCGAATGGTCTTTTTCCACACTGTTGGGGTTCTATGATTCAATGGTTCCTGTTCCATAATGACTAGCGTTAATCTCAGCAATTGGTGTACTTGTAATGGCTGGCACTGTTCTCTCTATGAGGTGGCAGAGGAGATTAGAAAATGCAAGTGTGCAGGTTTCTCTTCAGTTATGTGCTGTACCCCTTGGCTGTGTGTTACCTACCCCAGCACGACAGAGGGAGCACATCAATAACTTCTGCAAATCTGTTTGTTTGCCCGAACTGAACAGCTGACATAGTGTGCATGCTGTGAGTAGTGCATGTGAGGCTTAGAGCAATGACATGCATGGAACAGGTTGATGAGTTAGGCATGAGCCTTGATTGATGAAAATCAGTAGAAAATGCAGAAGGTAGTATAGTGCAATTATTCAATTATTTGCTATGAAACTTGAAAGGACATTCACTGACTATGAGAACTCATGAGCAATCATTGAAATTCTTCCAGGCCTTCATCTCTGCAGATATCCCACAAGGAATAACCCATATGGAACAGCAGCAAACTCAGATCAAGGACTACTGGCATATACATTTTGATTTGGTCAGATCTGGATTTGTATCAAAGGTGACCATGTATTGATCAATAAATTGGTCTGAAAACCGGCATTAGTAGTTTTCATGACTTTTGTTAAAAGTACATTAGCAACCTCTTGGTAATATGTTCAATGACTGACCACTAAAGGAAACAAAATGAAAAATAAAATCTAGCTCTGAGCTCTGACTCATCCAGTATTACCATGAGCTGGAGCATGTCAAGGCAGAGGGTGGTTTTAAACAGTGTACAGCTTTACAAAGGGCTGGGAAACTCAGATTTTGGACCACCTATTTATGCAAACAATTAATGAACGACACAAATAGCTGCATGGAGAAATCATTCTAATGAGCAGGCAGTTGGAGTACAACCTGTACTTCAATCAACAACTGTGGGTTAAGCATGGAGCATGATTGCTATTTTTGTCAGCAATCTAAATTATCCCCAAAGTGTCTGCATCTTAGGTGGCTGAAAGAAATGGTGTAGTGCAATTGGTATTGAGTTGAAGAGTCCAGTGAGATTATTTGACGTAAGTGAATCAAAGCAAGGAAATGAGGGCTGTAGTTAGATGAAAGTTATTTTGGTGCAACAATGGTATTTATACCATAGTAGGGTGGAGAATTCCACATGGTGTTACTGTACTTTCAACATAAACAATGGCAAACCAGACAAATCCCAGCCTGAACACATTACAACACACAGCTAGCCAATTTACTTACATTTTAAAATGGTTTCACATGAAGAAAAATGATTTTAATATCAAGTTATTTGGGTTTTTTTTAAGAAGATGACATCAAGCTTTAAAGAAAGATTTGATAACTTCTTTTCCAAATTATGAGATTGATTTTTCTTGTTTGTTGCAAGTGATGGTCATTGCTCCTGATTCATGGCTGATTCACAAAATGTTCCATCCAAGAACTGTGGGATTTTGAAGAAGGTTTTCAATAACTGTATAAGTTTAACAAAGCAGCCTATACTCAAAAGTTGGCTCAGGTCAGAAAATACGAAAAAAGAGTCACTAATCTGCTTGCATCTGTGTTATACCTGTGTGCAAAGTCAATATTCTCTTATATTAAAGCAAGTTATTGCAGATGCTGGAATCTGAAAAAAAGGGTCAGTTAGACTCGAAACGTCAGCTCTTTTCTCTCCTTACCAATGCTGCCAGACCTGCTGAGATTTTCCAGCATTTTCTCTTTTGGTTTCAATGTTCCCTTACTTCTATCTACTTTTTCTAACATCTATATTTTAAATGTGTATAACTGGGATTATAAAAGAATTAGCGTTGGGCATCTGAGTAACATTAATATTCTTCATTTACTTCAGTCATTTGAGCTGACTTCCTTATTTCCTGATGAAGGGCTTTTGCCCTGCTCCTCAGATGCTGCCTGACCTGCTGTACTTTTCAAACACCATTCTGATCTAAACTCTTCCTTGTTTGTGCCGGGAAAGTAAATCTTCAGACGATCACTGTGGTACCATGTTGTAATAAAAAACAAAAGAACTGCAGGTGCTGGAAATCAGAAACAAAAACTGCAATGGCTGGAAAAGATCAGTAAGTCTGGGAGCATCTAAAGAGAGAAATTAGAGTTAACATTTCAGGTCCAATGACCCTTCCTCAGAATCCATGGTCGGGTTGAGAAGATTCATTGACTTTTATCTGTGCTGTAAACATCCATCAGTTCCGTTGAGTTCCACAGGTCAACAAGAACTGACTACAGTAACTTTTGGCCCATGGCCCTGGAGGCTATTGCAATGCAAGTGAATATCTACACTATTTAACTATTACTAATGTTTCTAATTCAACTACCTTTTCAGGCAGTAGGTTCCAGATTTCTCACCATCTTTCAGGTGAAAATATTTGTCCCCAACTCTCCTTTTATCCTTTGACTTCGAATGTTTAACCTATGCCCCAGTTATTGACTTGTCTACTCTAGAAAAGGTGTTTTCATATTGATTCCATCAATGCCCCTCATAATATTAGACACCTCCATCAGGTCTCCAGTTGTGAGTTTCTTCAGTTCTGGCATAATCTCTTGTGTTCTATGTTTTCTGAAAAATTTTTTTGATTCATTCAGATGATGTAAGCATCAATGGCCAAGCTAGCATTTATTGCCCAGCCTTAATTGCCTAAAGGACTGTTAAAAGTCAACCACATTGCTGTGGGTCTGGAGTCACATGCAGGCCTAATTAGGTAAGGATGACAATTTCCTTCTCTAAAGTACATGAGTGAACCAGATTTTTTTTTGCTGACATTTGGTTATAGTTTCATCATGGGACTCTTAATTCGAGATTTTCTGCAATGGTAGGATTTGAATTGGATCCCTAGAACATTAAAAAGTGAAAGAACTGCAGATGCTGTAAATCAGAAACAAAAATAGAAATTGCTGGAAAAGCTCAACAGGTCTGGCAGCATCTGTGGAGAGAAATCAGAGTTAACATGTTAGATCAAGTGATGCTTCCTCAGAACTGACAGTCATGATGTGGAGGTGCCAGTGGACATGGTCAGAAGTCACATGACACCAGGTTATAGTCCAACAGGTTTATTTAAATCACAAGCTTTTTGAGCGCTGTTCATTCGTCAGGTGGAGAACTGATAGTCGCTAGGAAAATGTTGTTTCTATGTAACATATTTCACATAGACTGCTATTACATACAACCCATTGTTAGTCACTAACATTCCCCATTAATAGCTATGCACCTTCCTAGCCAGATTGTTATCCATTTCTTTTTCTGTTCAACTGATATCGAGCCATAATCACAAAGTCATACAGCATGGAAACAGATCCTTCATTCCAAATAGTCCATGCTAAACATAATCCCAAGCTAAACTAGCCCCATTTGCCTGTCCCTGGCCCAAATCCCTCCAAACCTTTCCTGCTCAGGGATATTCCAAATGTCTTCTAAACATTGTAATTATACCTCTATCCTCACCTATTGTTTACTACTTACCTCCTCCCTCCTCCCTCTCTTCTGCATAAACTGACATTTTCCCAGCTAACATCAGTTCTGAGGAAGCATTACTTGACCTAACATGTTAACTCTGATTTCTCTTCTCTGTTGCCAGACCTGATGAGATTTTCTAGCAATTTCTGGTTTTGTCCTTAGAACTTTACTTTGATCTCTAAATTAAGAGCTGTAGCAGTATTTCCACCAAGCAATCACCTCCTTGAAACAAAGTCAAGCATCCCACCTGTTTTGTAAAAGACCTTTTCCATCTGCTCTGTTATCTATGTGATCTGTGGATATGAACAGCAAGGTCCCTCTGACCTTCAGTATTTTCCTGAGTCTTATCATTTACAGTTAATCCCTTGAAAACAACAAATGCTGCTCAGACAGTATCCATGAAGAGAGAACAAGTTAACATATCAAGTCTAGATGACTCTTCAGCAGAGTTGAGGTGTTATCCTGTGTAATCCCTTGCCTTGTTTCCCCTCCCAAAGGTCATTACCCCACACTTTTTTGTGTTGAATTCTATTTGCTTCTGCTCCGCCCAACTGACCAGTCTGCTAATATTGTCTTACATTTTATGGCTATCTTTTTACTATTTACTGGAAATAGAGGGGAGGTGCAAGGAACAAGAAGAACAGACAATAATGGTACTCAGATCAAAAGACAAAGAGTGTGCTAATGGTAGGAGAGAGAAGATGAGGCTGAAAAATAGGTGTAAATGGCTCCTGTGAATTGCTGACAATATTGTGAGCAAACACATGTAAACAAGATCCTGGTGGTGGGAGAAAGGTTTATAATTAATTATGCTCATGCTCTGAAATTATTGAACTCAATCTTGAGTCATGAAAGTTATAAAACATAAGCAGAAAGTTGGGTTCTGTTCGTTCAGCTTGTTCTGAAAGTCACTGGAACACTGTAATGGCCCAGGATGGAAAGGTTGGCACGACAACAAGACAGTGTATTGAAATGATAAGACAATAAGACCATAAGACATAGGAGTAGATGTAAGGCCATTCGGCCCATCGAGTCCACTCCGCCATTCAATCATGGCTGATGGGCATTTCAACTCCACTTACCCGCATTCTCCCCGTAGCCCTTAATTCCTTGTGACATCAAGAATTTATCAATCTCTGCCTTGAAGACATTTAGCGTCCCGGCTGCACTCTGCGGCAATGAATTCCACAGGCCCACCACTCTCTGGCTGAAATGTCTCCGCATTTCTGTTCTGAATTTACCCCCTCTAGTTCTAAGGCTGTGTCCACGGGTCCTAGTCTCCTCGCCTAACGGAAACAATTTCCTAGCGTCCACCCTTTCCAAGCCATGTATTATTTTGTAAGTTTCTATTAGATCTCCCCTAAATGACTTAGGCGCAGGCATAGGTGGATGGGTTAGTAAATTTGCAGATAACACTAAAGTCGGTGGAGTAGTGGACAGTTGGGAAGAATGTTGCAGGTTGCAGGGAAACTTGGATAAACTGCAGGATTGGGCTGAGAGGTGGCAAATGGAGTT
>NC_057714.1:92675236-92676324 GCF_004010195.1 Chiloscyllium plagiosum | reverse complement strand
AAACCTTTTAGCTTTTCTAGCACTATCTCTTTTGTAATGGCAACCATACTCAACTCAGCCCCCTGACTCCCTTTAATTGTTGGGATATTACTCATGTCTTCCACTGTGAAGACTGACGCAAAGAACTTATTAAGTTCTCCAGCTATTTCCTTATCTCCCATCACTAGGCTTCCAGCATCAGTTTGAAGTGGCCCAACTTCTACTTTTGCCTGTCGTTTGTTTCTTATGTATTGAAAGAAACTTTTACTATCATTTCTAATATTACTGGCTAGCCTACCTTCATATTTGATCCTCTCCATCCTTATCTCTCACTTTGTTATCCTCTGTTTGTTTTTGTAGCCTTCCCAATCTTCTGATTTCCCAGTGCTCTTGGCCACTTTATAGGATCTCTCTTTTTCTTTGATACATTTCCTGACTTCCTTTGTCAGCCATGGCTGTCTAATCCCACCCTGGATAATCTTTCTTTTCTTGGGGCGAACCTCTGTACTGTGTCCTAAATTATACCCACAAACTCCTGCCATTTTTGCTCTACTGTCTTCCTCACTAGGCTCTGCTTCCAGTCTATTTTCGTCAGTTCCTCTCTCATGCCCTCATAATTACCTTTATTTAACTGTAACACCATTACATCCGATTTTGCCTTCTCTGTTTCAAACTCCAGACTGAACTCTACCATAGTATGATCGCTGCTTCCTAAGTGTTCCCTTACTTTAAGATTTTTTATAAAGTCTGGTTCATTACATAGTACTAGGCCACGAACCCCGTTGATTGATTATGTCACTTCTGCCCCCATCATGGCCACTCCCACAGCCACTTCTGGCCCTCACATCATCGCCAATGCCACACGCTCAGTGACTTCCGCCACCCCTACTGCCGTGTCTGCCACCACTTCCGCCCCCACCAGCGCCACTCACCTGCATTCTGCTGACACGCCCCCCACAGACCCCACTGTCACTATCCCCACCCCACAGAACTCCGAGGGGAACAATATCCCTGCTCATGACTCTACCCCCATTCCCCCCACCATCACACCCACTCCAGGTACTGGCTCCGACCCCACTCCCAGCTCTACACCCACACCAGCTCCCAGC
>NC_057714.1:92666537-92672545 GCF_004010195.1 Chiloscyllium plagiosum | reverse complement strand
GTACTCTATGCTACTTTCTCCCCACCCCCACCCTCCTCTAGCTTATCTCTCCACGCTTCCGGCTCTCTGCCTTTATTCCTGATGAAGGGCTTTTGATTGAAACGTCGATTTTGCTGCTCGTCGGATGCTGCCTGAATTGCTGTGCTCTTCCAGCACCACTGATCCAGAACTAGGTCCAGAATAGCCTGCTCCCTTGTGGGCTCCATCAGAAGCTGTTCCAAAAAGCCATCCTGTAAGCATTCCATGAATTCCCTTTCTTTGGATCCGCTGGCAACATTATTTACCCAGTCCACCTGCATATTGAAGTCTCCCATGATCACCATGACCTTGCCTTTCTGACATGCCTTCTCTATTTCCCAGTACATGTTGCACCCCTGGTCCTGACCACTGTTAGGAGGTCTGTACATAACTCCCATCATGGTTTTTTTGCCTTTGTTGTTCCTCAATTCCACCCACACAGACTCCACATCATCCGACCTCATGTTATTCAGTGCCATCGATTTAATTTTGTTCTTAACTAACAAGGCAACCCCGCCCCCTCTGCCTACCTCCCTGTCTTTTTGATAAGTTGAAAATCCTTGGATGTTTAACTGCCAGTCCTGACCCACCTGCAACCACGTCTTTGAGATGCCTACCACATCATAATCATTCACGGTGATCTGTGCCATTAGTTCATCTGCTTTGTTACGAATGCTACGAGCATTCAGGTAAAGTGCCTTAATGTGAACTTTCTTAAGCAAAGGAAAGGTTGTGCTCATTCATAAAATGATCATATAACTATTATGGTGCAGAAGGAGGCTATTTGGCCCATCGTGCCAAAGTCTAGGTGTTCCACAAAGCGATCATCCAATCTATGTTTGGTTTTGCCAATGTAGCAGAGGTTACATACAATAGACGAGATTGAAGGAAGTTCAATGGGCAAGTGTTACACCTTCTCTGATTGCATGGGAAAGTGCCATGGGGTGGCAGGTGTGTGAGGAACTATTTGAAATGATGGAGGAGGGAACAATCCTTCCAAAATGGTGACATGACAGGGGAGGGGAACAGAGAACATAGAACATAGAATATAGAACATTGAACATTACAGCGCAGTACAGGCCCTTTGACCCTCAATGTTGCACCGACCTGTGGAATCAATCTGAAGCCCACTTAACCTACACTATTCCATTTTCATCCATATGCCTATCCAAAGACCATTTAAATGTCCTTAAAGTTGGCGAGTCTACTACTGTTGCAGGCAGTGCAATTCCACACCCCTACTACTCTCTGAGTAAAGAAACTACCTCTGACATCTGTCCTATATCGATCACTCCTCAATTTAAAGCTATGGCCTCTTGTGCTGGTCATCACCATCTGAGGAAAAAGGCTATCACTGTTCACTCGATCTAACCCTCTGATTATCTTACATGTCTAATTAAGTTGCTTCTCAACCTTCCTCTCTCTAATGAAAGCAACCTCAAGTCCCTCAGCCTTTCCTCATAAGACTTTGCCTCCATACCAGGCAACATCCTAGTAAAACTCTCCTCAGAACCTTTTCTAAAACTTCCACATCCTTCCTATAATGTGGTGACCATAACTGTACGCAATACTCTAAATGTGGCTGCACCAGAACTTTGTACAGCTGTATCATTATCTCATGGTTCCAAAACTCAATCCCTTTACCTGTAAAAGCTCTGGTATACCTCCTTAACAACTCTATCAACATGGGTGGCAACTTTCAAGGATCCAAGTGCCTGGACATTGAGGTCTCTCTGCTCATCTACAGTACTAAGAATCTTACCATTAGCCCAGTACACTGCATTCCTGTTACTCCTTTCAAAGTGAATCACCTAGACATTTCCACATTAAACTCTATTTGCCACCTCTCAGCCCAGCTCTGCAGCTTACCTCTGTCTCTCTGTAATCTACAACATCCTTCAGCACTGTCCACTACTCCACCGATCTTAGTGCCATCTGCAAATTTATTAACCCATCCTTCTATACCCTCATCCAGGTCATTTATATAAATGACAAACAATAGTGGACCCAAAACAGATTCTTGCGGTACACCACTAGTGACTGAACTCCAGGATGAATATTTCTCACCACCACCACTGTCTGTCTTCTTTCAGCTAGCCAATTTCTGATCCAAATCACTAAATCACCCCCAATCCCATGCATCTGTATTTTGTGCAATGGCCTACCGTGCGGAACCTTATCAAATGTTTTACTGAAATCCATATACACCACATCAACCATCTTACCCTAATCCACCTATTTGGCCATCTTCTCAAAGAACTCAATAAGGATTGTGAGGCACGACCTACCCTTCACAAAATCATCTGGACTATCCCTAATCAACTTATTCCTCTCTAGATGATTATAAATCCTATCTCTTAGCGCCTTTTTCCA
Organism: Chiloscyllium plagiosum; assembly: GCF_004010195.1. Classification (NCBI taxonomy): domain Eukaryota; kingdom Metazoa; phylum Chordata; class Chondrichthyes; order Orectolobiformes; family Hemiscylliidae; genus Chiloscyllium; species Chiloscyllium plagiosum. The sequence goes on along the minus strand of NC_057714.1, from coordinate 92,670,154 downwards.
ACATTTTACCCACAACTGAAGTAACACTCACAGGTCTATAATTACCAGGGTTGTCTTTACTCCCCTTCTTGATCAAGGGAACAACATTTGCTATCCTGCAGTCTTCTAGCACTATTCCTATGGACAATGATGACATAAAGAACAAAGCCAAAGGCTTGGCAATATCCTCCCTGGCTTTCCAGAGAATCCTAGCATAAATCCCATTTGGCCCAGGGAACTTATCTATTTTTATGCTTTCCAGAATTGCTAACACCTCCTCCTTATACACCTCAATCCTATTTGGGCTAGGAGCCTGTATTTCAATATTGCCCTTGACCACATTGCTATTTTTTAGTGTGAATACTGGTGAAAAGTATTCATTTAATGCTTCCCCTTTCTCCTTTGACTCCACGCACAACTTTCCTCGACTATGCTTGATTGGCTCTGATCTTACTCTAGTCATACTATTATTCCTCATATAGCTATAGAAAGCTTTAGAGTTTTCCTTGATCCTATCCACCATTGAATTTTCATGTCCCTCCTGACTCTTCTTAGCTCTCAATTTAGGTCTTTCCTGGTTAACCTGTAATTCGCAAGTGCCTTAACTGAACCATCGCATCTCACCCTAACTTAAGTCTTCTTCTTCTTCTTGAAGAGAGATTCAACTTCCTTAGTAAACCACGGTTCCTGCACTCGACAACTTCCTCCCTGCCTGACAGTACATAATTATCACAGTAGCTGGTCCTTGAATAAGTTCCACATTTCAATTGTGCCCATCCCCTGCAGTTTCCTTCTCCATCCTATGCATCCTAAATCTTACCTAATCGCATCATAATTACCTTTCCCCCAGCTATGACTCATGTCCTGCAGTATATACCTATCATTTTCCATCACTAAAGTAAACATCACCAAATTGTGGTCACTATTGCCAAAGTGCTCACCTACCTCCAAATCTAACACCTGGTTGGGTTCATTACCCAGTACCAAACCTAATGTGGCCTCGCCCCTTGTTGGCCTATCTACACACTGTGTCAGGAAATCCTCCTGCACACATTAGACAAAAAACTGATCCATCTAAAGTACTTGAACTATAGTATTCCCAGTCAATCTTAGGAAAGTTAAAGCCCCCATAATAACTACTCTCGCTCCTATCAAGGAACATCTTTGCTATCCTATCATCTACATCTCTGCAATTATTTGGAGACCTATAGAAAACTCCCAACAGAGTGGCCTCTCCTTTCTGTTTCTAATCTCAGTCCATACGACCTCAGTAGACAAGTTCTCAAATATCCTTTCTGCAACCGTAATACTGTCCGTGACACACCATCCCCTCTTTTACTATTTTCTCTGTTCTTACTGAAACATCTAAATCCCAGAACCTGCAATAACCATTCCTGTCCCTGCTCTATCCATGTCTCTGAAATGGCCACACAATCAAAATACCAGGTACCAACCCATGCTGCGAGTTCATCCACCTTATTCTGGATGCTCCTGGCATTGAAGTAGATGCATTTCAAACCAACTTCTTGCCTACCAGTGCTTTCTTGCGATCTTGAAATGTTAGTTCTGACTTCTCTACTCTCTTCCTCCCATATATTCAAAATACAATTTGGGTTCCCATCCTCTGCTGAATTAGTTTAAACCCACCCAAAGACCATGAGCAAATATCCCCCCAGAATATTCGTACCCATCTGGTTCAGGTGAAGACCATCCTGTTTGTAGAGGTCCCACCAACCCGAGAAAGAGCTCCAATTATCCAGGTAGCTGAAACCCTCCCTCCTTCACCATCCCTGTAGCCACGTGTTCAACTCCTCTCTCTCCCTATTCCTCACCTCATGTGGCAAAGGCAATAAACCAGAGATAACAACTCTGTTTGTTCTAGGTCTAAGCTTCCACCCTAGCTCCCTGTATTTCTGCTTTAAATCCCCAGTTCTCTTCCTACCTATGGAGGAGAAAGTGAGGTCTGCAGATGCTGGAGATCAGAGCTGAAAATGTGTTGCTGGAACAGCGCAGCAGGTCAGGCAACATTCCTGAAGAAGGGCTTATGCCCGAAACGTTGATTCTCCTGTTCCCTGGATGCTGCCTGACCTGCTGCGCTGTTCCAGCAACACATTTTCAGCTCTTCATTGGTGCATATGGGAAGATATCTGATGGTTTTCTGTTGGAAGTAATGGAAATCCTCCAACTGCAAAGGCTGGTGGGCTACAAAACTGAGGTTAAGGACAATATTATTGTTGTTTAGGGATAGAGAGGAAAAGGTGAGAGCAGAAGTGCAGAAATTGGGTCAGCTTCAGCTGAGAGATCTATCAATCACAGTGGTGGGGTTCCTCACCTCAGGGCAAAGGCCATCCCAATGGAAAAGGTGTGCCAGAGACATGACTTAAATCCTTTGTCCACTGGGGTAATGCAGGGATCATAAGGTCATAGAGTCAACAAGCATGAAAACTTGACCCTTCGGTCCAACCAGTCCATGCCGACTATACTCCCAAACTAAACTAGTCCAACCTGTCTGCGCTTGGCCATTATCCTTCCAAATATTTCTGATTCATGTACTATACAATATCTTTCAAATGTTGTAACTGTACCTGCATCCATCACTTCCTTTGGAAGTTCATTCCACATACGAATCGTGTTCTACATTTTAAAAAAATTATCCCTTATGTCTTTTTAAAATCTTTCTTCTCTCACCTTAAAAATATGTCCCTAGTCTAGAAATCCCCCATCCTAAGGAAAAGGCACCTGCCATTCACCTTATCTAAACCCCTTATGATTTTATAAAGCACTGTAACATCAATGCTCAAACTCCTACATTCCAGTGACAGAAGTCCCAACTTATCCAATCTCTCCTTATAACTCAAATCCTCCATTGCCAGCAATATCCTGGTAAATCTCTTCTGAACCCTCCCCAACTTAATGATATCCTTCCTATAACAGGGAGACCAGAACTGTATTCCAGAAGAGGCCTCGTCAACGTCACATACAACCTCAATATAACATCCAGTTCCTGTACTTATAAATGACTTCGACATGAGTGAAGGAGGGGTTGATATGTAAGTTCATAGCTAATACAAGAATCAGTGAGGCTTGGATTATAGAAGGACATAGGTGAATTGGTCACAATGGACTGATCAATGGCAAATGGAATTTGATCTGGATAAGTATGAGTTGATGTACTTGGGCAGGATAAACAAGACAAGAAAATATAATGAACAGATGGATGAGATAGCGCTGGAGAGGAGGTTTACCAGGATGTTGCCTGGGCTGGACAGTTTCATCTATAAAGACAGGTTGAATAGACTGGAGTTGTTTTCATTAGAGCAGAGGAGATTAAGTGGGGACATGATAGAGATGTGGAGAAAGTGAGGTCTGCAGATGCTGGAGATCAGAGCTGAAAATGTATTGCTGGAACAGCGCAGCAGGTCAGGCAGCATCCAGGGAACAGGAGAATCGACGTTTCGGGCATAAGCCCTTCTTCAGGAATGAGGAAAGTTTGTCCAGCAGGCTAAGATAAAAGGTAGGGAGGAGGGACTTGGGGGAGGGGCGTCGGAAATGTGATAGGTGGAAAGAGGTCAAGGTGAGGGTGATAGACCAGAGTGGGGGGGGGGCGGAGAGGTCAGGAAGAAGATTGCAGGTTAGGA
>NC_057714.1:92651404-92664231 GCF_004010195.1 Chiloscyllium plagiosum | reverse complement strand
GTTTTAGAGAACACCTCTGGGACACCCGGACTAACCAACCCAACCACCCTGTGGCTCAACACTTCAACTCCCCCTCCCACTGCACCAAGGATATGCAGGTCTTTGGACTCCTCCATCGCCAGACTACAACAACATGACGGTTGGAGGAAGAGCGCCTCATCTTCCGCCTAGGAACCCTCCAACCACAAGGGATGAACTCAGATTTCTCCAGTTTCCTCATTTCCCCTCCCCCCACCTTGTCTCAGTCAAATCCATCGAATTCAGCACCGCCTTCCTAACCTGCAATCTTCTTCCTGACCTCTCCGCCCCCACCCCAGTCTGACCTATCACCCTCACCTTGACCTCTTTCCACCTATCGCATTTCCAACGCCCCTCCCCCAAGTCCCTCCTCCCTACCTTTTATCTTAGCCTGCTGGACACACTTTCCTCATTCCTGAAGAAGGGCTTCTGCCCGAAACGTTGATTCTCCTGTTCCCTGGATGCTGCCTGACCTGCTGCGCTGTTCCAGACATGATAGAGATGTACCAAATTTTGAGGGATATAGATAGGAAAAACCTTTTTCCCCCTTGATCGAGCATCAATGAATAGAGGACATAGAGAAAAGATAAAGAGCAAATGCATAGAGGAGATGCAAGGAGAAAATCTTTCACCCAGAGCATGTTGAAAATCTGCAATTCATTGCTTGTAAGGGTAGTAGAGACAGAAACCCTCATAATGTTTAAGCTTTTAGATGTTGTCAAGGCAATGGGCCAAGTGGGAAATGGGTTTAGAATAGTTAGATGGTTCTTTTTGACTGGAACAGACCTGATGGGCTGGAGGGTTTTTTCACTGCTGTAGATCTTTATGAGTCTATGGCTCTATGACACTGTATCCACAATTATTTAAACTGCTCATTGCAGAGGTAGGTCCTCTTTTAATTGAAAAAATGCAGTGACTGATTTATCTAAAATACCAACAATGATTCTTTCACAAATGATCTCTTGTTTCAAGTTTCCCACAGCTGCATTGTTCATATACTACACAGGTTCTTAATTAAGTTATCCACAGACTTATTTTCTTGATTTGAATAGTTATTGTTAAAATTTTGATCTTCTTGTACGAGACTCGGCTTGTTGCTTTGTTGCGCTCGTAGTTCTTTGAATTGTTGTTGAAGTTTTGTCGTAGTAAAGACCGTTGTTACAGTAGTAAAACTGAAGGGGTCAAAATCTCTGCTGCTCTAAATACTGTTTAACAATGTAACAATTGGTCAAATATTAAAACATCTTAGAAGTGAGTAAAGATATTCCTTCTCCAAGATGGCTGCAAGATTTATAAAATATCTGTGGGTAGAAACTTCCTCAAAATATCATTCACATTATGTTGATGCAGAAAACAAAACAGAGTGGCAGAATGGCTCAATGGTTAGCATTGCTGCCTCATTGCTGCCAAGAATCTGGGTTTGATTCCACCCTCGGGCAACTGTCTGTGTGGCCATTCTTCCTTGTCTGTGTGGGTACCCTCGGGATACTCAGTTTCCTCTCACAGTCCAAAGTCATGCAGTTAGATGGACTGGCCATGGGAAATTGCCCATAGTATCCAAGGATATGCAGGGTAGGTGGGTTCATTCACATACGAACCACCCTCTGTGTGAACAAATTGCCCCTCAGGTCCCTGTTAAGTCATTTCCATCTCACCTTAAAACTGAGGTTTGCTAATATTGAACTCTCCAATCTTAGGAAAAAGAACATTCCTCTTCATCTTACCTATGCCCTTAAATGATTTTATAAACATCCATAAGGTCACCCTTCAACTCCGATGCTCCAGCTTATCCAGCCTCTTCTTCTTAACAGGAGAAGAATAATAACTCTCATTCCTCACATTAAACACCCATCCCTTACAGACAATTCCAACCTCTAGATAGGTAAGGGCACAATTCTGGGTGATTTCTGTGGCTAGTCCTCCTTCTCACAACTAAGTCCACCATTCATCTTAAACCCAAGTTGTTCTGAAAAGCACTCTGCAGCTGATTCATTGACATCAGTTCCCTTTCATCCTGAGAAAAGTATAAAATTTTCAGTTTCCAATCAGGAACATCTTTATTCCCTGGTAGTGACAATCTTAATAGGGTATCTGCATTGCCTGTTTCTCCGCCTGTCTGCATGAGAGTCATAGAGATGTACAGCACCGAAACAGACCCTTCAGTCAAACTCATCTATGCCGACCAAATATCCTAACCTAATCTAGTCCTATTTGCCAGAACATGGCCCCCTTCCCTCTAAACCCTTCCTATTCATATACCCATCCAGATGCCTTTTAAATGCTATAAATGTACCAGCCTCCACCACTTCCTCTGGCAGCTCATTCCATACACGCATTACACTTTGCATAAAAATGTTGCCCCTTCAGTCCCTTTTAAATCTTTCCTCTCTTGCCCTCTCGTTCTGGACTCCCCCACCCCAGAGATAAACCTTGTCTATTTATCCTATTCATGCTCGTCATGATTTTATAAACGTCCATAAGGTCACCCCTTAGCCTCCGACAACCCGTGGAAAACAGCCCCAGCCTATTCAGCCTCTCCCTATAGCTCAAACCCTCCAACTCTGGCAACATCCTTGGAAATCTTTTCTGAACTCTTCAGTTAAATTTCAGTTAAATCACACTGTAAATTTTTGCTATAAATTCTGTGTGTTAGGATTGAGCCCTCCACTATCACCTGATGAAGGAGCGACGCTCCAAAAGCTAGTGCTTCCAATTAAACCTGTTGAACTATAACCTGGTGTTATGAGATTTTTAACTTTGTACACCCCAGTCCAACACTGGCATCTCCAAGTCATAACTTTGTGACAGCATATTTCCCCTCCATCTTGTTTCTGACTTCAATGAAAATGCAACAAGCCTTTCCTCTCCATTCAGTAAGATGTGCAACAGAACATCACTGGCCCCTGAAGGCAAGGTGTCACACGTGAACTTTAATGGTAACTCCAAGTCCAAGTGCATTAACGCTTCCCATTTGCTTCAACTCCAGGTAAGCCACCTCACATTTCTGGGTCTATTTCCATGGCCGCCTTTTCCCAGGAACCAATGTATGGTTGCCAGATCAGATGCAAAGTTGCCATAGTAATTTACAAGTTCCAAGAATGATCACGATTGAGACACATTCTGTGGTCTAGGAGCCTTCATGATAGTGCCCATCCTCCTGAGTGCCTTCTGTCGTCTCTTGCCATCATGGCCCTAGTACCCGATGGGGTTTTTAAAGCTTATATTTCTCTCTACTTATCTGTAGTCCCTTTTCCTGCAGTCTAGGGCTCCTTCTAGATTCTTTAAATGCTTCTCTCCGGAGGATCCAGTGAGTAAAATATCATCCATAACTCTGGACTCTGGACAACCTAATTAATATTTGATTCCCAGCCCTTTGGAACTGAGCCGGCACAGACATAATGCCAAAAGAAAGTCACTTGTCGTGGTCAATCCCCTGTGTGTCACTATCGTCAATGTTGACTGAAACTCCTTTGCCACCCCCACCTGTAGGTAGACCTGTGACAGATTCATTTTTGAAAGTTTCTTTCCCCTTGCCAGTCCAATGAATAAGTCTTCTGTGAGTGGAAGGAGGTACTGATCTGCAATTGGGGTTGCAGGTTGACTGCGACCTTAAAGTCACTACAAATTCCCAGCATGCCATCTGTTTTAAGACCAGGATGATGGGAGTAACCCATTCATTGATGCTTGCTGGTTCCAAGCCCTTCCACTTCTGGATCCACTTCAGGCTGGATGGCATACAGTACGGACATCATTCAGACTGAGAATGACCCTCTGACTTCAGTTTTAATTTAGTTTTGAATTCTTTCTTTTCCCCCCGATTCCTTTGAAAACACCTTTGCACTTGTCCAGGGTCTCTCAAAAGCTCATTTTTGAGTTTTCCAGCTTATTAACCACGTCCCAGACTTCAGACATAATTTTTGCAATCAGGAGCATTCAAATAATGCAAGGTATTCACATTTTACTGCATGAAGTGACAATTATGCGCACTGGTCTTTTAACTCCACTTTCACTAATACTTGGCTCTTCAGTGGCACCACTTGTTCCGTGTACATCTGTAGTATAATCTTGGTAGGCATCTATGGCAGTGCCCTCAATTTCTCCTTATAGACTGATTCCAGAATCAGGGACACCACTCTGCCCATATCAACTTCCATTTCAACTGTCTTGCCCTGCTATTATGGAAGAACTCTGCTATTATGGGGCAGCACGGTGGCTCAGTGGTTAGCACTGCTGCCTCACAGTGCCAAGGACCCAGGTTCGATTCCTGCCTCGGGCAACTGTCTGTGTGGAGTTTACACATTCTCACCGTGTCTGTGTTGGTTTCCTCCGGGTGCTCTGGTTTCCTCCCACAGTCAAAAGATGTGCAGGTCAGGTGAATTGGTCATGCCTGTAGAGTTAGGTGTATTAGTTAGGGGGAATGGGTCTGAGTGGGTTACTCTTCAGAGGGTTGGCATGGACTAGTTGGGCTGAAGGGCCTGTTTCCACCCTGTAAGGAATCTAATCTAATCTAAATGATTAGCTTCACCCCATACAGACAGTATGTTTAACTGAAACTCTTCTGAGCTCTTTCTGCTCCTTCCACAGGCATAGTTGCCTAATCCCTGGCTGGATGAAGAGCTTATGATCTAAATATCAACCCTCCTGCTCTTGCATGCTGTCTGACCAGCTGTGCTTTTCCTGCACCACACTTTTTGACTACTCTCTGGTTGGTGGCATGTACCTTCGGCCTAGTCCTCAGGGTTTTTTCTTTCTGAATCCTCTTCTCTTGTTTGCATTGCACTTGGCAATTCGGGGCAATATGACCCACTCACTGACAACTGCGGCATTTCTCAAGTCCAACACATTGACTCACTGTGGCCATTCTTGCCACACAAAGACTGGACCATAAGCTCTGCACCTTCAGGGCATGTAACCAGTTCTCCTGAAGAGATACATACATAGCAGACAAGATAAGTAAAATTCCAAAGATTCGAAGTCCAGATTTCAAGAGTGGGTTAAGTTGTCTTCTTGACCGGTCTTCTTGACCTTTGGCTCTGATGACATGCTGCTGCCTGTGCAGCAATGGCAGTTCTTCACCAATAGTTGATCCATTGCATCTTGGAATGTCTTTCTCCATGGATTTCTCTGGTTGCACCAGGCTCTTCAGATTCACTGGTATTAAGCACACCAGTACCATGATGTCCTCAGCTACTTTCTATTTTAGGAATGATTTAAAGCAATCCATGTATAAAGTCCAATTTTCTGACTCTTCATCAAATTGTCCCATTGCCCCAAATTAGCCTGCCATTTGGTTTTCCTGCTGGCAGGAATTTTTCCCATGACTTGGGTCTAGTAGCAGTTCGCAGCTGAGTTCCGTCAGTGAACACTAACCTGTCAGTGGCTCCCTCACCAGCTGTGCTAGAGTACTGTACCATCCTGGTGCTGCCCAGTGCCTGAGTCCCCTTATGACCTCCGTCCACGATGACTATGGTAGCTTTCAGGTCCATCGTCTCTTCTTCAGCTGGCAACCTGTGTCACCTCACGACTGCCACTCTCAGTCCATTCCCTGGAGAGTGCTTTCTTTCTTGGTATCGACGGCAGCCCAAGTCCCCTCATAACCACTTCCCTCGACACTACCGCCTTAAACCCATGCCATTTCCAAAGTCCAAGCAACATCTCCCCCAGACAAAAATAAAAGTAGCATTTGCATCACTTTGTGGGACGGGTTCCATCCTTATCGCCAATTGTTATTTTGATGCTTCCTGTAGAACTGGGAATTAAATGTAGGATGGATGAATGGCAAATCCAAACAGGGACACTTTATTGACAATGTTCACATCTTCACAGCAGCTTCGAGACTGGACCACAAGCTCCGCCCCTCTGCTAAAGGGATAGCACACCCAATAACATTCAAAGTTTGAGCCTTTCACTCTCTCTTAATTCTTCACACCCTTTCCTCCTCCTTGACATTGCTGTTCAGAATCTTCGTTGTGCATTTTTTGAAGGAGTTTCTTACGTGTCATAATTGGATAGAGGATGTTTATACTGATGAAGTGCTATTGAGCTGTTTAAGATTTGTTAAATGGTGCAATATGCCTTGTGAATTTCATTTTATTTATTTCCATTGATGGACCTGTAATGCACAAATTTATCTGAAGTGAAATTATTAACCTTAACTTGCATCTGTTAAATCTTAGGCTGTCAGGGAAATTAACCCTTGATTACTGTTACAACATGGCTGTGTACCCTTCTGTTAATTAAACTAAACACCTAGAAAAGCTCATCTAACTTTGTTAAAATTTGACTGACAGAGAACTCCCAAATTCCACTATTTAAAGAAAATAATATCAATTTATTCTCTAACTCTAAAAGTGAACATTAAGCAACAACCATTCACAATTCTAAGTCCCCCTTTCTCTTAACTGCTTATTACCTGCTTCCAACTCTATAACAATATACTGTTCCAACAAAACATTTATTAAACTTACATCAATTTAATTTAAAACGGCTGTTGTCATCAGAGCCTCTTCTTCCGACTGAAAATCTTCCTGGGTTGTCTTCCTTCTTTTTACTGAGTATGTTTCATATGAAAAGGTACCTTTGATAGAGACTGTTTCCTAATTTCTTGAATTTGTGTTGATAGCAGTTGCTCTGTACGATTTTCAAAGTACCTGCCTTTCTTTATATCCCCAGCATCGGATCATCTCATTGGTTCAATGTTGACAAAACAATAAATTCAAATTCAATTGGGTTTTAGTGTCTTGGGACATAATTTAAACTGATTGGTTAAATTTGAATTGTAGTCAAAACAGCAGTCAACTCAGGTATCCATTTCACAGTCAAATGTTACATATTTTAACTTTTCGTACACTCTGAGATCGCCATCTACTCAATACACAGGTGCTTATAAGCTCTCAGTGCAGAACGGCATTCACTCTCTCTTAAAGGTACAGCACGTGCCTTCAACTTCATAACATTACAAATTGAAAAATTATGCCATAATCCCCAAACAATTGATCTGATAGATCAGCAACCTCTGAAGCTGCAGTAACCAGATTTACCATAGCACTGACCACCATGTGTTCCAACTGCATGAATATGTCTTCACTCCCAGAATTTAGGCCTTAGATTGAACATTTCATCTTAATGGAAGAATAAAGGTCCCACATCATTAAATATAGAAATAAAGAAAGAAAGCATATAGAATAGAATATCCTTTATTGTCACGTGTACATCAATACAGAAGTACAAGAGAACAGTGAAAAGCTTTTGCAATGGCTGTCTCTAATGGTGCCATCTTAGGTATACGTACCTAGGAACAACTTCTGTATACAAAGAGGAATAAAAGGAAAAATCATAGCATTACTTACAGTATATAAAAAATAAGTTAGAAATAAGAGAATTACAACATTCTTAAAGGATCATATGGGCCAATATACCTAGGAGTGGCAGATGGAGTTTAATTTAAATACATGCGAAGTGCTGCATTTTAGAAAGGCAAATCAGGGCAGGAATTATACACTTAATGGTAAGGTCCTGGGGAGTGTTGCTGAGCAAAGAGACCTTGGGGTGCAGGTTCATAGCTCCTTGAAAGTGGAGTTGCGGGTAGATAGGATAGTGAATAAGGCGTTTGGTATGCTTTCCTTTATTAGTCAGAGCATCGAGTGTAGGAGATGGGAGGTCATGTTGTGGCTGTACAGGACATTGGTTAGACCACTGTTGGAATATTGCATGCAATTCTGATTTCCTTCCTATTGGAAGAATGTTGTGAAACTTGAAAGAGGAGAAAGTGAGGACTGCAGATGCTGGAGATCAGAGCTGAAAATGTGTTGCTGGAAAAGCGTAGCAGGTCAGGCAGCATCCAGGGAACAAGAGAATCGACGTTTCGGGCATAAGCCCTTCTTCAAGAAGAGGAAAGTTTGTCCAGCAGGCTAAGATAAAAGGTAGGGAGGAGGGACTTGGGGGAGGGGCGTCAGAAATGCGATAGGTGGAAAGAGGTCAAGGTGAGGGTGATAGGTCAGACTGGGGTGGGGGCGGAGAGGTCAGGAAGAAGATTGCAGGTTAGGATGGCGGTGCTGATTTTGATGGATTTGACTGAGACAAGGTGGGGGGAGGGGAAATGAGGAAACTGGTGAAATCCGAGTTCATCCCTTGTGGTTGGAGGGTTCCTAGGCGGAAGATGAGGCGCTCTTCCTCCAACCGTCGTGTTGTTGTGGTCTGGCGATGGAGGAGTCCAAAGACCTGCATATCCTTGGTGGAGTGGGAGGGGGAGTTGAAGTGTTGAGCCACAGGGTAGTTGAGTTGGTTGGTCCGGGTGTCCAAGAGGTGTTCTCTGAAACGCTCCACAAGTAGCCGGCCTGTCTCCCCCATTGCACCCGATGCGGCCTCCTCTATATTGGGGAGACAGGCCGGCTACATTTACAAGGATGTTGCCAGAGTTGGAGGATTTGAATTATAGGGAAAGGTGGAATAGGCTGAGTCTGTTTTCCCTGGAACATTGGAGGCTAAAGGGTGACCTCAGAGAGGTTTATAAAATCATGAGAAGCATGGTTAGGATAAATAGACAACGTATTTTTCCTGGGATGGGGGATCCCAGAACTAGAGGGCGTAGGTTTAGAGTGATAGGGAAAAGATATAAAAGGGACCTAAGGGACAACTTTTTCACACAGAGGGTGGTGTATGTATGGAATGAGCTGCCAGAGGAAATGGTGGAGGCTGGTACAATTGCAACATTTAAAAGGCATCTGGATGGTTATATGATTAGGAAGGGTTTGGAGGGATATGGGCCACATGCTGGAAAATGGGACGAGATTAATTTAGTTGAAAATCACACAACACCAGGTTATAGTCCAAAAGGTTTATTTGGAAGCACAAGCTTTCAGAGCATTGCTCCTTCATCAGGTAGCTGTGAAATGGGATCATACAATACAGAATTTATAGCAAATGATTACAGTGTCATGCAACTGAAATGAGATATTGAACAAACCTATATTACTGTTAGGTCTTTCATCTTTTAGAATTGGTTGTAGGTTTCAGTTCATGAATATATAAATCCCAGAACTTCCTTTAAGTCACATTCTCAAGATACCAATGTTTTAAAGAAAAGCCTGCTCTGGACCCATGGTGAGGAGTCACTGAATCAACTACACAGCGAAATCAATATGTTTCATCCCACCATCAGACTTAGGATGAGCTACTCTTTGGTATGTCTTATTATTGGGAACATGCATCTCCATCAAAGACAGGCACCAAGTACCTCACTCTACCACAAGCCCGAGGATGTCCTCATGATGTTGCACTTCTCTAGCTTTCACCCTAAGCATATTAAAACCGCCATCCCATACAGACAGGCCCTACACATACTTGGGATCTGTTCAGATAAGGAGGAAAGCGACGGACACCTGAGGATGCTAAAGGATGCCCTCATAAGAGCAGGATGCAATGATCAACTCATTGATCGCCAGTTCCAATGTGCCACAGTGGGTCAGCACAGTGGCTCAGTGATTAACACTGCTGCCTCACACCGTCAGGGACCCAGTTCGATTCAAGCCTCAGGTGACTGTCCATGTGGAGTTTGCACATTCTCCCCGTGTCTGCGTGGGTTTCCTCCAGGTGCACTAGTTTCCTCCCACAGTTCAAAGATGTGCAGGTCAGGTGAATTGGCCATGCTAAATTGCCCATGATGTTCAGGAATGTGTAGATTAAGTGCATTAGCCAGGGGTAAATACAGGGTGGGGGAATGGGTCTGGGTGGGTTGTCTTTGGGGAGGTCAGTGTAGACTTGTTGGGCTGAAGAGACAATTTCCATAATTAGGGATTCTATATTTTTTCTATATAGTAAGACCTCCTCAGGAGACAGACATGGAATGCAACCAATAGGGTATCCTTTGTTGTCCAGTATTTCCCGGGAGTGGAGAAACTACGTCATGTTCTTCACAGGCTGCAACGCATTATCGATGAGGATGAGCACCTCATCAAGATCTTCCCTATGCCTCCACTTCTCACCTTTAAACAACCACTATACCTTAAACAGACTATTGTTCGCTGCAACTGCCCAGCTTTCAGGCCAATATCAACCACAACACTGTACAACCCTGTCATGGCAACCACTGCAATACATGTCAGAGTGTTGACATGGATAGCACCATTACACATGGGGACACCACCCACCGTGTATGCGACAGGTATTTGTGTGACTTGGCCAATGTTGTCTCTCTCATACGCTGTAGGCAAGGATGCCCTGAGGCCTAGTACATTGGCAAAACCAAGCAGACGCTACGACAATGGATAATAGACACCATGCAACAATCACCAGACAGGTATGTTCCCTCCCAGTCAGAGAACGCTTCTGCAGTCAGGCTCATTCGGGCTCGGACATTCGGGTGACCATCCTCCAAGTGGGCTTCAGGACAAGCAACAATGCAGAGTGGCCGAGTAGAGGTTGATAGCCGGGTTCGGTACCCATGGGGATGGCCTCAACTGGGACCTTGCGTTCATGTCACACTACAGGTGACCCGACTACACTATGCACTCTCTCACACTTACAAGTGCACATGCACACACTCTTATATACTCACACACTCACGCAGACCCTGTCTCATACATATGCTCTCTCTCACGCACACACACATACATGCCCCATACTCACACCCAGATGCACACCCTCTCCATTACACTCACACACACACTTTACCAAGGTCACACACACGCAAACAATGGTCTCTCACCTGCACACACACATGCACACTCTCACATGCACACGGTCACTCTCTCTCTCTCTCTCTCTTTCTCTCATGCATGCACACACACATATATGTCCATGGAGAGAATTGGCATTTGTAGAATTATATTTGCAGATACATTCTATTTGGTTCAAAAAGTGCACAATCTGCAGGCAGTCAATACATGTAACATTTTATAAATTCATACTTTGGAAATAGAACCAGTCTGACTCAAGATTGGGATGCAAACAGACTCTAACCTCCCACCTTTAATGTATTGTCTGAGCTGAGATGTCACTTTTTTTTATAAAACCTTAAGTTATCTCGAGAATGTGACTGAAAAGAAGTTGTGGGATTTACTTATTAATGAATTGAAACCTGCAACCCATTCTAAAAGATGAAAGACTTAACAACAATCTAAGTTTCTGGATTAGTGGCGCTGGAAGAGCACAGCAGTTCAGGCAGCATCCAAGGAGCTTCGAAATCAACGTTTCGAGAAAAGCCCTTCATCAGGAATCCGGATTCCTGATGAAGGGCTTTTGCCCGAAACATCGATTTCGAAGCTCCTTGGATGCTGCCTGAACTGCTGTGCTCTTCCAGCGCCACTAATCCAGAATCTGGTTTCCAGCATCTGCAGTCATTGTTTTTACCTCAACAATCTAAGTTTGTTCAATATTCAGTTCAAGTGTTTGATACTCTAATATTTTGCTACACATTCTGTGTCTTATGATCTTGTTTCACAATCACTTGATGAAGGAGTGGCACTCAGAAAGCTAGTGCTTTCAAGTAAACCTCTTAGGCTATAATCTGATGTTGTATGATTTTAACTTTGTCCACCCCAGTCCAACACTGGCTCCTCCACATCATAGATTAATTAAGGATACCTGGTCAGTGTAGATGAGTTAGACTGCAGGGTGTCTTTCCGTGCTATACATCTCTATGACTCTGTGACTCCAAATACAGAGAATGAAGCTCTTTCATTCTCTCCAAGAACATGAGAACTAGGAGTGAGCCTTTTAGCCCTTTAAACCTGCTCCACCATTCAATAAGATCATGGTTGATCTATCTAACATTTAATCAGAGTACTACAGCATGTCAAAATTGAGATCTAAACAAAATAGACTGTATTGCATATTTGGTATTGTGCTCGAATGTGCCGCACTGGGAATGCTGACCCACTGATTGAAACTGTAGGATTACTTTGCACTGAATCAGGAAAATCTCTAATTTTAGCCGTTGTTTATTCCTAATTCCATTTGAGCATAATTATTAAAGATCCCAGTTCATGAATTTATCATCAATCTCTGCTGACAACAGCTTGAGCACTTCTTACAGTAACCCCACTCCCCATGACCCCAGCCCCCATCACCAAACCATCATCTCCCAGACCATACAGAACCTCATCACCTCAGGAGATCTCCCACCCACAGCTTCTAACCTCATAGTCCAGGAACCCCGCACTGCCCGGTTCTACCTCCTTCCCAAGATCCACAAGCCTGACCACCCTGGCCGACCCATTGTCTCAGCATGCTCCTGCCCCACTGAACTCACCCCTACCTACCTCGACACTGTCCTATCCCCCCTAGTCCAGAATCTCCCCACATATATTCGAGACACCACCCACGCCCTCCACCTCCTCCAAGACTTCCATTTCCACGGCCCCCAACACCTCATCTTCACCATGGATATCCAGTCCCTCTACACCTCCATCCGCCATGACCAAGGCCTCCAAGCCCTCCGTTTCTTCTTCTCCCGATGTCCCCAACAGTACCCTTCCACCAACACTTTCATTCGTTTGGCTGAACTGGTCCTCACCCTTAACAATTTCTCCTTTGAATCCTCCCACTTCCTCCAGACCAAAGGAGTAGCCATGGGCACACGTATGGGCCCCAGCTATGCCTGTCTCTTTGTTGGCTACGTAGAGCAGTTGATCCTCCGTAATTACACCGGCATCACTCCCCACCTCTTCCTCCGCTACATTGATGACTGCATTGGCGCCACCTCATGCTCCCGCGAGGAGGTTGAGCAATTCATCAACTTCACCAACACATTCCACCCTGAAATTAAATTTACCTGGACCATCTCTGACACCTCCCTCCCCCTCCTGGAC
>NC_057714.1:92633101-92650571 GCF_004010195.1 Chiloscyllium plagiosum | reverse complement strand
TCCTACCTGCCCATCTCCTTTTCCACCTATCCACTCCACCCTCCCCCCTGACCTATCACCTTCATCCACTCCCCCATTCACCTATTGTACTCTATGCTACTTTCTCCCCACCCCACCCTCCTCTCACTAATCTCTCCATCCTTCAGGGTCTCTGCCTGTATTCCTGATGAAGGGCTTTTGCCCGAACTGTCAATTTTACTGCTCCTCGGATGCTGCCTGAACTGCTGTGCTCTTCCGCACCACTAATCCAGAATTATGGGAATTTAACTTCAGCATCACCATGCCTCTGACAAGGGTGTGAGTTTGAGAAGTTAGAACTTTCATGGTGACCTCAGCTGGTATGGGAATTGAACACATGCTCTTGGCATCACTCTACATTGGAGTCCAATCAATAAAAGTCTCAAACTCCACCTTAACTGTGGCTCTTTCAATCATGACATATTGGTGGAAACGTAACCACAAAATTTAACATTGGCCCATAAACTGAAATGTCTGCGCCTGCAATATTTGTACAAATCAGGAAGAGTTTTAAACATCTGTTAAACATGTTACCCACATCTAGTGCTTATGCTATTGGAGCTATCATAAGTATTTGTGCACCAGGTATCAATTCCCAGTGCCCCTCCCCCAAATTCTCCCCCCACCACCACCTTTTATCTCAGCCCGCTTGGCACACCAGCCTCATTCCTGAAGAAGGGCTTATGCCCGAAACATCGATTCTCCTTGGATGCTGCCTGGCCTGCTGTGCTTTTCCAGCACCACATTTTTCAACTCTGGTCTCCAGCACCTGCAGTCCTCACTTTTTCCCACCAGGTATCAGTATCCTACTTGAGGCAAAGATCACACTATGATGGTAACTCATGACTAGGAGCAGTAGCCATGATAAAAGAGTTTACAATCTCAGTGGTAAAGATGTGCAAACATCATTGAAGATCAACTAGGCAACATTCCTGGACATCAAAATATTCATACAATTAACAACACCAATTCAGTAAATAGAGAGCTGCACGCTAACCAATTAGTATGCAGAAACAAAAAAAACATTGCTGGAAAAGCTCAGCAGATCTGTGAAGAGAAATCAAAGTTTAAGTTTTAGGTCCAGTGACCCTTTCTCAGTTCTTTTAGTTTTTAATCAGATTGCAGAGCTACTTTCTTTCTGTTTAGTATCAAAGTTATTCCAAATTAGCAGAGCTTTCACTCTTTAGTAAAAGAAAATGAATGGACATTTTGCTTTCTAACTTAAAAATACATAAAGACTATCAAAGGCTACTTGTGGCATAACTACAAAGCTCTGCAATTAAAAGCCTGCTGTTTTTACTGATAAGTCTATTGTACAACTAGGCCTCAATAAAGGAGAGCCATAAGAAATACAAGTTGAAGCAGAAAAAGTAATATAAACTCAGTGAAACAAACAAAACTTATATTTTAGTTCGAACAAAAACAAAAAATAAGAACAAGAATTATAGGGCAAACACTTAATTATGGATAAGGCAGCCAATAATACTTTTACGGAATTAGAGTTATTCAAGCAATGAACTTGATTTACCTGACTGTAAAATTATTGAATTGACATCATGTGCCTATGTACAAGCACGCACGTCTAACTGTGGTAAGTTTTCTAGTCATTAGAAAAGGGCGGTCTATTTTGTCTCACAGTTAGTATTTAAGTATATCGTAAGACCTTAAGAAATAGGAACAGGAACAGATGCTCAGTGTCGCAACACTGCTCAGTGATTCAATAGGTTCCTGGCTGATCCCAACATTCCTCAAGTCCATTTTCCCTGTAATCCTTGATTTCCTTACTGATCAAGAAATTATCTACCTCAGCCTTAAATATACACAAGGACTCCACTCCAAAAACTCTTTTTGGCAAGAAGTTCCAACGACACACAACTTACTGAGAAAATAAATTTCTCCTAATCTCACTCTTAAATTGGCATCCCTTTATTCTGAGACCATAACTCTCAGTCCTCCACTCTTCTTTGAGGGGAAATATGCTCTCAGAATTTTCCCTGTCAAGTCCCTTAAGAATGCTATATGTTTCAATGCAATCACCTCTCATTCTTCTAGATTCCAATCAGTTGCATCCTAACCTATTAAGTCTTTGCTTATAAGGGAACAAAACAGCTCACAGTCATCTAAATGTGGTCCTGTGCTTACCTTATAGTAAGACTTCCTTACTTATATCTTTAAGAACACATGCACATGATATCATCACTGTATCATAGCATGTGATCTGAGGGAATGGATATCACGTCTCCATCTTCACTGAAGTCCCCTTGCAGCGATCCCTCTAAGTACTTTTCTCCTGAGTTCCAGATGGATCCATGCCGATATACCAATTGCCATGCACAGAAGGTTGGAGCAGCTGTGCATGCATGAAGCCACACATCTTAGAGGTATCATTGTTTTCTGGAAGCAAGAGAAAATGGTCAAAGCATGTGGCTCTTTCTAATTAAATAATTTAATGCTGGCACAAACATTAGAGTGCCTGGGACTATATTTATATACTGGGAACTGTAATAAAGTTGTTTTGGTAGCCCCTACCCAACTCTAGTTCTGACGTTACTAGAGCTAACATAAAACCAGAAAACCGTAAGGCAAAGGAATGGAAGTAAGGCCATTCGGCCCATCGGGTCGACTTCACAAAGCATGGTCACATCAAATACAAATACCCTACTGAAGGTAATGCTCACACTAGGGAGGCAGTTCAGCCTTGCTCCTCCCATATGCAAGTGGAAACAAAGAACACTTTAATGTATATTGTATTAAAAACCCAAACAAATGCTGTCAATAATCTAGCTGTGGGAGTTGGAGCCATTCTGAACTGAAGACCGTTGGTTTATGACAAAGCTACTTGTAAAGTGGATTACAAAGTAACTTCCTTCAAAGGCTCAATTGTTTTGCACACTGCTTTATGTGGAATTGAATCATCCAGTCCATGCTGGTCTCTGGTTTGTTTTCCAGGTTATGCACTGATAGCTCAAGATAGAAATTTCATACAGTTGACAAGGCAAATGTTTGTTGAAGGAGAACAGAAATCTGGCCTCTATTATGATTTGATGCATAGTAAGTTAACAATCCATTACTGTATATATTTCTCGAACTATTTATTTCTCTTGATTTTCACCAATTTTGCAGAATCCCACAGAAGTGAGTCTTGGCAGGAAACAACGAAGAGAGAGAAGACTGAGTTCAAGTTCTGGATTAACAATGCCTGTGGTTGAATAGTTCTATTGCTTAAGGACAACATGAGAAATAGTCATCTCAATGAGGCATGAATTATAACCCACCATAACAATAAAATAACTTCCATTTTAATGTGGTATTAACTGAGAAAAAATACTCATGACACTTTATAAGGGCTTGATGAGACATGAATAAAGTTTGAGAAGCAGGTGTTGGGAAGAATAAATAAACGTTTGGCTAAAGCAGTTGTTTAAGGTGGAAGGAACTAAGTCAAAGAAGGACAAGAAAGTGCAAGAAATGGATGGAATAGAGATTAGGGGCTGAGTGGAGATTGGACAACAGTCCATGAAATCTTCCAGTCTGAAGTGACATGAAGAACTGACACCAACAGAATTACCAATGTAACAAAAACTGAATTTCATGAGGTGCCCTTGATAATGTTGAAACCACGCAAGTTGGTTATATCCACAACAGAGATGAATGAGATCCTGGATCAAGCTCTAAATCCACACATTTTATCATGTGGAAATGAAATGAATTATTTTTTGAAAAGTAAGGGTTGCAAGTTATAATAAAGTTAAAAATCACACAACACCAGGTTATAGTCCAACAGGTTTATTTGAAAGTACTAGCTTTCAGTGCACTGCTCCTTCATCAGGTGGTTGTGGAACAGGTTAATAAGGCACAGAATGTATAGCAAAAGATCACAGTGATACAATATATTGAACAAATCAAGATTGCTGTTACATTTTTCATCTTTTGGAAGGAGTTGCAGGTTTTAGTTCAGTTATCTTGAGAATGTGACTTGTAAGAACTTCTTTCAAGTCACATTCTCAAGATAACTTAATGTTTTATAACAGAAAGGTGACATCTCAGCTCAGACAATGCATTAAAGATTCGAGTCTGTTGGTCCCAAACTTGAGTCAGACTGGTTCTATTTCCAAAGTAGGAATTTATAAAATGTTACATGGATTGACTGCCTGCAGATTGCACCCTTTTTGAACAAAATAGAGTTTATCTGCAATAACAATTTTACAAATGCAAATCCACCCCATAGACTTATATACGTGTGTGTTCATGTGTGTGTGTGTTTGGGAGAGAGTGTGAGTGCTTGTGAGAGTGTGAGTCAGTGTGACTGAGTATCAGTCTTTCAGAGGGTGTGTGCATGGGTGTGAGTGTTGGGTGTGTATGTGTATATCTCAGAGAATGTATGCATGAGAGATGATTTGCGTGTGTATGTGTATGCATGTATCTATGTATCGTGTAGTGGGGTCACCTGTAGTGTGACATGAACCCAAGGTTCCTGTTGAGGTCATCCTCATGGGTACCACATGTCACACCACACGTAAGCCCACTAGACTACACACTCTCACTCAAACACACACACTTACATACTCACACATTCATCCAGGCCCTCTTTCATACACATGCTCTCTCTCAGATACACACATGTACACTGCCACACCTACACCCATGCACACACTCTCTTTTAGATTAGATTAGATTACTTACAGTGTGGAAACAGGCCCTTCGGCCCAACAAGTCCACACCGACCCGCCGAAGCGCAACCCACCCATTCCCCTACATTTACCCCTTTACCTAACACTACGGGCAATTTAGCATGGCCAATTCACCTGACCTGCACATCTTTGGACTGTGGGAGGAAACCGGAGCACCCGGAGGAAACCCACGCAGACACTGGGAGAACGTGCAAACTCCACACAGACAATCGCCTGAGGCGGGAATTGAACCCAGGTCTCTGGCGCTGTGAGGCAGCAGTGCTAACCACTGTGCCACCGTGCCACCCATAGGCATATAGGCATATACTCTGTCCTCCTCACACACACACTCTACCAAGCACGCACACACGTGAACACACACTCTCACATGTACTCACACTCACATGCACACACTCACACTCTCTCCCCATCCCCACTCATATACATTCACAGAGTGTCTCTCTCTCTCCCCCTCACATGCATGCACACACACATATAAGTGCATTTGCATTTGTAGAATTGTATTTGCAGATACATTCTATTTTGCTCAAAAAGCACACAATCTGCAGGCAGTCAATCCATGTAACATTTTATAAATTCCTACTTTGAAATAGAACCAGTCTGACTCAAGACTATGATACAGACAGACTCTAACCTCACACCTTTAATGCATTATCTGGGCTGAGATGTCACCTTTTTTAATAAAACATTAAGTTAGTTATCTTGAGAATGTGAGTTGAAAGAAGGTCTAGGAATTTACATATTAAATCTGCAACCCATTCTATTAAGATGAAATACTTAACAGCAATCTAGGTTTGTTCAAAATATTGTATCTGTTTCATGACACTGTGACCTTTTGCTAAAGGTTCTGTGTCTTATGATCCTGCTCCACACCTATCTGATGGAGGAACAGCACTCCGAAAGCTAGTACAGGTACAGCATCCTTTATCCAAACCCTCGGGACCAGCTGGTTTTCAGAATTTGTCATTTTTCAGATTTTGGAATAATTGAGAGTCTAACGATGAAATTTAAAAAAAAAATCTTACTGAACTGCAGATGCACTTGTGAGTACTTTGGGCCCTGAGACAGAATTGATGCCTGCCTGTGCTGGATCACGGCCCCACATCGCATCTGAGTGATGTGGTCAAGTGGGTGTGGAGTTGGGCTAACTGTTTGCACAGCAAGCAACCTTGTCAATGAGAAAAAAAACTAAATGAAAAAGATCTTCAGATTTCGGCGCTTTTTGGATTTTGGGATTTTGGACAAAGGATTGTCTACCTGTACTAGCAAATAAACCTGTTGGACTATAACTTGGTGTTGCATGATTTTTAACTTTGTCCACTCCAGAACAACACCGGCTCCACCACATCATAAATTAGAATAAGTTCACCCACTGGTGGTAAATGGCAATTTTTCGGTTGAAGTTTGAAGCTTCCAGGGATCATCTAAGCGATAGCATTGCACGCTTGTAGTTAAAAAGATCTAAATTTGATCTAAGTGGCTAAGGAATCTGATTTGAAAAATGTGGTGCTGGATAAACACAGCAGGCCAGGCAGCATCCGAGGAGCAGGAGAATCGACGTTTCGGGCATAAGCCCTTCTTCAGGAATGAGGCTGGTGTGCCAAGTGGGCTGAGATAAAAGGTAGTGGGGAGGGAATTTGGGGGAGGGGCGCTGGTAATACGATAGGTGGAAGGAGGTGAGGGTGATGGTGATAGGCCGGAGAGGGGGTGGGGGCGGAGAGGTCGGGAAGAAGATTGCAGGCGAAGAGGGCGGTGCTGAGTCAGAGGGTTGGGACTGAGAAAAGGTGGGGGGAGGGGAAATGACGAAGCTGGAGAAATCTACATTCATCCCGTGTGGTTGGAGGGTTCCGAGGCGGAAGATGAGGCGCTCTTCGTCCAGGCATCATGTGGTCAGGGTCTGGTGATGGAGGGGGCCAAGGACCTGCATGTCCTTGGCGGTGTGGGAGGGGACGAGGGAGTTGCGGAGGGAGTGGTCTCTCCTGAATGCTGATAGGGGTGTAGAGGGAAATATATCCTTGGTGGTGGGGTCTGTCTGGAGGTGGAGGAAATGACGGAGGATGATACGATGTATCCGGAGGTTGGTAGGGTGGAAGGTGAGGACCAATGGGGTTCTGTCCTGGTGGCGATTGGAGGAGCGGGGTTCAAGGGCGGAGGTGCGGGAAGTGGAGGAGATGCAGTGGAGAACATCGTCGACCATGTCGAAGGGGAAAATTGCGGTCTTTGAAGAAGGAGGCCATTTAGATTGTTCGGTATTGGAATTGGTCTTTCTGGGAGCAGATGCGGCGGAGGCGAAGGAATTGGGAATATGGGATGGCGTTTTTACAGGAGGCAGGGTGGGAGGAGGTGTAATCTAGGTAGCTGTGGGAGTCAGTCGGTTTGTAGTAAATGTCTGTGTTGAGTCGGTCGCCCAAGATAGAAATGGAGAGGTCTAGGAAGGGAAGGGAGGGGTCTGAGATGGTCCAGGTGAATTTGAGGTCAGGGTGGAAGGTGTTAGTAAAGTGGACGAACTGTTCAACCTCCTCTTGGGAGCACGAGGTAGTGCCAATACAATCATCGATGTAGCGGAGGAAAAGGTGGGGGGTGGTGCCAGTGTAGCTGCGGACTGTAAATTACTTTCTCATCCAAATCATTTGCATATATTGTGAATGTTTGTGACCCCTGAACTTAGCCCTGTAGCACTCTAGTTATAGGTTGCCAATCTGGAAATGTAACCTTTATCTCAATTGTCTGTCATCTATTAGTTAGCCAGTTCTCTATCTATGCTAATATATTACTCACAACACTATGGAATTGCATTGTATTCAGTAAGCTTATGAAAGTACCTTATCCAAATATACTACTAGTTTCTGTTTATCTATCCTGCTTGTTAACTTCTCAAAGAACTGAAATTTATCAAACGTGATTTCATGTTCACAAAGCTGTGCTGACTCCGTGTGATTATATTACATAGTTCTGTTATTACATTTTTTATGATAGACTTTCACATTTGCCTGGAACAGATATGAAACTAACTGACCCCTAGTTACCTGTTTTATCTGTTTTATGTTCTCCTTCCTTATTGTTTGAATAAGGGTATTATATTGCCAGGTTTCCAAAAACTTGGGATTTTTCCAGAATCTAAGTAGTCTTGAAAAATTGCTACCAGTGCATCTATTATCTCCTTTATTGCAGACCATCAGGTTCAGGGGACCTATTTACCTACGTTCCCTTCAGTTTCCCTAATACCTTTTTCCCTTGTGATAGATATTGTATTTATTCCACCCACACATGCACACTTTTAGCCCTCAACTAATAATTGTTGAATACCATCATCATCTTCTAAATGAAGACTGGCACAAAGTATTTAATCAACTCCTCAACCATTCCCGTATTCCCCATTAATATTTCTCCAGCTTTATTCTTTAATGGCCCTATGTTTACTTGGGTCTCTTTCTTCCCTGTTATATATTTAAAGAAGCTCTTACAGTCTGTTTTATTTTACTGTTTAACCTCATAGATTGTTTCAGAAGGAAGTGAAGGAGGGAGGATGAGTGATTAAAGGATTTAGCAGCACTCTGAAGTTGCTTGACTTTGTCATTCATGATAAAATGAAAACCAAATGATTGGGCAATTGATAAATATAGAATTATATGGATTTGGATCAGAATGGCTACTTAATAAAATGTGTCGATACAACTCTTCAGAGGAAGACAGTGAAAAAAATGAAGTAGTGCGTAGCTGATAGAGTTGACTTCATGTAGTGCTAAGAGCAGTGACTGAAGGGGCATGAAATATTACTGATGTTGAATAGATGAGGAAATGGAATGGTTAAGTTCAGCTGGAATCCACTGGCTTGAAGTCTGTGCTGGGAGGTAAGTGTCCAGCAAAGGACTCAGTTGTGGTACTGGGTTTTGACAAAAAGACAATCACAATAAAGAAAAAGAAAGAATGAAAGCGTATAGGAGACAATCAAAAGTGGAACAGAACTTCTTCAAGGTTAAAATTACTGGAGGGATAAAATGTGACAGTGAACTGAATGATGAAAACAAAAACAAAACCTACAATTCCATTTGCTGGAAATTTGCAATAAAAGCAGAAAAATGCTGAAAACAGATCAATATGTCCATTTGGATTTGATAAGACAAGTCAATATTTTAGAAGTAGCCTCCATCTTTAAAACTCGGATCTGGCAGACAAGCTATTATTTGAAATAGACAGAACAGGATGAGTATCAAGTGATCATCAAATAAAAGTCATCAATCCTCTTCTCACAAATAATAATATACTGTCTTAAGGTTCTCTGGGATAAAACATCTTTGACAAGTCAAAAGCAGGTTTTGGTGGTATGTTTCATGCTTTTGTTCACATGCAATTCATGAGGAATTGATTGTGGCAAACTTTGGAAGGAGGAAAGGAGTAATACGCTGCCTGTTAGCTGTCAGGCACATGAAGAGCATGTAAAACTAGAATTGTCGCCCCCCAATCTGGTTTTAATTCACAGGCAAGTAGCTGTCTATTAGTGGTAAATGTAACTCATGCAACAAGAGGAAATGCTTCTGTTGAGACATAATTATGAGGATTTCAACCACACGCACAATTACTGCTCTTCTGGTCCTCGATTTTAAAGGCTTCCTTTGTTTGGTTTTGTTCCAAATTAGTTGCATGTGTGAATGTTTTTGCTGAAATATCACCCACAGCTGTTGGGTAATAGGGCTACATCATTGTATTAACCTTACAATTAACCCTTGTTAGGAGTATTACCCAGCGCAGGTGCAGTGACATAGACAGTGCTGTTTCCTCTTAATGAAGCTACAGAAGTCATATTATGCTCCCAACAAACAGCCTCTGTCACTGGAAATAGTACTTCCATGTACGTTTGCCTTGTCACATTTGTCTAAATTTCTTCTACATTGACATTAAAGTGCGCGAATATCAGAAATATTTAGTGAAACCTTTGACAATGAGCTGTGATGTAGTCAATGCTTTAATTAAACTTTAGGATGAATAATTCAGTTCCCCACTTTGTCTTATGCTGTTATAATAATGGCCTTCAAATCATTGCAACCTTCTGGCAAGAAATGTCACTGTTATAAATGGCAATTGCCCAAAAAGAGGGTTGACTTTATTCAGTCATGTCAAACAATTGGTTGGAAAGCAGCATCCTGTTTTGCATCTCCACAGATAAGTGGAAAATTAGTTGATTTGTTCAACTGGCAGACAACATTAGCTCAAATTTCATAATATAATACAAAGCTAAATTCAACAGCCTGGACTTTTTTATCAACAAAATTTCAAAATATGCTGATTTTCCTCAGTCACTGAATTTCCAGACACAATCAAACATTGCAAAATAGCTTCTGTTATACACAATTGCAGCTCCCTCACCAAGAACTATGCAGTCTTCTTATTCTCCTGAAGTTGAATCCTAGCATAATTTTATTTTTAAAAATTACTTTGAACAATTATTTTAGTAGAAAGTTGGAAGTAATCAACCAAACTTCACAGGAAATCTACATCTGTCATCAAAGAAGACACAAGAAGTCTCCCTGAAGTAATTAAGATTCAAGAGTCTAGTGAGAATATGGAACTGAAATAAATTGGTGTAACTAATAAAGTGGAATTGGAGAAACTAATGAGAGTGAAAGTTAACAAATCCCTGGGACCCCATGACCTTCATTCTACAGTGTTGAAAGAGATCACTACAGAGTTAGTAGATGGATTGGTGATCAGCTTTCAAAGTTAGAGTAATTCTGCAATAGTATTTGCAGATTGGAACGTGGAATATTACAAATGTAACCCAATTGTTTAAAAAATAAGAGAGAAAACAGGGAACAGCAGACCTGATATTAGTAGTAAGTTTTTCTATTCATTCAGGATGTGGGTGTACTGGCTAGACCAGTATTTATTGCCCATCGCTAAGTGCCCGGAAAGCAGATAAGAGTCAATCACATTGCTGCTAGTCTAGAGTCAGATCTAGGTCAAATCAGGTAAGGATGGCAGTTTCCTTCCCTAAAGAACATTAGTGAACTTGATATGTTTTTTCTGACAATCGACAATGGACTCATCAGACTCTTCATGCCAGTTTGTTTGTTTTTTATTGAATTCAAATTATGAAAATACAAGCATCTATAATAAAGGATATGATCACTGGATTTTTAAAAAAACCCATTGTTGGTCAGCATCAGCTTGGATTTATAAAGAGGAAATCATTCAACAATCCTTATTGAGTATATTGAGGATGATAACAGTAAAGCCGACAAGGGGAGACAGTGGATGGGTTTTCAGTAGGATTTTTAAGAAGTCCTACAGAGGACATGCATAAAAAAATTAAAATGCAATAGTTGGGGAAATATTATAGTGTGGATTAGCGATTGGTAAATAGACCAAAATAAAAGATTAGGAACAAATGGATCAATCTCAGCTTGGCATGCTGTGACCAGTAGGGTAACTCAAGGATCAATGTTTGGGTGCCAGCTGGTCACAATCTCTAGCATCGATTTGGAATTGAGAGCAATTTGGTACATTTCCATGTTTTTAGATAATACAAAACTTGGTGGGAATATGAATTGTGAGAAAGATGTGGAGAAACTTCAAAGAGATTTAAATACAGTGAATGAGTGAGGAACAGCATGACAGATGAAAAACAATGTGGATGAGTGTGAGGTTATTTTGGTAAGAAAAATGAAGGATCAGAATACTTCTTAAATGATAAAAAATTTGAAAGTGTTGATGTCCAAAGCAGGGAGCCCAGATGTCCTCGTTTATCATTCACTGAAAGTGAGCTTGCAGGCACAGCTAGCAATTTGGAAGACAAATGGTATGTTAGCCTTTATTACCAGAAGCTTTGAATAATGGCGCAAAGATTTTTGGATAGAACACTGGTAAGGCAGTACCTTGAGTATTGTATGCATTTCTGGTCCCTGTAGTGATTGTAACGAGGTCAGCCAGGTGGACCTCATAGATTATGACTTCCCTGATTGAGGCTGTTAAGCTGGTCCACTCAAAGAGCCTTGGCTGACAGATAAAAACAAGAGTGTCAGACATCTTGAGACTCTGATGGAGCTGAATTAGTGTCAAAGACTTTCCATGCATAAATAAAGGGTAACTTGGTGATAGGATACCAGTCTCTGTTGAGTTATTTAAGTCCCCTTGTTGAGGGAAGAACATAGCTGCCATAGAGGGAGTGCAGTAAAGGTTTACCAGACTGATTTCTGAGATGGTGCGTCTGTTAAGGGAGGCAATGCCCTAGTGGTGTTACCGGTAGACTGTTAATCCAGAGACCCAGGTAATGTACTGGGGACCTGGGTTGGAATCATGCCATGGCTCATAGTGCAATTTAAAGTCAATTTAAAAAACTGGAATGAAGAGTCTATTGATGACCATGAATCCATTGTCGATTGCTGGAAAAACTCATCTGGTTCACTGGTGTCCTTTAGGGAAGGAAATTGCCATCCTTACCTGATCTGGCCTACATGTGACTCCAGACTCAGAGCAATGTAGTTGACTCTCAACTGCCCTCTGAACATTTAAGGATCAGCTATAAATACTGGCCTATTTAGTGACAACCTCAACTTTGAATTAATTTTTAAAAAGGAGCGATTGAGGAGATTTGGCCTATATGCTCTGGAGTTTAAAAGAATGAAATAAAACCATAGGACGATAAAACATAGGATTGGAGCAAAGACATTTGGCCCATCGAGTCCACTCCGCCATTCAATCATGACTGATGGACGTTTCAATTCCACTTACCAGCACTCTCCCCATAGCCCTTAATTCCTTGCAGGATCAAGAATTTATCAATCTCTGCCTTGAAGATACCCAACATGCCGGCCTCCACTGCGCTACATGGCAATGAATTCCACAGGCCCACTACACTCTGGCTGAAGAAATGTCTCCTCATTTCCATTCTAAATTGACCCACTCTAAATTTAAGGTGGTGCCCATGGATCCTAGTCTCCCTGCCTAATGGAAACAACTTCCTAGTAACCATCCTTTCTAAGCCATGCATTATCTTGTAAGTTTCTATTAGATCTCCCCTCAACCTTCTAAACTCCAATGAATACAATCTCAGGATCCACAGCCGATCATCGTATGTTAGGCCTACCATTCCAGGGATCATCTGTGTGAATCCCTGCTGGGCACACTCCAGTGCCAGTATGTTCTTCCTGAGGTGTGGGGCCCAAAGTTGGACACAGTATTCTAAATGGGGCCCAACTAGAGCTTTATAAAGTCTCAGTAGCTCGTCGCTGCTTTTATATTCTAACCCTCTTGAGATAAGTGACAACATTATATTTGCTTTCTTAATCACAGACTCAACCTGCAAATCAACCTTTAGAGAATCCTGGACTAGCACTCCCAGATCCCTTTGTACTTTGGCTTTATGAATTTCCTCACTTACCACTTAAAAGATAGTCCATGCCTGTATTCTTTTTTCCAAAGTGCAAGACCTCGCACTGTTCATGATGAAGGGCTTTTGCCTGAAATGTCGATTTTCCTGCTCCTCGGATGCTGCCTGACCTGCTGTGCTTTTCCAGCACCACTCTAATCTAGACTCGCACTGCTCATGTTGAATTTCTTCAGCCATTTCCTACACCACTCTCCTAAACTGTCTAAATCTTTCTGCATCCTCCCCACCTTCTCAGTACTACCTGCCTGTCCGCCTAACTTCGTATCAATGACAAACTTCGCCAGAATGCCCCCAGTCCCTCCATCCAGATCATTAATATATAAAGTGAACAGCTGCGGCCCCAACACTGAACCCTGCGGGACACCACTTGTCACCAGCTGCCATTCCGAAAAAGGACCTTTTATCCCAACTCTCTGCCTTCTGTCAGACAGCCAATCCCCAATCCATGCCAGTAGTTCACCTCAAACACCATGGGCCCTCACCTTACTCAGCAACTTCCCGTGAGGCACCTTATCATAGGTCTTTTGGAAGTCTTGATAGATAACATCCACTGAGTTTTCCTGGTCTAACCTACCTGTCATCTCTTCAAAGAATTCTAACAGGTTTATCAGGCATAACCTCCCCTTATTAAATCCATGCTGACTTGTTCTAATCTGACCCTGCACTTTCAAGAATCAGCCTATAATTTTCCATCTTTTGTCGTGATCCTTTCTTGAACAAAGGGGTTACAACAGCGATTTTCCAATCATCCGGGAACTTTCCCTGACTCCAGTGATTTTTGAAAGATCACAACCAACATGTCCGCTATTTTCTCAACCACCTCCCTCAAGATTCTAGGAAGTAGCCCATCGGGGCCAGGAGATTTATCAATTTTTAGACCTTTTAGCTTTTCTAGCACTTTCTCTTTTGTAATGGCTACTATACTCAACTCTGGGCCCTGACTCTCCTTAATTGTTGGGATATTACTCATGTCTTCCACGATGAAGACTGACACAAAGTACTTATTAAGTTCTTCAGTTATTTCCTTATCTCCCAGCATTAGCATTCCAGCATCAATTTGGAGCAGCCCAATTTCTACTTTTGCCTCTTGTTTGTTTCTTATGTATTGAAAGAAACTTTTACTATCATTTCTAATACTATTGGCTAGCTTACCTTCATATTTGATCCTCTCCTTCCTTATTTCTCTCTGTGTTATCTTCTGTTTATTTTTGTAGTCTTCCCAATCTTCTGATTTCCCAATGCTCTTGGCCACTTTATAGGCTCTCGCTTTTTCTTTGATATACTTCCTGACTTCCTTTGACAGCCATGGCTGTCTATCCCCTCCCTGGATAATCTTTCTTTGGGATGAACCTCTGTACTGTGTCCTCAATTACACCCAGAAACTCCTGCCATTGTTGCTCTACTGTCTTCCCTACTAGGCTCTGCTTCCAGTCGATTTTAGTCAGTTCCTCTCTCATGCCCTCAAAATTACCTTTATTTAACAGTAACACCATTATATCTGATTTTGCCTTATCTCTTTCAAACTGCAGATTGAACTATACCATATTATGATCGCTGCCTCCTAAGTGTTCCCTTACTTTAAGATCTTTTATAAAGTCTGGTTCATTACATAGAACTAAGTCCAGAATAGCCTGCTCCCTTGTGGGCTCCATCACAAGCTGTTCCAAAAAGCCATCCTGTAAGCATTCCATGAATTCCCTTTCTTTGGATCCCAGTCCACCTGCATATTGAAGTCCCCCATGATCACCGTGACCTTGCCTTTCTGACATGCCTTATCTATTTCCTGGTACACCTTGTGTCCTGACCACTGCTGGGAGGTCTGTACATAACTCTCATTATGGTTTTTATGCCTTTGTGGTTCCTCAACTCCACCCACTCAGACTCCATATTATCTGACCCTATGTCAATCAGTGCCATAGATTTAATCTCATTCTTAACTAACAAGGCAACTCCGCCCCGTCTGCCCTTCTCTCTGTCTTTTCAATAAATTATAAATCCTTGAATGTTTAACTGCCAGCCCTGAACCCCCTGCAACAACGTCTCTGCGATGTCTACCACATCATAATCATTCACGATGATTTGTGCCATTAATTCATCTGCTTTGTTACGAATACTACGAGCATTTCGATAAAGCATCTCAATGCTAATTTTTTTATCCTGATGATTTCCAACATCTCTCGTAATATGTCCTAAGTTATCATCCCTTTTTGCTTCATTCCTAGTCTGCCTTTAACTTAAACCCTGCACACATGCTAACCTGCTGCTTATCTTTCTACTTGACTCCATACTCACTGTTGCTTTCCATCCCAAATCACAAGTTTAAAGTCCTAATGACCACCCTATTTATCAAACTGGTTCCAGATCAGTTCAGGTGGAGACCGTCCCATTGGTACGGATCCCGCCGGTTCCAAAACTGATACCAATGTCCCATGAAACGGAATCCCTCTTTCCTAAATGTTCTCTCATAGAAACTTCCAAACTTCTTGAAGGGATGGACAACGTCGATCTAGAAAGGATGTTTTCCCTGGCTGTGGAGTTTAGAACCCGTGGACACAATTTCAGAACTAAAGGTAAGCCATTTCGAGGTGAGAAGAGGAGGAAATTCTTCACTCAGGGGTGTTAATTCTTTGGAATTCTCTATCGCAAAAGACTGTGGAAACTCATAATTATATTCAAGTTACAAATGATACCAAGTGATGTGAAGATAGTGAAACAATATTGAACTAGATGATTAGCAATGATCCAGAATGGTGGAGCAGGATCAAGGGGCTATTCTTATGTGCCTATATTATATTTATCATATTTAATACATAAATTAATGCTCATTCCAAAGAAGAATTATATCAAATGGTTGAAATATTGACAGAAGCCTACAACAGTACCCTAAAAAGCAAAGAGAACCAAAATCCCCTCAAGGATGCATTATATATTAAATCCCATTCCTTCAATTAAGATTCATGCTGAAGTGTTGGAAAATGTCCCTCACTTCAGATATCTTGGAAACCATGTATCTCGAAACAACTGCCATTGACTTCGAGGATGGAGGAGAAACAATTGCTTCACAGCAATGGTCACTGGATAATCCAGAGGCCCAGACTAAACAGAGTCATGGTGGATTTTAAATTCTGTCAATTAAACATTCTGAATTATAACTTAGCAAGATACTGAAACTTCAATCAATTGTTCTGTTTAGAATAAAGGAAACCAGACACAACTAAGACCTGGCTGTGGAGAGAAGAAAGGTGGGAGAATGGAATTAAAATGAAGAACACACCATTATTCAGGCTCTGAAGTATAAAATTCAATATTAAGTACTGGCGGCTGTAAAATGTCTAAGCAGAAATTAGGTGTCTTTCCTCAAGCTTTGCGCTTTGTTGGATCTTGTCAGCAAGCCTAAGACAGATGATCTCACCATGGAAGAGTCTGTCAGGCAAAGTCAAAGTTTTTAAGCCATTTGTGAACCCATAGCCAACACTGACATCTCACCTAAACCCAGCCTTCCACAAGTGATAATCTTTGTCCATTCAATGGGTTGCTGGTGATGATTTCCAGTCAATGAAATTTCCTTTACACATATCCTAGAAAGCTTTGACTTGGAGGTGCCAGTGTTGGAATGGGGTGGACAGAGTTAAAAATCAAAAAACACCAAGTTATAGTCCTACAGGCTTACTTGCAAAGCTAGTGCTTCCTGTTGGACTGTAATCTGGTGTTGTGTGATTTTTAACCTAGAAAGTTACTTATCATCATTAATTCTAGTCTACCCAGCTTTTACTTAAGTCCATTTGTAAGTCTCTCCTGTATCCTTTATTTAGATAATTCATTTTCTTTGTTGCGTTGTTAAGAGATATCAATTATGCTGAAGGTAATGAGGCTGGAAAGACATGCAAATTTTATGTTAATTTACATTTGATACCTAAACATATTCTCACAAAGGTTTACATACATTAATGGAGTTCTATTACCTCTTTCATTTCATAACAAAAAAAACTGAGAAAATATGGATATCTATTATCATTATTTTATTGACAACTATTGGGCGTATCTTCCCAAACACTTTTACCCCTTTATTGATCTTTATCTTTCTTTGTACCAGATTTGCCAAGTTTGTTTCTTTTTTCCATTTCAATTTTTTTTTCATTTCGAAGTTTGTGTCTTTCCTTCTGATACAGGTAGACTGGGAGAATCAGGATGGTATTAGACCTCAAGAAAGAGACTTTGTGGAGTGCCTCCGAGATGGATTCTTAGAACAGCTGGTGCTGGAGCCGATTAGGGAGAAGGCAATTCTGGATCTGGTATTGTGCAATGAACCAGAATTGATCAGGGACCTCGAAGTGAAAGAGCCATTGGGAAGTAGTGACCATAATACAATAAGCTT
>NC_057714.1:92625699-92631088 GCF_004010195.1 Chiloscyllium plagiosum | reverse complement strand
CAGCTGTACAGGGCCCTGGTAAGACCACACTTGGAGTACTGTGTGCAGTTCTGGTCTCCAAATTTGAGGAGAGACATTCTGGCTATTGAGGGAATGCAGCGTAGGTTCACGAGGTCAATTCCTGGAATGGCGGGATTACCTTACACTGAAAGACTGGAGCGACTGGGTTTGTATATGCTTGAGTTTAGAAGACTGAGAGGGGATCTGATTGAGACGTATAAGATTATTAAAGGATTGGACACTCTGGAGGCAGGAAACATGTTTCCGCTGATGGGTGAGTGCTGAACCAGAGGACACAGCTTAAAAATATGGGGTAGACCATTTAGGACAGAGATGAGGAGAAACTTCTTCACCCAGAGAGTGGTGGCAGTGTGTAATGCTCTGCCCCAAAGGGCAGTGGAGGCCCAGTCTCTGGATTCATTTAAGAAAGAGTTGGATAGAGCTCTCAAGGATAGTGGAATCAAGGGTTATGGAGATAAGGCAGGAACAGGATACTAATTAAGGATGATTAGCCATGATCATATTGAATGGTGGTGCAGGCTCAAAGGGTGCAGAATACTCCTGCACCTATTGTCTATTGTCTATTGAAAAGTGTCAAAATATTAAAAGAATAACGTGATATAATGAGCAAAGCTAAATCGGTACTACCTTGACTAAGGCTTCATATGAGACTGACGTCATTTTTATTACAAGGGCTGTGCATATTCTAAATAATTACAATCAGTATATTTTCAAAACCCAATCACAGTACCACCTACACAGTAGCTCCTGTTTAATCTTGCTAAATGTATCTTCTCATCTGCTCTTTTTAACATTGATCTAACCTATACCAAATGGCTTACTCCTTAACCTAGGTGTTCCTCTAAGGAAAGATCATAACAGTATGAATTTTACAATTCCCTGGTTTTCTTCCAGATTGCCCTCACCTCCCTTCAGATTTATAATGCCCCTCTCTGAAACAAAGAATCAGAGTTTCAGCTGTGAGTCACTCACTCAGCTGTGACATCGCTAATTGCCAAAGTATTATTCACATTTTGCTTAGTTGGAACATTTTGATCATTTGATCATACAAATACTACAACATGAAAAAGCCTTCTGAACATCCATAAAAGCTTTGAAGATCCATAGAAGGGTACGTATGTGGTGACTTTCAGAGTACACAGAAGGTATACCACTAGATATGTCTTTCTTGGAAGACAGGAAAGCCCATACCACTGACGACAGGATGCAACCTCTTGTATTGTTTTCATGACCATCAGCCGATCTACCATTGATGGATGTTGTTGTGGTAATGAATGATAGTCCTCGCTTGTCATGCTTGTGCTGTAAAGTCAACTATGAGGACTTTGAAAGATGCAGAGATACAACCTCTGCCTCACCAAACCCCAAATCACTTGCCAATACAAATATTAGTTGGGAAAGATCCTGTTGGTTTTGCATGTGGTCTCCATGTCTGGAGGTTGTTGTGACTATTCAGCAAACAACCTGGTTACTAGCTGCAGCTTGTTCCAACACTGAAGACATCAATGACCTAAATATTAGCTGTTGCACTTCACCATAGTGCAGCTGAAATTCTGAGGTGTTGGCTTCCCAGTGTAAGTTCCAGGCTGCGCCTACTGGTGAATCTTTCACCTGTTCCCCTTCTGCCGATTATGTGGAGTCAAATGGCAGGAGGGGTCATCCCAAATAACTATTGCTGGTTTTGGTGCAGGCAGGCAGCGAAGAGGAACTGCAGTTCTGGGAGGTGTACTGCTAAAGTCAGACACCCTTAAAATTGATTAGCATGGGGATGACAGATCATCAAGGCTTTTAGGAATGTAGAGTTGAAGTTAAAATAAGATCAACTGCTATCTTATTGAATGATGGAAATTTCTCAAAAGGCTGAGGGGGCTACTCTTGTTCCTTGTTCATATGGTTTTTGTATGTTTGAGGTATTTAAAATTACTGGGAGACAAGTTGCATTTGCCTAAAAGTAAGTGCCCATTTGGTGCTTCAAGTGTCGATGTTGATCCATACCAGATTTACTTTCAACCTCTTGGTGCAAAAGGGACATATATACATCGTATATGGTTAATGCCACATCCATACTCACCATTTTGGATCAGGGACTCTCAGTTAGATAAGGATCCCACACTCAAAATATAAACATATAGGAGAAAGTTCCTCTTATCCTACAACCGACAGAAAGACAACAAAGAAGTTCTGGAAATGGTTAAAGAAAAGATGAAAATAGTGCTAGACACCAATAAGTGTTTCAGTCCCAACAATGTACTGTAGACAGAACAAAGATTTTTTGAAGGGAAGATGGACAGAAAATGTAGAAAAAGGAAGCAGATGAAGAAATGGATGATGGATATTATGGACTGAATGTGATTGACTTATGTGCAATATGTAAGGGCAGACTGCAATGGAGATCCAAAGCAGCAAACCTTCTGGGAGGACAGCAATATATGCCACTGATCTTGCAGAGAAGCAAGCAGAGATTCCATTCCACCTGCGACCAGTTTCATGGTCGTGGTCACGTTTCATTTTAATTCTGCTGTAATGTTGCCTTTCTCCTAAACTGGTCATTGGGTCACAGGATAGTCACTGGGCAATAAGAATCGTTTGTCTTTAGACACAGCTTGTGACTCTGGTTAGGGACCCAGACACAGCTAACTGCAGAGCAGGCCCTTGATAAGCAGGATCAGTTAGCCTATTCCAGCTTCCCAAACTGTACAGGCAAATAAATTTGTAAACCTGATCACAACATGCACACCTTTACAAATTTGTTAACGCAGAAGAGAAAATATTGGGCCAGATGCAATTGGATAATGATGCAACTTTGGATTCATTGCTAAGTTTCCAGGGTCTTATTTTGCCATTCATGCCCGTTGTTCTTTCCATGCCTCTCGATGTATCATTAACTCAAGGCTGGATGTACGAATATGTTTTTAACAGTTCTGCTCCAGCCTGAGCTCTTGCTTTATGGCATCAAGTGATCTAATGATTCTTGTGTTGCTGCACCTGCTGTGTAAAAATGAACAAACGTTTTGATGAATGGAAAGCCCAGGATGGATAATTAGAGATCAGACACATCCCGCCTTTGTGAGTTTCCAATAGTTGTAATTCTAACCTTGTCCCAGCTGGATAATTTGGTGAGAGAAATTCATGTGTGTACTGATTTGACAAACCCTATTTGGTTTAAAGTAGATTACATAGAAACATTTACCAGGAAGCTAGATAAATATAAGAAAGAAAGAATATACGCTTATAGATAATGAGAGATTGGAGGAAGCTTGTGTGAAGTACAAACAATGGGATAGAGCAATTGGGCTGAATGGTCTGTTTCTCTGCTGCAGACACTATGGTGCTGAACTGTTGTTCTCTGACTAAGTGTAAATTTCAGTGAGATCACTGGGTGGTTTTCAACATGAGGCCAAGCGAGGTTTCTTGCTGTATTTTGCCAAACCCGTCACATTCACTACCTACTCCATCCATATGGCACCCTCTCCTCTGATCCCAGCCACACCTTACCACATACTAATCCAGGAATGACTTGCTGCAGCTGGGGCATCCCAGAATTGATCTTCATCCCTGGCACTGGCGCCATCTTTCAATGCCCATTACGCACCCAGACTAGCATGCTCAAATGCCCCGTATGATCCATTTGCCCTGGACATGGCAGACAGAGGGAAATGCTCATCCCACTTTGCAAATAGGGACCTGGAGGTCCTGCTGAATAGATTGGTATACCAATGGGATGTCTTCCACTCCCTGGGATCAGCTTCAGACTCTGGCAGCCTGGTCCGAGGTAACTACCTGGGTCAGTGCAGGGTCACCTGTCTGGAGAAATGCGCAGCAATGCAGGAAGAGGGTCAATGATACAGTTTTTCAGTGCATTCATCAGGATAATTTGCAAGAATATTAGTTTAAAGGGAGAAATAACATTTATAATGCATGAGAAGAAAGTGCTGCTTGGTTGGCAAATGGACACTGATTGGCAGAAGTGCTGTCATGGAGAATGCACTCATTAATGGGGATTGATAGTTGACAGCCAGGTTTTATGAATAGAAACCAAAAGAACTGATGATTCTGTACATCAGAAATAAAAAACGAAGTTGCTGGAAAAGGTCTGTGAATATGTGAATAGAAATCAAAGTTAACTTTTCCGATCGAGTGAACATTCCTCAGAACCCTTCGGGATACCTGAGTTAACACTGATTTCGCTTCACAGATGCTGCCAGATCTGCTGAGCTTTTCCAGCAACTTCTGTTTTTGTTTCAGGCTTTGTTAACCTGTGTTAATTTTTACTGAGGGAGATTTCACTGACCAATCAGAGTCATTGTCCTGAGAAATGAACCAGAGAATGGCTGTGACCGATTCCATTGAGTTGAGTGTGGCACAGTGTGTGTTTATGTATTCTTCCCATCTGCAAAGAACCAAACCCAATGTATATATATAGTTTCCAGCACATGCAAGTGCACCACACTGCAAGCACAACTGACAACCCTTAACTGGTTGTCAGTGTAATTCATCACATTCCTCACACAGTCAGGGTTATCCACTAGATGTTGCTGAATTGCACCATCACAGCTACTATGTTGCATGTTTTGAAATCATGGGCCAGTTGCGTTTGGTTATTTTCATCCCGATAACTTAATTTTTAACTCTTTGTTTGGTGCATAATTGGCCTTTGGTAATTGTTGATAAATCTGCCTTTGAAGACAAACTTAATCGCTCCTAGAAAGGATTACACATTATAGGATATGGAAATAAATGTAATTATGGGGACTTTAATTCAACTTCACCTGGTCAGTATATTTGATTACAAACATAATCCGAGATAAATTGCATTAATTTGATCTGAAGCCTATTTTTAGGGCAAACAGTTACAATAACCCCAAAATTCACCATTATATTCATGCAACAAAATTGTCTTTGTTCTACACAACAAGAAAGCATAGATTTAAAGTGATCTGCAAAAGAAGAAAATGCCTTTTCTCTCAGTGGGTATTTCACATTTGGAATGCATTGCCTGGAAGTGTGGTGGAGGCAGGTTGAATTGAAGCATTCAAGAGAGCATTGGATGATTATTTGGGCAAAGGTAATGTGCAAAGATCTGAGGGAAAAAGAAAGATATTGGCACAATGTAATGATATTCATTAAACCAACTGGTGCAGATTTGATGGACAGAATAGCCTCCTCCTTTATCAAAAACATTTCCATATTCCCCCAAGCAGCTCCAAACTGATGTGAAAATATTGCAAATGGATTTAGGAGAGTTAAACAAACTAAACAGCTATCAAACTTTCCTTATTTTTGGCTCTGACCTCCAGGAGAGCAAAACGGGATTCTTCCAATTTCTCACACTCTGCAAGTCCTTCACACACCACACAACCACATCCAC
>NC_057714.1:92585311-92623474 GCF_004010195.1 Chiloscyllium plagiosum | reverse complement strand
TCTCTCATACACACACCACACAAACACACCCACTCTCTCCTACACGCACCACACAAACGCACCCACTCTCTGTCATACACACACCACACAAACACACCCACTCTCTCTCATACACACACCACACAAACGCACCCACTCTCTCTCATACACACACCACACAAACATACCCACACTCTCACAAACACACAGATATCACTCATACACACAGAGACCCACTCCCTCTTACATACATACACACCAGAGAAGCATGCACATGCCACAGAAAGACAAAATGCAGAAGTGCAAACACGTACAAACTCCCTCACACCACACCACAGAAACACACACATACTCTCATCTTTTTGTTTCTGAAAGCATTCAATGACATTTCAAGCTGATATGAATATTTGGTACTTAACTCCAAAGCTGAAAATAAATTCCTGAGGCTCTAGTAAACTAAAAACTAGATTTAAAAATCAGTGTACAATGCTGTTATTTTCAGTGTGTCATGTAAATTTAAGAGGATAAGCTTTCCTTCAGCTTGTCCTTGTAGCTGAGTTTCAGCCAGTGAGATAATTACACTTCAGTTATCTTGTTTTATGTTTCTTTTCTAGGTCAACTATCTGAAGAGGAATGGGTATTTCTTTAAATATCTCCCTGGTTTTGGCCAGTGGTGCTCTGTGAATGGCTGGTAATGGGTTTTGAATACAACTTAATGCAGCAACCCTTAAGGTCAAACATCAAACCATGGCAGTATTTTGCTCATGTGTTTGGACAATTTTATTTATTCATTCACGGGATGAGGGCATTGCTAGCTAGGCCCAACATTTATTGCCCAGGTAAGGATGGCAGTTACCTTCCCTGATGGGCATTAATGAATCAGATGGGTTTTTCCTGACAATCAATAATGGATTCAGGACCATCTTTAGACTCTTAGTTCCAGATTTTATTGGATTCAAATTCAATATTGGATTTGAACCCAGGATTCCAGAACCTTACCTGAGTCTCTGGATTAACAGTTCAGAGAGAATACCACGAGGTCATCACCTCTCCTAAATAGAATGCAATGCAAATTGATGTTCAAAGCCTCAGAAACAAGGCCTGAAGAAAGGCAGGTAAACTGCTAGTCAGGTATTATTCCACCAATTACCGCTGCATTTAGTTAGTACCCAAAGGTCTCTGTAATTTGCCTTCTGTGAGGAACACGAATGCCAATGCAGGTGTGAGCGGGAATTCAAATTCTTGCCTCCCTGCCAGCACCCAACCAACCTCCCACAGGGCAATTTTGAACAGCCTTAAGACATTGGTAGAAAGTGTGACTCGTTTCCATATGCCATTCAGTTACCTGAAGCTCTTTATTCCTAGCATACACATGTGAACCTACACACAATATACCGACTTTTCAAAATAAAACCCATGCAGGATGTAGATTTGATGGGCCGAAGTGCCTCTTCTGTACTGTATGATTCT
Source organism: Chiloscyllium plagiosum (assembly GCF_004010195.1). Classification (NCBI taxonomy): domain Eukaryota; kingdom Metazoa; phylum Chordata; class Chondrichthyes; order Orectolobiformes; family Hemiscylliidae; genus Chiloscyllium; species Chiloscyllium plagiosum. Next base: position 92,622,025 of record NC_057714.1, on the reverse strand, counting down.
AGGATAACAACTGATCCCTCATTTCAAAGTGACATTGAAACAATCCCCTAGAAACACTGAAGATTCCAAATTCCTGAAGTCAGATATGATACATCTTCATCATTTTAAAATGCTCTTCAAGGCTCCCTCTTTCATTAACATAATGGACACCAGAGGGCGCTTGTGTTCAATATCATACAACACAATAAAAACAGTAAAAACAATATGAATGAGTGTTATGGACAAATATTGTCTTGTAGCACCTCGTGTTTGAATTATGTGAAGAGCTGAAGATCATTGGCAGTTTTAATTTACCAGCCTGAGTTTTGTGGTGTTAATACAATCAGCTGAAGGATGCTCTAGGATAAATAAATGGAAAACTGAAAACACTAATGAAAGCCTCAAGGGTGAGTGATAGCAAGATGCTTTAGCCTCACTTGTGCAGTTAATGGGTGCCTGCTGCTGGCCAGTCAGCTTTGTGCACTTTATATTCTTGACACATTGACATTTGCATTGTCAAGTTGAATATAGATGGTGACAAGAGCCTTGGGTCACATTCATTCTTGTGTTCTGAGTGCATGTAGAAAACAGGTATGCCCAGTTAAATTGGCCACCTTTTTTGCACAATACAGTTTAACATACTTTATTGGTCTAGCTTTGACCCTTTTATTGGCCTTGTTTGCTCCCTTGAGCTCATCAGAAAAGATACACTTTGCAATAGGATCTCCACTCACTTTGACCAGCTGACTATTCATATTGACCAACATCCCTTAACTAACCACCTCACAATGCAGCGACATCAATTCTTTCATTTCTTTTGTACAGAAATTTCCTACAGAATGGATCAAGTCAAAAGTGGGAATTGAGCTACAGCATGGGGTAATCCTTGATTGAACTTTGACTCCTGATGTAGGGATTTTGCCCGAAACATCAATTTTGCAGTTCCTCAGATGCTGCCTGAACTGCTGTGCTCTTCCAGCACCACTAATCCAGAATCTGGTTTCCAGCATCTGCAATCATTGTTTTTACCTACCTGAACTTTGACTCTGCCAACATCCACCCTTGTCTGTCCCCTTCAAAAATAAATGCTTCTAAAATTCACTACACATTAAGATCTCAGACTGGAAAAAAAGCAGATTTCAGGAGTCTCAAAGATGAGCTCATGCATATTGATTAGAAACTCCTTTTTTGTGCAAAAGACACTGGATGAAAAATGGAAGCCTTTCAAAAGAGAGATAAATAGTGCAAGCCTGGTACATACACGTGAGAAATAAATACGGGATACCAAAATCTATGGTACACTGAATGATTGAGGATTTTGATGAGAAAAGCTGAAAGAACTGTGTGTGCTGTGAATCAGAAGCAAAAACAGAAATTGCTGGAAAAGCTCAATAGGTCTGGCAACATCTGTGAAGAGAATTCAATGTTAGCGTTTTGGATCTGACATCTCTTCCTCAGAACTGATGGTAGCTAGGAAATTGTTGCTTTATATGCAAACGATAGGGTGGGAAGAGGGGTTAAGGAGTAAATGATAGGTAGAGATAGAACCCAAAGAGACAGAAGAACAGTTGGACAGACAAAAGAGTCGATAATGATCTGGTTGGAAGGATGAATAGCTCTTATTGGAGCCTGTTAGTGCCTAAAAATGGGTAGCGTGTTATGGCAGACCCTAAGGGTTTAGATGGAGAGGAATTTGATAAGTGCATACAAGAAAATTTTCTGATTCAGTATGTGAATGTACCTACTAGAGAAGGTGCAAAACTTGGCCCACTCTAGGGAAATAAGGCAGGGCAGGTGACTGAGGTGTCAGTGAGGGAGCACTTTGGGGTCAGCGACCATAATTCTATTTGTTTTAAAATAGTGATGGAAAAGGATAGACCAGATCTAAAAGCTGAAGTTCTAAATTGGAGAGAGGCTAATTTTGACAGTATTAAGCAAAAACTTTCAAAAGCTAATTGGGGCAGATGTTCGCAGGTAAAGGGACGGCTGGAAAATGGGAAGCCTTCAGAAATGAGATCAGCAAGGAGGCCTTTGTGTGGAGCCGCAGAAAATGGGTGAGATATTAAATGAGTATTTTGCATCAGTATTTACTGTGGAAAAGGATATGGAAGATATAGACTGTAGGGAAATAGATGGTGACACCTTGCAAAATGTCCATAATACAGAGGAGGAAGTGCTGGATGTCTTGAAATGCATAAATGTGGATAAATCCCCAGGAACTGACCAGGTGTACCCTTGAACTCTGTGGGAAGTTAGAGAAGTGATTGCTGGGCCTTTTGCTGAGATATTTGTATCTTCGATCGTCACAGGTGAGGTGCCAGAAGACTGGGGGTGGGCTAACATAGTGCCACTGTTTAAGAAGGGTGGTAAGGACAAGACAGGGAACTATAGCCCCGTGAGCCTGATGTTGGTGGTGGGCAAGTTGTTGGAGGGAATCCTGAGGGACAGGATGTACATGTATTTGGAAAGGTAAGGACAGATTTGGGATAGTCAACATGGCTTTGTAATTGGGAAGTCAGGTCTCACAAACGTGATTGAGTTGTTTGAAGAAATAACAAAGAGGATTGATGAGGGCAGAGTAGTAGATGTGATCTATATGGACTTCAGTAAGGCGTTCAACAAGGTTCCCATGGAAGACTGGTTAGCAAGGTTAGATCTCACGGAATACAGGGAGAACTCGCCATTTGGATACAGAACTGACTCAAAGGTAGAAGACAGAGGTTGATGGTGGAGGGTTTTTTTTCAGACTGGAGGCCTGTGACCAGTGGAGTGCCACAAAGATCGGTGCTGGGTCCTCTACTTTTTGTCATTTACATAAATGATTTGGATGCGAGCATAAGACGTACAGTCAGTAAGTTTGCAGATGACACCAAAATTGGAGGTGTAGTGGACAGCGAAGAGGGTTACCTCAGATTACAACAGGATCTTGACCAGATAGGCTAATGGGCTGAGAGGTGGCAGATGGAGTTTAATTCAGATAAATGCGAAGTGCTGCATTTTGGGAAAGCAAATCTTAGCAGGACTTATACACTTAATAGTAAGGTCCTAGGGAATGTGGCTGAACAAAGAGACCTTGGAGTGCAGGTTCATAGTTCCTTGAAAGTGGAGTCGCAGGTAGTTAGGATAGTGAAGAAGATGTTGGTATGTTACCTTTATTGGTCAGAGTATTGAGTACAGGAGTTGGGAAGTCATGTTGTGGCTGTACAGGACATTGGTTAGGCCACTGTTGGAATATTGTGTGCAATTCTGGTCTCCTTCCTATCTGAAAGATGTTGTGAAACTTGAAAGGGTTCAAAAAGATTGACAAGGATTTTGCCAGGGTTGGAGGATTTGAGCAATAGGGAGAGGCTGAACAGGCTGGGGCTATCTTCCCTGGAACATCAGAGGCTGAGGGGTGACCTTATAGAAGTTTGCAAAATTATGAGGGGCATGGATAGGATAAATAGGCAAAGCCATTTTCCTGGGGTCGGGGAGTCCAGTACTAGAGGGCATAGTTTTATGGTGAGAGGGGAAAGAAATAAAAGAGACCTAATGGGCAACGTTTTCACACAGAGGGTGGTCCGTGTATGGAATGAGCTGCCAGAGGAAGTGGTGGAAGCTGGTAAAATTGCAACATTTAAAAGGCATTTGGATGGGTATATGAATAGGAAGGGTTTGGAGGGATGTGGGCCGGGTGCTGGCAGGTGGGACTAGATTGGGTTGGGATATCTGGTCGGCATGGACAGGTTGGACCGAAGGGTCTGTTTCCGTGCTGTATATCTCTATGACTCTATAACTAATGTAAGAAAAGTTGTTAAATTTCTAGCGAGAGACAAGGGACATTTACTAGAATTATACTAGGAATGAAGGGTTTTCGATGCAAGGAGAAATTGGAGAAACTAGGCTTATATTCCTTGGAGCATAAAAGATAAAGGGGTGACCTTATTGAAATGTTCAAAATTATGAACAATTTTGACAGGGTAAAGAAGGATAATCTGTTTCCACCCTATGTCAGTAGCCAGGCTTCACAATTTCAAGATTGTCAGCAAAAGGGCTCGGAGTAAGATGAGGAGTAACTTCTTCACTTAGATATTTGTTAGCATTTGGAAGATATTGTCTGGGACTGTGGTGGAAGTGGACATTTTAGGAGTTTTCAAATGAGAGGTAGATCTATATTTGAAAGTGATGGATTTAGAGAGCTACAGAGGTAGGGCTAGAGAATGAGAATGGGGGTAGCTCTCTCAGGAGGCAGTACAGACTCCTTTTGTACTGTATAATTCTATAATTCCCATATATCCCTGTCCTTCTTGGTGGCAAATGTTTTTTAGAGCTTGATAAATTTTTGCTGTCCACCTTGTAGACGTTACACATTACTGTTACTGTGGATTTTGTGGTGGATGGAACAAATATTGAAAGTGTTAGTTGAGATTCCAATCAATCTTTTGCACTGGATGGTGTCAAGCTTCTTGATTGTTACTGGGGCTGCACCCATCCAGGCAAATGGGGAGTATTCCTTCACACTCCTGACTTGTGTCTTACAGATAGTGGACAGGCTGTGCAGAGTCAAGAGGTGAATTTCCAGTTCTTACCTGGTCTTGCAGTGACAGTATTTATATGGTGTGTCCAGTTCAGTGTTTAGTTGATGCTAACTCCCAGGAATGTTGCTGATGAGGGAATTAAGTGATGATCTCCGGTGAATGTCAAGGGAAGGTTCTGTTGAAGGAAAAGACTGTGAGGACTTTAAGATTTATGTACAACAGCTTTTCAAACCTGTTGAAAGCTGACCATTAAGACTGAAGTGGGTGTAAGTATCTTCACACTGAACTTTGCTATGGTTACAGAACTGATTTTTTTGTGGTGCAGGATACAGCTGTTTCGCCCATCCTGTCAGTAAAAGCTCTCTGAGAATTTTGACTTAGTGTCAATCTCCTGGTTTTTTTTCCCCTGTAACCCTGCTCTTTGTTTCTATTTAAATGATCATCGGATGCTCTCTTGAATTCCTCCATTTGACCTCCCCCCAGCACCCATTCCACACCTGAACTGTTCACTGAGTCATAGAGTCTTAGAGATGTACAGCCCGGAAAGAGACCCTTCAGTCCAACTCGTCCATGTCGAACAGATATCCTAAATTAATCTAATCCCATTTCCAGCACTTGGCCCATATCTCTCTAAACCCTTCCTATTCATTTACCCATCCGGATGCCTTTTAAATATTGTAATTGTACCAGCCTCTACCACTTGCTCTGCAGCTTATTCCATATCCACTCCACTTTTTGTGTGAAAATGTTGCCCCTGAGGTCCCTTTTGTATCTTTCTCCTCTCATCCTAAACTTATGCCCTCTAGTTCTGGACTCCCCCAATCCAGGGAAAAAGACCTTGTCTATTTACCCTCTCCACGTCCCTCATGATTTTATAAACCTCTGCAAGGTCACCACTCATCCTCTGACACTCCAGAGAAAACATCCCCAGCCTATTCAGTCTCTCCCTCCAGCTCAAACCATCCAACTCTGGCAACATCCTTGTAAATCTTTTCTGTACCCTTTCAGGTTTCACAACACCCTATAGATAGGAGACCAGAATTGCCCGCAATATTACAAAAGTGGCCTAACCAATGTCCTGTACAGTCACAACATGACCAACAAAGCAAGTTAAAAATTACACAAAACCAGTTATAGTCCAACAGGCTTATTTGAAGTCCAGGCTGTTGGGACACTGCTCCTTTGTCAGGTAGCTAATGGAGTAGGATCATAGGACACAGAATTTATCTGAAGAAATGGCAGATGGAGTTTAATCCAGATAAATGTGAGGTAATACATTTTGGAAGATCTGATGTAGAAGGGAAATATACAGTAAATGGCAGAACCCTTAGTAGCATCAACATGTGCATTGAGGCGCACAGGTCCAGAGTTCCCTGAAAATAGCAACACAAGTGAGTAGATTAGTCAAGAAAGTGTATGGCATTCTTGCCTTCATCTGTTGGGACATAGAGTATAAAAATTGGCAAGACATGTGGATGTGATCTATATGGACTTCAGTAAGGCGTTCGACAAGGTTCAACTAGGAGAAAGTGAAGACTGCAGATGCTGGAGTACCAGAATTGAAAAATGTGGTGCTGGAAAAACACAGCAGGCCAGGCAGCATCCGAGGAGCAGGAGAATCGACATTTCGAGCATAAGCCCTTCTTCAGGAATTCTTCAGTTCGACAAGGTTCCCCATGGGAGATTTGTGAAGTGCTGCATTTTGGGAAAGCAAATCTTAGCAGGACTTATACAGTTAATGGTAAGGTCCTAGTGAGTGTTGCTGAACAAAGAGACCTTGGAGTGCAGGCCCATGAAAGTGGAGTCACAGGTAGTTAGGATAGTAAAGAAGGCATTTGGTATGCTTTCCTTTACTGGTCAGAGTTATGAGTACAGGAGTTGGGAGGTCATGTTGCGGCTGTACAGGACATTGGTTAGGCCACTGTTGGAATATTGCGTGCATTTCTGGTCTCCTTCCTATCGGAAAGATGTTGTGAAACTTGAAGGGGTTCAGAAAAGTTTTACAAGGATGTTGCCAGGGTTGGAGGATCTGAGCTACAGATCAAGAGTTATTGATGGGGCAAAGGCAATTATAATGCGAGGATCTGAGCTACAGGGAGAGGCTGAACAGGCTGGGGCTGTTTTCCCTGGAGCGTCGGAGGCTGAGGGCTGACCTTATAGAGGTTTACAAAATTATGAGGGGCATGGATAGGGTAAATAGGCAAAGTCTTTTACCTGGGGTTGTGGAGTCCAGAACAAGTGGGCATAGGTTTAGGGTGAGAGGGGAAAGATATAAAAGAGACCTATGCGGCAACGTTTTCACACAGAGGGTGGTACGTGTATGGAGTGAACTGCCAGTGGAAGTGGTGGAGGCTGGTATAATTGCAATATTTAAGAGGCATTTGGATGGGTATATGAATAGGAAGGGTTTGGATGGATATGGGCTGGGTTCTGGCAGGTGGGACTAGATTGGATTGCGATATCTAGTCCGCATGGACGGGTTGGACCGAAAGGTCTGTTTCCATGCTGTACATCTCTATGATGCTATGACTCTGTTAAGAACTTCAGTTTGGTCACATTTGGAATAACACCAAACTACCAGAAGGACATGGAGACTTTAGCAAGGGTACAAAATTAGTTTACTAAGTTGTTGCCTGGTTAGAGGGTATTAGATATGAGAAGAGATTGCACAAACATGTTCTGTTTTCACTTGAACTTTGAAGGATGAGGGGCAATCTGATCAAAGTTTACTAAATTATGAGAGGCATGTATAGAATAGATAGTATTTTTCCCAAGGCAGAAGTGTCAATTACGAAAGACATAGATTAGATTAGATTACATTACATTACAGTGTGGAAACCTACATTACAGTGTAGGTTTGAGATAAAAGAGGAAATGTTTGAAGGTGGTGAGAGTGGTAAGTTTTTTTACACAGAGTGATAGTGCCTGGGATGAATTGCCAAAGGAGGTGGTGGAGGCAGATAAAAAAGCAACGCTTAAGAGGCACATGAACAGATATAGGAATAGGCAGAGATATGGACCATACAGAGGCAAAAGGATTTTAGTTTAGAATGGCATCATCTGTCAGTACAGGTTTGGTGGGCCAAAAGGACTGTTCCTATGTTGTCCTGTTCTTTATTCTTTGAAAAGACTCCAATGAACATAAAACCGCAACTGAGCGATGTGTATGTCCATCTGCCTTTTTGTGGGACATAGGTATGTAACCATACAATGTGGTGAACTTCCAACAATTCAATCAACTTGCATTAATTATTATTTTTTGCAAAACAAGACAAAACTTTGAGTCTGAAATCAGCATACACACACACACACACACGATCCATCTCATGTCATGGAAACTTTTACATCCAACTGAGATGGCAAACAAGGCCTCAGTTTAACATCTGACGTCAAAGGCGTTACCTTTGACTGTGCAGCACACTATCAGCATTAAAGCGGCTACATAGCATTGTATTGCTTAAACCTCTGCAAGTTGACTTGAGCATTTAACCTTCTGACTCACAGACAGGAATGACAGACTCACAAACTTCCAAGCCAAAACTATCAGATTAAGCAACTAGAATACTTATTGCTGAGTGCAGAATATTTCTCCCCAGCTCAGAATTGAAGAGTGAAGAGTCAGGGAAAAATGCTGCATGTTTTACATTTTTGTTTAATTTCAGTTGAAAACACGGATAATTAGTTCAAGTTGTAGGTGGACTTAATACCACAAGAGCATTATAAAGTTCTTGTAAACATGTAATCTATTTAAGTTAGTCAGACAGGAAAAACTGTACGCTAGTAAGAATGTTGGTAATATTCAGCCCATGCGCAGGAGGAAGAATTTACAAGACATTTGGGAATCATCATCTTATTTCAACTGAAGAATTTTGTTTTCCTGTTAAAAACATGGAAGCTCAATTATGCTGTTGGAGAGGAGGAGGAAAACTTCTATTTCAATGAAAAGGTATTTTTTGCTGGAGAGGAAGGAGTATTATGTAACGTGGAGTTCAAGGTGTGTCTAATTTTGGTGTCTGTGCGTGGCTGGTTGTGGTGTCAGCATGTCTGGATAAAATTAAGGCCTGCAAATACAAAGCAGCAGCCATGGGGACAATCTGTTCTTTGTGTTATGTATACTTCACTTAACAAAGGTAATTTTCACATTGTACAATAATGTAAAACATGCTGCCTATTTCTACTAGTTTTCATTGACATTGAGTTAATATAACATCATAATTTGTACTTCCATCACCAGTCAATATTATCCCAAGTAAGTTCAGTGATATTTCTATACAAAATGTTTCATCCTAAAGTCATAAAATCAACATTATGAAGACATGTACCCACTTTCCATTTATCTATATTCTAGTATGTAGTAAAAACTACATGCAGGAGACAGTGTGTACAGCTTGAACTTCCATGGCAGGTTTCTTGCTCACTCATGTGTTGGCAAAACATGGCAATGAAAAGAAAAATGACATAGATGCTACTTACCTGTCAACCACAGTATCAACCTGCCCTCAGTGTTTTGGAAATGGAAATATATCACTGTAAAGGGGGTTTTACTGATCCAACTCTGTTGCAGTGATAGTGGGTAAGTTAATGGCGAATTACTAAACAGAAATGATTTACATTTTATCATCTTATCATGTCCTTAATATCTGGAGTGTCTTACAAGCAATGGGCTATCATTTTCAAAGTGCAGACGTGAATTATGGTTAGGAGTTAAGGCAAATATTACAGGCATCAGACCCCAAACTAGCAATGAGGCAAAATATGAGTAAACTGGTTTTCCTGAAGGGATATTGAAGGTGAGAGTAAATATCCTTTATGGAGCTGCTTTGGCTTTGCCACCTGAAGCCGGACTGAGGTAGCTATTGGAAATCAAGTCCCACTATTTCAATAGTCACCATACAAGTTAGTCATTTTTTTTGAGTATAGGAGTTGGGAGGTTATGTTGCACCTGTACAGGATATTGGTTAGGCCACTTTTGGAATATTGCATGCAATTCTGGCCTCCTTCCGATTGAAAGGATGTTGCGAAGCAGCTTATACAAGGATTTACAAGGATGTTGCCAGGGTTGGAGGGATTGAGCTATAGGAAAAGGCTGCATAGGCTGGGGATTTTTTCCCTGGAGCATCGGAGGCTGAGGAATGACCTTATAGAGGTTTATAAGGTCGTGAGGGGCATGGATAGAATAAATAGACAAGCTCTTTTCCCTGGGGTGTGGGACCCCAGAACTAGAGACCATAGGTATAGGGTGAGAGGAGGAAGATATAAAAGGTACCTAAGGGGCAATTTTTTCACACAGAAGATAGTCTGTTTATGGAATGAACTGCCACAGGAAATGGTGGAGGCTGGGACAATTACAGCATTTAAAAGGCATTTGGATGGAAGTATTTGGATGGAAGTGAACAGGAAGTGTTTAGAGGGATATGGGTCAAGTACTGGCAATTGGGACTAGGTTAGTCTGGGATATCTGGTCAGCATGGACGAGTTGGATCAAAGGGTCTGATTCCATGCTGTGCATCTCCATGACTCAGTGACATCTAAATGAAGAATTTCTCAATTTACCTCATTTTCAGTTCCAGATTGACAGAAAATACAAAACAGGATTTTGTACTTATCAAGAATTGCCATTTATTGCAAAGAAAAGATGGTAACTATGGGTAAACAATTGTAAATCATCAGCACATAAATCTACCAATTAAAGCTCTAATCCTTTTGTACACACAAGTGGGGGAAAAAAACAAAGTTGGAGTGAAAATTGGGAAATCAGTTCAGTCCTCTGTGTTCAGTCCTCTACTGGAGTGGTTCTTGCGCTGATTGGAATGCTATTTTTTCATTTTCTTTTCCAGATGCTTCCAATGGTTTGCAAGAGAAACTGAGTAGCTGGTATACTTGTAAAAGGTCTCTGATTTATTAAGTAAGAGTTAAAGCTTACAGCAACTGCTAGAGGAAAAAACAAACTCAAAGTTTAAAGTGGGTTTGTCCACAGAAAACAGAGAGCTCCTGAGATGGTCAATGTCTGAAAGTTTCTCTTTGTCTTATTCACAGCTCCAAGCTGGTCAGCTACCTGACAATCATTCACACTGCCTGTTGCTGGCAGGTAGAAGGCCTCTGTCATTGGTAACTGATCACTGGTCCACAGACCAATTAGCTATTTGTTGTTAACTAAAGCCCCATCTGTATGCAACATTGCAGCTTCAGTGCACCTGCAAACTACATTTCAACTGCTGCTGGAAATAGAAGCTGGGTCAATGGTGTTTACAAGGAGTGTCAGGTTACTTCTTTCAATCCTACAGAAATCCTTTGTTTTAAAATTGTTCTTTTCTCATTTTAGTCACCATCAAAATTTCAAAATTGAAAAGACATGGACTTTACATTATTTTCATGGGAAGAAAATATGGTATCCATGGCAATTCCAGTTTAGCACCACAAGAGCAGTTCTGATGAAATACCTGGCCCAGGGCATTGAAGAATTGGATGCTATTTTTAAAAATCTACATGGTGAGGCAGACATGGCCCCAATCTGAGAAGCTCTGACAATGCAGTCCTCCCTCTGTATTGTCCCGAAGCATCAGTCTATCTTCTCAGTTCCTGGAATGGGGATTTCAAAGTTTATCATCTTTCGATTCAGAAGCAACTGAGCCAAGCAGACACCTGCATAGGCTTTTCTGCTGCTCTTGAAAGAAGCATTCCCTGACAGCAGAAATGGCTGAAGTAGAAACTTATGAAAGTGGCACTTTATTTGATTCATGAAATAATGATAATAATGCATGCTGTTGAGCAGATTAAGAGAGAAATGGGAGAAGGGATAGAAAACTTAAGATTGCCAACAATATTGAGGATAAACGCTCAGCACGTTCACATGACATGCATCTGCATGATAATCTACTGAGATCATTACCTGTTTATTTTAATTGGATTAACAATGTGCTTCAAATAACAAACAGAAACACGTCATAGAAATAACCAATAACATTATCATTTATTTCTAGACTATAATCTTTTCTATCTGCAATTAAAAAAGCAGCAAGCTGCTCTTCATCACTTTGCTGTGCTTACACTACTCAATCTTTCATTTAGGTCACTGAAGGTGAAAGTTATTGGAGGATGATTAATGCACCATGATAGATTCTCACTACAAAGATATCTATTGGCAAGATTAAGATAAAGATGAACACCTGTATTGCTACAGGATAAGCAACCTTTTGAACCTGTGTACTGAAAGTAAGTGATGGATATGGCAATTGCTAGTGAGTCTAGAAACTCAAGTAAAGGCTTTAGACACATAAAAGTGTTTAGAGATGCAGAAACATTTGCACTTTGCTTTTAGGAATGTACAGTTCTGAGACACTTATTTGAATTTTCTCTCAAACAAAGGAAATGAAAAAATGATGTGTAAAAAAAGCAAAGTAGGAGACCCGATGGCATTGGCAGCATGGGCAAGGTGAGACAAACTGGACTTGTGGAGGTGGTGGAGTTGAGTTTTGGCTGGTGTGGCATCAGTGACATGTGCATTGGTGAGTTCCAGCAAAGAAGGCGAAGGTGTCGGTGGAGGTGAGATGGTGATGAAAAGTGGTGACTTTTGTTCCAATGGCACTGCGTGGCAAGGGGACTCGTGCCTGGCCATCAGGCCCATGCCAGAGCATGTAACAAGAAGGTACATCAAGTTGAACACTTTATCCTTATTTCATTATTTTTCTTTCTTTATATTCTATGTTTCGGTTTTACTTTCTGTGTTTTAAGGTGGTGGCGGAGATTGGTGACACTATACAACACTTCTCACACTATTTTGTAACAAAATACACATGACAATAAATAAAAACAATCAAATTAAAGAGAGACAGATGATCTTAGAAGAGAGGTAGAGACAGAAGTAATTTAAAAAGTATGAGAACATACACTTGGCTATGGATCACAAGCTGCAAAGTGGGATGGAGCTGGATGTTTCACTGTGTCCACACAGAGCAATGATGTACTGAGTGGTCTCAATCCATACCATGCATTTCTATGATTGTACGATGCTGTGATTTGATCTTACATTAAATCTTATCACATTCTTTAGAAAGCCCCAGAGCACTGTACAGTGATCAAATTATTCCTGAATCACACCTTTATGGGTAATGCAAATAATAAGATAGAAAAGATTTGATAGGATATATATTCTCTCCAGTGGGAAAGCCCAGAACAAGACAAACAACATCAAAATTAGACCTGGCTATTCAGAATCAATGAGGAGAAAGTGAGGTCTGCAGATGCTGGAGATCAGAGCTGAAAATGTGTTGCTGGAAAAGCGCAGCAGGTCAGGCAGCATCCAGGGAACAGGAGAATCGACGTTTCGGGCATAAGCCCTTCTTCAGGAATCCTGAAGAAGGGTTTATGCCCGAAACGTCGATTCTCCTGTTCCCTGGATGCTGCCTGACCTGCTGCGCTTTTCCAGCAACACATTTTCAGCGCTATTCAGAATCAATGTCAGGAACTATGTCTTTACACAGTGAAAATCTGGATCTCTCTCTTACTTGCTTCCCAAAGCTCTCGAGGCTAGATCAATGGAAACTTTGGTGAAAAAAGAACTGAGGTTGATATATTTTTGTTAGACATGACTATTCAAGGTATTGGAATCAAGGCAGGTCCAAGGAGTTTAAGAAAACTCAGCTGTACTCTTATGAATGCTGTGTAATGCTTGTTGCTGAGTTTCCTATATTAAAACTGTGGCTATGGGTGGAATCTTCCCAGCTCTTAACCAATGTGGGCTTTGGTGAGACAGTTTGGAAAATAAGGTGAGATTGGCAGAAATGAGATTCCTAACATCCAATTCTCCAAACAAGCTTTAAACAGTGAATTGAGTGTCTCTCAAGTGAGCAGTGATATTTGCCACAATTTGCATACCATTAGTAACTAAGTTAAAAATCACACAACACCAGGTTATAGTCCAACAGGTTAATTGGAAGCCCACTAGCTTTCGGAGCGACGCTCCTTCATCAGGTGATTGTGGACGCTCCTTCATCAGGTGATTGTGGCACAATCACCTGATGAAGGAGCGTCACTCCGAAAGCTAGTGTGCTTCCAATTAAACCTGTTGGACTATAACCTGGTGTTGTGTGATTTTCAACTTTGTACACCCCAATCCAACACCGGCATCTCCGAATCATTAGTAACTAACCTTGCCTCGTTTTCCCAATGTCTCACCTCCTGGATAGAATTTGAATTATTTCCTTTCTCCATTGTAATTTACTGTTTTTATCACTGTCAAATAGAGTCTAAACAGCAATAAATCCTAACACAAAAGTCAGAGTGGTGACACCAGCTCACCCTAAACACCTTTAATGTGGACAGCAATCCCCAATGACTCAGGGTATGCTCCATGGACAGTGACCACCTGCACCTCATTCATGAATATTGGCATTGTACATGTACCAACCGCAGTGCACTGTCATAGCACATCTCCAATAATCTTGCAATGCAGATCTGTGCTTCAAAACTGCAAATGGGAATTCATCAACACCTTTCACTGTAATGCTACTGCCAGGATATGTTACACACAGGGACTGGCACTCAATCCATGGACTGGAGCAGGGTTCTTTGCTTTTTCTCTTTGTTCTCACTCACTTTGAACCTACCACATCCCTGCCTTGTTTTGACGTTTTGTGTTCTGCTCTATCAGCCAGATCCTAAAGGCTCACAGTACTTCTGTTTTGCCTTAATGTTTAGTGCAGTTACCAAGCCAGGCAACTTGTCATGAATCATCAGTCCAATGGGTGGACATGTTGCTCCCGTAGCGGTCTCCTCTACATTGGGGAGACTGGACGCCTTCTCGCAGAGCACTCTAGGGAACATCTCCGGGACACCCGCACCAATCAACCCCACCGCCCCTTGGCTGAGCATTTTAACTCCCCCTCCCACTCTGCCGAGGACATGCAGGTCCTGGGCCTCCTCCACTGCCGCTCCCTCACCACCTGACGCCCGGAGGAAGAACACCTCATCTTCCGCCTCAGAACCCTTCAACTCCAGGGCATCAATGTGGACTTCACCAGTTTCCTCATTTCCCCTCCCCCCACCTTACCCCAGTTCTAAACTTCCAGCTGAGCACCATCCTCAAGACCTATCCCACCTGTCAATCATCCTTCTCACCTATCCGTTCCACCCTCCTCTCCAACCTATCACCTTTACTCCTTCCTCCATCCACCTACTGCACTCTCAACTAGCTTCTCCCCAGCCCACCCCCTCCCCTTTATCCCTCCACCTCCGAGCTTTCCAGCCTCATTCCTGCTGAAGAGCTCCTGCCCCAAATGTTGATTTTCCTACTCCTTGGATGCTGCCTGACCTGCTGTGCTTTTCCAGCACCACACTAATGTTGCTATACAGCCCCATGTTATGCCAACCTCACAGCTGCACCAGTTGCTGGAAGTGGATGCAACAAAGACACTACGATACAACCAAATGAACATCTTCAAAGATATGTCCTCACTCATGTCAAGGGAGATAGCATTTAGTCATTGGGTCATGACAAAGTGAGTCATGGGCAGTCTGCAAATCAGACCAGGGGCTTGGATACAGTCCGTCAGCTGCTCAGGGTAGGCAAGATCTAGGACACTATTCACCTACAGCCTGGGTAGGGAAGTGGCTTATGGTGAGTCTTGCAGGTCTAGTGCAATCAGTCCGGGAGTCATGTAGAGTCAGTTGGGGAGCTACACAGAGGTCAGTTAAGGGTTTGGTCAGTTATCAGGTGGGTCTGTTCATCCAAGTTGGTCAAAGCAGGTATGCCATGCTCTGTCCCAGGGTGAGCTCAATGAAAATCAGTGAGGGGTTATCAAGGGTCCTTGATGGTGTTGGAAAATTGGTAATTCACTTTTGGGGTTTGGAGTCTGCATTTTGATTGTAGGGGAGACAATATCATGAAGGCAGAAACTCAAAATATGCACTCACATATTGTGGGAGGCAATGGCATAGTAGTGTGATCAGTTGAGGGTAAGCCGGAGATTCAGGTATTCTTCTGGGGACCCAGGTTCAAATCCTATCATGGCAGATGGTGGAATTTGGATTTACCGTATTGATGTCATGTAAAAGATGACTGCCTACTTTTGGCCAAATAACCTGGAATTTTCCATATATCTCATGTAAAGGTTGACCATAGCTTTTCACAGATAACAGGCCAATGTTTATGAGTCAGTGTGCTGGCCATCACATCCTGCTCTAGCTTTCCAGTCTGCCTGTTGTTCTGCTCTGCTCCCCGTCTTTCAGTCCATTGGCTGTTGTGTTCCGCTCTGGGTTTTCAGAATTACCATAATTTGTTTTTTTTTCCCCTTTATTCATTAAGACATCAGTTGGGCTTTTGCTAATGATGCGGTATGAATTTTGACGGGCATGAATTTCAGCCCCTCAAAAGTAGTATCCATTTGATAGTCAACCCCATAAATTTAACCTTAAAAAGTAGTCCAAAAATTTGACTATTACTCGAGTATATATGGTAATAAATATCTGAAATTAAATAAAAGGTTAATGATGACCCATGAAAACTTTACTAATAAAGACCCATCTGATTCCTATAGGAAAATGAAGCTGCCATATTTTCTTTTTCTGCCCACATGTGACTCCAGAGCCACAGCAATGCACTTGACTCTCAACTCCCATTTGAAATTGACTAGCAAGGCATTCAAATTGTACCAAATGTAAGAAGTCTCAAGAAAGGAGTGAAATTGGATACACCGTTTGATATTGACTATTGGTAATGAAGCAACAGTGGCAGACACAGACCTGTCAAACTGACAAAGCCTTCCTTACTAACATCTAGGGGCTCATGCCAAAACTGGGGGAGCCCTCACACAGACCAGTCAAGCAACAGTCTGACATGATCATGTCACAGAATCATACCTTACATAGCCCTGACACTACCGCCACCATCACAATCCCTCGATATGTCCTGTCCTGACAGAAGGATAGACCAAGCAGAGGCAGTGGCATAGTGGGTTATAGTCCAGAGGCTGTTGCCTGGGAGACCACAACATTGACTCAAACTCCATGAAATCTCATGGAATCAAGTCAAACATGGGCAAGGAATCCTTCTGTTAATTACTGCTTACGATCCCTTGTTCAGCTCACGAATCAGTTCTCCTTCATGTTGCACAACCTTTGGAGGAAGCAATGTTGTTATGTGTACAAAACAGCATAAGCAGCAAGTGATGGACAAGATTAAATTACTCCACAAGCAACAGATCAAGCCCAAGCTCTGCAGTCCTGCCACATCCAGTCATGAATGGTAGTGGACAGTTAAACAACTCACTTGAACAGGAGGGCCCACAATAATCCCCAATATAGGAGACCCCAGCACATCAGTGTAAAAGATAAGGGTGAAGCATTTTGCAACAACTGTCAGCTAAAAGTGTTGACTGGATAATTCATCTCAACTTCCACCATTATAGAGGCCAGTCCTCATCCAATTCAATTCAACTGATGAATTTCAAGAAATGGTTCAAAGGACTGGCTACTTCAAAGATTGTGGCCTGAAACACATTCCATAATAGTACTGAAGAATTGATTATATCCCGGCCAAACAGTTCCAGTACAGCTACAAGCAATGGCATTTACCAGACAATGTGGAAAATTGAAACCGAAAGAACTGCAGATGCTGTAAATCAGAAACAAAAACAGAAGTTGCTGAAAAAGCTCAGCAGGTCTGGCAACAGCTGTGAAGAGAAATTAGAGTTAGCCTTTCAGGTCCGGTGACCCTTCTCAGAACCGGGGAAAATTGTTCAGGTATGACCAGTCAACAAAAAGTAGGACAAATCCAACCTAGCCTATTACATGCCCATCAGTCTACCCTCAATCATCAGTAAAGTGATGGACGGGGTCATCAACAGTGCTTTCAAGCATCCTTAATTGGCACTGCATCCACAAACATTCACTTCCTCCATGAGTGATACTCAGTAGTAGCATTATGCCTCATCTACAAGAGAAACTGTGGAAATTCATCAAGGGTCCTCAAACAGCCTTGCAAACTCATGACCACTTCTATTTAGCACAAGGGCAGCAGATCCATGAGAACACCAATACCTGAAAGTTCCCCTCCAAGCCACTCACCATCCTGACTTGGAAATATATTTGCCTCAGTATCGCTCGGTCAAAATCCAAGAACTTCCTGTCTACCAGCATTATGAGTTTCCCTACAGTACATGGGTCGCAATAGTTCAAGAAGGCAGTTCACTACCATCTTCGCAACCACAACTAGGAGTGGGCAGTAAATGCTAGTCCAGGCAATGATGCCCACAATCTATGAATTTTTTTTTAATGTTTATGTAATTGTTTGTTCGAGTCTTGCATTAATTGGTTTCTGATATTTTTCGTTGGACTGAGCCAAATCCACAACTGGCCATAGAAATTTGATTTGGAACATGTGAAATTGAGCTGAAGTTGCCACTACATATAGCTGGAATTTGGTAGCACTGCCTTATGATAAATGTTGAACCATTAGTGACATTCTTATCTCTATTCAGCCAATCTAGATGCACTTGGCTGATGTGCAGAAATAACAAACATTTACCCTCAGGCTAAAGTGTTTATTTATAAACTGATGCTAAGCTGACATCACATCCATCAATGCTGATTTGAAACATATTGCCATTGTCTTGCGCCTGGACCACATCAGATACCTTTCATTGAACAGCTACAAGATATTAAATCCAGACGAGACCAGACACAAGTCATACATTTTTTAAATCAAGCAAATGTTAGAGTTGATTTAAATATAATTTTGTGGTATTCACACACACAAGGGCAAACATAATAGTTTTGTTGGAGGAAGTTAGTGTTCAAGAATGGAGCATATTTCAAAACCTTATCTTTCTCATTCGAATTATTTGTTTTATTTTCAATTTAGAAGAGACCGACTTTGACAACCCAACACCCCTTTGCCCGCAACATATTCCACTCATGTGGTATTCTTTACCAGAATACTGGCAGCTCACTTTCAGTTCATATATGACTTTTAATGAGCAACAAAATAAACTTTATATATGAGTCCCCTAAATTCACAAGGTCAACCATGAATATATTAGCAATTATATAGCACCTTTCATGACCAAAGGACTTCTCCACACCCAACTGAGTACTCTTGTAGTTTGTTGTATGCAGGAAACATAGCCAGAGACTGTAACAAGAACAAGTGTCTCATAAGGTTCTTTATTAGATTATAAGGGTTGCTGGAAACAGAGAAACTAAACAGAACAAAGATGGGCGAGCGCTCTATGCCTGGAGAGGTGAAGGTATAACTGAAACACCAAGGCAGATCAGTCTAAATTTTCCACAGACCCAAAAATGTGTGTGCATGTGTATGTATGTGTGTGCGTGCTTGTGCGCATGTGTCTTTTTGTCATGGCAAGTGCACAATGCTGAACCATTTTAATGAGGCAGTTAATGCCTCGTATTACTACATCTCAGATCTTCAGCTCAGATTTAAATCTAAGAATTCACTCAATGTTTATTACAATAGTAGTCACAATTCTGTTCCTGCACTTAATGGCTGCTGAATAGATGCAGCCTTTAGTCTTCACAGTGAAAGACACTATAAGCATTCCAAAATTACTCAATAATTAAACGTCAAAAGGAATGAATGAATAAATGAGTAGAGAAAATAAATTTTTAAAAAGGAATAAATACAATAACAACTGAAAATGTTCTAGGGAAAATATTTTGGTAAAGGCTGATAAGCCCCCGTGGACCTAAACGAAGGCATCCTTGGATATTAAAGGAAGCAGCTACAGAGATAATGGATGCAGTGGTAGTGATCTTCCAAGAATCCTTAGATTCATGAAAAGTCCCAGAGGATAGGCAAACTGGCAATGTGACACTTTAATTTGAAAAGGGAAAGAGACAAGAAATGGGTAACTTGAGTCGATATGGCTTAATGGCTGTTATTGGGAAAGGGTTAGAATCTATTATGAAGGGCATGATAGCAGAGCATTTAGAACATAGAACATCACAGTGCAGTACCCTTCGGCCCTCGATGTTGCGCCGACCAGTCATACCAATCTGAAGCCCATCTAACCTATACTATTCCATGTACGTCCATATGCTTGTCCAATGACGACTTAAATGCACTTAAAATTGATGAATCTACTACCTTTGCAGGTGAAACACGTAACATAAACAAGCAGAGTCAGCATGGCTTCATGATAGGGAAATCAAGCTGACAGATTTACTGGAATTCCTTAAGGAGGAAACAAGCAGGTTGGATAAAGAGGAAGCAGTTTGGAATTTGGAATTTCAAAATGCATTTTATGAAGTACCACATGTTAGGCTATTTAATAATATAAGAGCTCACAATATTGGAGAAAGTTGTATATTAATATGAATAGAGGATTGACTAACTCGTAGAAAATAGAGAGCTGGGAAAAGATGGGGGGGATGCATTTTGGAGATAGTAACCTATAACTAGTGGTGTGAAACAGGAACAGTGCTAGGGTCACAATTATCATGATTTGTATGAGGAAGTGAATATACTGTAACCAAGTTGAGACTGTCATAAAATTGGGCTGGGAAGTAAGTGGTGAGAACAAAAAGAGTCTGCAGAGGAACATGGTCATGATAAGCACATGGAGAAAAACATGGCAGATGGAAAATAATATGGGAAAATGTGAGGCTATTCATTTTGACAGAAAGAATAGAGAAGATGAATATTATTTAAATTGAGAAAGACTGCAGAAAGCTACAGCACAAAGGATTTCAGCAGTCCTTGTGTACAGATCACAAAAGAACTAGTATATATATTTAGTGGGTTGCAGGGAAGGTAAATGGATGACCTTTATTTCAAAGTAAATATAATATAAAAGTAAGGAGGCCTTGCTAAAATCATACAAAGCACCAGGCAGACAAAAAATGGAGTGCTGTGAATAGCTTTGGCCCTTTATCTAAGGAAAGATATATTGGCATTGGAGGCAGTCCAGAGAAGATTCACTTGGTTGACCCTGGGAATGAGTGAATTCTTTTTTTGGATGACAGATTGAGTAGCTTGTCCTGTACTTATTGGAGTTTAGAAGAATGAGAGGTGACACAAGATTCTTCGGGGTCTTGGCTTAGTGGAAAAGTTGTTTCCCCATGTGGGAGGGCATTATCTCAGCATGAAGGGTCTCTCATTAAAGACAGAAATAATAACAAACTTCTCTCAGAGAATAGTGAACAAGTGAGGTTAGTGAATTCTTTACCATAGAGAGCTTTTGGGGATGGTTTGTTAAGTACATTCAAGGCTGAGATAGACTTGTTTTTAAGGTCTCTTCATCTTAAGCTAGAGACTCCACATTCATCAACCAGAAATGAATTACCTCAGTGATTTCAAGATTTTCTGGTTTCCTGAGAGAAGATTCTTCCTTTGTTGACAGAATTTAAACTGCTTTACAATCTCATTTTTCCCCCATACTCCCCACATTGCAACCACTTTTGCATGTAATCACCCATTTTGGAGTTTTGTTTTCTCCTCAAATCGCTGGCAGCCACCTTCTCGTCCCCCAAAAGATGCTCTCATCCACTAAGGTCTGCCCCATTAGTTGATCGAACCCACAGCCTGGTAAGAGTCCACAGGCCTACTCCCAATCTCACCAGTTCACCACCTGATCTGTGACTCTCAGCATAAAGCTTACCCTGCAATTTCATCACTACTCGCACTCATTTTCCTAACTTCTAATTGTTCATCCAATCACAGGCTCTTTCTCACCCATATTTGCTACTGGTAGGTTCACTGGTGAACCTACTGGTAGAAAAGATGAGAGAAAACCATCCTGTGATTGGACAACCATAGAGTCATAGAGATGTACAGCACGGAAACAGACCCTTCGGTCCAACCCGTCCATGCCGACCAGATATCCCAACCCAANCGACCCCAGGGAAAAGACTTTGTCTATTTATCCTATCCATGCTCCTCATAATTTTGTAAACCTCTATAAGGTCACTCCTCAGCAGCTCTTCATCAATTGTACATTTTGGATTTCCTTGATTAATCGTGCCCTTGGTTGAATTTCAGGGTTTCAGGGCTGTTCAGAGGTGAGTGTACCCCTGCGTAATTTCAAAGCATTCACCCATCTTTTTCTAGATGAAATTCCTCACATCCCCATTTCTCTGTAGCAATTGACACTCACCTTCATCTGTATACAATGCTGCTCCCTCATAATAAGCCTCAACAAATGTTCTTTGTCCATCCATTCAATACCACCTGGCTCACCAGGCTGAATATAATACCCACTCCCATGGCACAGGAGCATTTCGTCAAGCAGAAGAGTGGTGGGTGGGCATTGATCGCCTCTTGGAGAAGAAAGTGAGGTCTGCAGATGCTGGAGATCAAAGTTGAAACTTTATTGCTGGAACAGCACAGCAGGTCAGGCAGCATCCAGGGAACAGGAGATTCGACGTTTCGGGCACAGGCCCTCCTGAAGAAGGGCCTGTGCCCGAAACGTCGAATCTCCTGTTCCCTGGATGCTGCCTGACCTGCTGTGCTGTTCCAGCAATAAAGTTTCAACTTTGATCGCCTCTTGCCTCCATCCCAATTGAATCTGTGGTGGTAAGGTCCATGGACAATCAATCTGCCATGCCAAAAGATAAATGCCAACTCCTACAGCCACAGGAATTAACCCAACTCCATGGGAAATGTGACAGGCAAACCATTGTGGGTTATTTGGAAATGCTGGGGAGTGTTTCTCATTCTTGTATGGTACTTTGTCAAAGGCCTTCTGGAAATCCAAGATTAAACCCCCTGGCCCTCCTTTGTCTAACTTGCTCATTACCTCCTCAAAGAATTCTAACAGATTTGTCAGACATGGTGTCCCTTGATGAAATCAGTCTGACCCAGCTCTATTTACCATGCACTTCCAAGTACTCCACAATCTCATCCTTAATAATGGATTCGAAGGCCTCGGAACAGGCACTGCCATCCTCAGTGGCACTGCCATTCAGTCTAACTACTGGCCTCTGATTAGCCAACAGCTCTGGTGAATGAGACTTCAGCCCCAGGGTCCTTAATCCTGCTGTCCACTAAAGCATCTGAAAAAAAAAGAACAGTCAAATGTGTGAATGACATGTACTGGTCTACCTTGCCCTGTTTGTCTCAGAACAGTGCAAGGAAATGACCAATACATTCATTTCCAATGTTACTGCTTTCTTGTAAGTTTTTGTTCCCTCTGGGATAACAATTAGTTCAGCAGGTCTTCTCCAAAAGACAAAAGTCACATGGTTACAGCCCAACAGGTGTATTTGAAACCGTAAGCTTACAAGTGTTACGCCTTCCTCAGGCTAGTCCAACATTGGCACCGCCATGTCATTCTCTAAAAGAGATAATGCAGACCTTCACTGCCTCCTTTAATTCCTGTCATGGGTAGCTTCTTTTACAGGAGAAGCCAGCATCGATCACAAGAGAGAAAACTGGAGATAGCCCAACAGCCTACCTGCAGCTAACAGTTTCAGAGCAGACAGTACTTGATATTAATGGATATTTGGTGTTACTGGTCTGGAAGAGTGAGATGAGGTTTCCCAGATGGCTAAGGAATTATATATCTCATTGCATTGGTGCATACAACACTCACTTCGATTCACACAATAATGAGTGCAGTTTGGGGTAGGATTCTGACCACTGGCTTTGCAGTAAAAGATACCTGTAAGTGCTGGCCCCATCATCAGTTGGTCAGTCATCTGTCTTTGTGTATTTGGGAGCTGCTGCACGCAGATCCAGCGGTTTCTCCAGCAATGCAAAGAGGTGTCTTTATCCGTCACTGTGGCCATCAGGTCCAGATGGCAAAGGTCTAGTTTCAATAGGCTGATAATGGCTGCCATCACTTGGTGCTGTCCTGAAATACTAGTGTTCTGCCATGTTGTGTCCCAGGCCTTCTTATGAGTAACAGATTGATGCTGCTATTGCATGCTGCTGGTATAGCTATGATAGAGATTAGATTAGGTCCAATGATCAAACCTCCCATGATGCAGATGACATTCCTAAGTTGTAAAAGTGATCAACGAGGTGAAACTGAGGACTGCAGATGCTGGAGATCAGAGTCAATATTAGAGTGATGCTGGAAAAGCACAACGGGTCAGGCAGCATCCGAGGAGCAGGAATATCAGGGTTTCGGGCAAAAGCCCTTCATCAGGAATGAGGCCTTATTCCTGACCTGCTGTGCTTTTCCAGCATCACTCTAATCTTGACTGTAAAAGTGATCAGTCAGTGCAAAGGTCACAGATGTCGGTCTATAGGTTGACCTTGGAGCCTTGACAAATTGTTCCAAAAACAGAGGTTGACTCATAGGCCAATTGTAAAGGCAAACAGCTGCCATGGGAGTAGGTGTCATTCACCATGTGGGGTCTGTACTGTTCTCTCTGTCTTAAACTCCAACGCATCTTCCCAATACACTTGTTTGATCCCTGGCATCCTGTTATTCCATACTGGTACACAAAACACCCATTTGCGAGGCAAAAAGAAAACTGAGGGTATCTAAAATGGAGGGTAACAAGTAAATCATGTTGTGGCTGTAAAAAGTATCTTACGTTAATTGCCAAGCATTTGGTAAAACGTATTTTGATGAAAAGATGCTGTCTTATATATCAGCTGCCTTATTCATCGTGATTTATGGTGCCAAGAACAATGTCTTTCTCAAATAGGCAAGAAAGCAGTTGTGAGGTTACTGTACCTTATAGCATCCATCCTTGATGGCAGCCTCCATTACCACTGTCCTCGTGCCTTTCGATCACAGACACGTTACACAAAATCCAGAAGCCAGCTAAGTGTGTGATTAACATACTCATCAGGTACAGCTAATCATCTTCCCAAGTGATGGACGGACACGGACACACACACACACACAGACACACACACACACCTTACCATGCTTGAGTTAAACTCAAACGTCAGCAGGTTGGAGCCAGGATCTCAAACACATGCATTTTCTCAAGACTTCAACTCCCACTCACATGCTAAATCAAGTTAAAATTCCCGTCACAACCTTAATATGTACTGAAATATCTCAGAAAGTCCAACACACAAAGTTCAAGAATGCACTCGCCTGGACACAAATATCATTAACATCTTGACAGTGCCAAGCTGATTTTTTAAATTTTTGTTCTCTCTCTCACACACAATGTCCTTTGTGCAAATGAAAGGCATAAAGTTACTAAGTACTTAAGAAACAAGTGTAATCAAGCTATTTATTTTTAAAGCAAACATTCATTTCATCATTCTTTAATGCTTAACATTGCCACATGACAGTGGTATACATTTTTATTTTATTATTTTACTGTTGATTGCTAAAGTCTGTGCCATTTCCAGCAAGCGAAGTGTGTGCCAGATTCTGATTTCAATGCATTGCCACTGCCAATTACCAACAATATTGATGCACAAATAATCTGCAACATGCAGCATATGTTAGCAATATCCATTGTGAAAATGTAAATAACTGTGCTAAATGAAGGCCCTGTCACTATTGGTTTACATCAACCAAGTGTCACTAACTAAAGTATGTCAATTCTTTGATTGTTGCCAGGATCTCTTGACGATATCTGGGGAGAGGTATCTAATGAGTTGCTGGATCCAATGCTTAAATCAATACGAAAAGCAAGCATGATGACTCCAGTGGTATGTGACTTATTTCTGAATGCCAACAAGAAAGCTTTTCTAAACATATCATATTTAGATTACAGTCAGTTCCACAGTTTTCTGTAAATAAATGGAGTATTGCTGCATTTCCAACACAGACCTGGGAATTTATTTATGTGCACAGCGTCACGTCATGAAATTTTAACCCATCTGGTTGCAAGGACATAGTAAATGTAAAAGCAGCAGAACTGTCTTCACCAATCACTCTTCCAAAGGTCAGGGAATAGAGACCTTCATCAGTAATAAATCATTCTGCCAGTCACAGTCCAGGGAACTGTTTTCAACCCAGACTTGAGTTTTTTTGCCAGTCGAAAAAAAAGTGTTGGCTTCGAAAGGAGGCCATCCACTTAGGAGACCTTTTCATCAATCAAATTATTTCAGGCTTAACTAAAATAACAACACAAAAGAAACTGGCGGAAATGCATAACGTCATTTGGTAACTGAAGGAGAAAGCTAGGTTAACGTGCAAAAATAGCTGTATCCAGAACCTTTCTGTTTCAGATGCTGCTCAGTCTATTATATGCTCTCAGCATTTTTATTTGCTTCAAAATTTTCCAAAGTTTTGATTTGTATGAAGATTGTCACAAAAGATTGAATACCATTATCCCCACCAGACTGATCTCAAAACTCTATGAACTTGGTCTCAGCTCCACCTTCTGCAATTGAATCCTCAGCTTTCTGACCCACAGACCACAATCAGTAAAGATAGACAACTGTACCTCCCTCACAATAACAATCAAATCTGGAGCCCCCCCCAAAGATGCATCCTCAGCCCCCTGCTATACTCACTGTACAGCCACGACTGTGTTGCTAAATTCTGAAAGAACGCCATCTACAAGTTCGCTGACGACACTTTTGTAGTAGGATCGATATCCAACAATGAAAATCAAAATATAGAATGGAGATACAGGGTTTACTGACATGATGCAATGAAAACGTCCTCTGTCTCAATGTTGGCAAATCTAATCATTGATATTAGTAAGAAAGAGGGAGAACACATCCTCATCTATGTCAATGGAACTGAGGTTGAGAGGGTGGAGAGTGTCAAGTTCCTCCTCGGAGTGACGATAACTGACAACCTGTCCTGAACTTTCCATCTGGTTGCAATGGTCAAGAAGGCGCAACAATGCCTCTTCTTCCTCAGACAGTCCATAAGAACCTCAACCAACTTCTATAGATGTACCATTGAGAGCATACTGTCCAGGTGCATAACAGTATACTTGTTGTGGCAACGGCACTGCCCAGGATTGTAGGAAACTACAGAAGGTTGTGTGAACAACCTCGACTATCATAGCAGCCAACCTTGCATCCATGGAGTCCATTTGCACATGCACCAGCAAATTCAGGGGCAGCTTCTTCCCAGCCATGATTAGACTATTGAATTTACTCTCTAGCCTCAAATAATGCTGATCATACTAACTTTGATCTCTCTTGTATACCTTGTGCAATGTTACCTCTATGCCTCCATCTAAATCTTTTGTTCTGTGTGTCCTTGCTTACTATGATCTGCCTGTACAACTCGTAAACAAAGCTTTTCACTGTACCTTGGTACACATGGCAATAACTAAGTCAAAGTGATCAGTGATTTATTTCTTTATTTCATTCATTGGATGTCAGTATTATGGCTGGGCCAGCATTTATTGGTCATCCTCTATTGCCTCGAAGAAGGTGTTGTTGAGCCTTGCAACCTCTGGATGTAGATAAAGTGCTGTTAAGAAAGGAAGTCTCAGGCTTTGATCCAGTAATATTAAATGGGCCTTTCTCCTACCTCCATCTGGCACAGTAGATTGACAC
Source organism: Chiloscyllium plagiosum (assembly GCF_004010195.1). NCBI lineage: Eukaryota > Metazoa > Chordata > Chondrichthyes > Orectolobiformes > Hemiscylliidae > Chiloscyllium > Chiloscyllium plagiosum. Next base: position 92,595,133 of record NC_057714.1, on the reverse strand, counting down.
CCCCAATAAAGTAGTTACTTCAGACTCCACAACTGGCTTAAGGATTCCTGACACCTTACTCACTGGGAATAATATGGTTGTGGGTAGGCTATCAGTTTTATTTTGTGAACTTCCACCTCTTGCCCCTGCCACCACCCAACATTCAGCCCCATAGAACCAGCGTTTTACCTGCGAGCTTTCAATATTCAACATTACTTCTCAGCTAGTCCAGTGCCACTGTGCTGTCAGACTGAATGTCTGAAGTCCTGAATTAGCTGTTTATTTTCTCCAACTAAGCATGGCCCTCAAATCCCAAGGCCATGCCACTGACTCCATGGCTCTTGGTCACAGATTAAAGTGGGTGTGGAATGGCCTTCATGGCTTCCATACCTCCAAGCCAACAGCTCTGTAACTACTAGAAGGAAGTGAGGATTGCAGATGCTGGAGATTAGAGTCAAAATGTGTAGTGCTGGAAAAGCACAGCCAGTCAGGTAGCATCCGAGGAGCAAGAGAGTCGATGTTTTGAGCATAAGCTCTTCATCAGCTCTTTACCTGCTGCCTATATTCCTGGCTCCTGATACGTTAACCTTTATTTAAATTATTGGACGCTCTTGCCCCAGTTAGAAATGTAGGAATAGGAAAATGCCATTCAGCCCTTCGAGCCTGCTTGGCTAATCAATTAGATCATGGTTGACCTCTGACTTAATACTATATACCCGCCTTGGGCTCACTTCCTTGATAAATGTTCTTAATAATTGTCTTTAGCTTTATGGATTCCAACGATTTCCTGATTCTTCCAATTGTGATATCTTATGCATCCTTCTCTCCCTACATCCATCTCTGTAAGGTAAGAGCGATAAGCAACCTATGCCCCACATTCCAACAGCTTCTTCCCAAACCCAACTGCCTGTCAACCTTCCTCTCTGTGTCAAAGGTCACTTCATTAACCAAGTTATAGGTCACCCTTCCTAATACCACTTCCCTGGCCTTGACATTTAATTTTCTAATTAGAAGCTCAGGAAGGAACCTGACTATCAGATATAGGAGCAGTATTTGGCCATTTGGCCCATCGCGTTTGCTCTGCCACATGATCATGGCTGATGTATTCCTCAACCCAACCTTCTGCCTTTTCCCCTATAACCCCTGCATTAACAGTGTCATATTAATGTGTCTTGCTGGTTTTGCTGGTGAAAGAACGTTCATTTACATGCTGTATGTCCCAACTTCAGAATGGACTATAGAGTCTCTTTCTGTTCTGTATGCCTCTGTGTACCAAAGTGCTTTCAGAGTCACGGTGGTAACTCCTTTTAGGCAGTCCCTCAGAATCGAGGATGACTCAGAAGAATAGATAATCCAACACTAGATCCACCCATTGTGCCAAAGGTGGAGTAGATGATGAAGATGAAGGGAGTGGGTTACATGCTTTGGGTTTTCCCATGCTGTTTAAGCTGGACTTGAGACATCATCATGGAAGCTTCTTGTCTAGTTTGGTTGGTCTCAGCGTAACAATTCCTATGAGTTGCCGTGAATGTTGCAAGTGTTTTATTCAGGCTGTGTTGAGGATATCCAGGAAGCATTTCCTCTGCTCTGTTGGTCATCTCCTGCCTTGACAGAATAGGGATAGAGAGCTTGTTTTGAAAGTCCTGTGACAGGTATGCAAACAGTGCAACCCACCCAGTATAGCTGACTGGCTGTAAGCAGTGCCTCAATATTGGGAATGTTGGCCCAAGAGAGGACTCTAATCTTGCAGGGTCTGTTCCACAAGTGGATTTGTAGGATTTGACAGAGATAACACTGGTGATATGTCTCAAGGGTTTCTGGTGTATGTTGTGCATCATGGTAGTGTACGAAAATACACCAGCCAATTCTATTTACAGCAAGGTCCCACAAACAACAATGATATGAATGACAAGATAATCATTTTGGTTGATAGATAAACTTTAGCCAGGACTATTTGATTTCCACCTTTTTTTCTTAAACGTAAAAATGGATGCTTATATCCAGATGGATATCTCAGTTTAGCATCTCACTCAAAAGACAAGATAACTCCCTTTGAATGAATTATCTTTTCAATCCTCTGGACAAGTCTTGAAACCACGACCATTATTTCAGAGTGAGATTGCTAACATTTAAGAAAAGCTACTTCTCAAATGGCTAGACATGCCCAAGTGCACGTTCGTGGGGCAAGATCATTTATAGTCTCGGTTTATCAAATTTATGAACTGTGTGGGATCAACTAAACTAGGACTACAGCTGTATATGTCATTCCAATGTAAAAAGACACATTTACTCCCCACTTCCTATCCAGTTCAATCCTCACCTTGTGCAGCAGCCAATTCTGCATGCTAGTGGAAAATAAAAACAGATGTTTCTGAAATTGGAAAGAGCTTCAATTGGGATTGTCTGTTTCTTGTTCTTCTCTGACAGATGGTCGATCTAGAAAGATTCCAAACATAGATAAAAACATAAAACAACTGCTGTTTTTTCTCAACACAGTAGTCAAGTCAGTATGTGTATACAGTGATGTAACATATGTGATTTATTAAGATTATTTATTTTAGAGTTTGGATTTTGAAGCATTGGCGTGTTGGTTCAATCTGTGTGTATGAGGAGGTATAATGGTTCACTTATCATATATAATTTTTAACAAAATGATCTTTTAAATCTGTGTGATAGAGAAAGTATCCCAGGGTGATAATGGGTACTAATTTACATTGTGAGTTTTACAATCAGGCAGAATAAACATTGGAACTATTAAAGATTAGGACTTTGTATTGTTTAGGGGAGACCATTTAGTTTCAGTTTGCAAATGTCTCAGTTGAAGTTAGATGTATGAGATTTTTTTCCCCAGAGAAAGGAGTTAATTCCTAAAGTTTAGGAAATAGATTAAGTCAGTATAAAGGTTTATGCTGAAAGCTCCAGATCAGAAGTGTTTGGGTAGACTTTCAAATGTGTTATTTGAAGTGAAGCAAGTTTATGCAGTTGTGTTATTCATAGCTATCAAATTCTCAAGACCAGGAACTGGATGAAACCACCTATAGATTTGACAGAAAATGTGTTTGAGTATGATAAAATTATAGTTTTGGGAAATATGGCATAATATTTCAATTGTGCATTTAAAAACCATTCATTATATGTAAATAGTTTACTCTGTTCTATTTTATTTTCATTTCTTTTGCATACCAAACTATTTTATTGTTAAAACATGTTCTGCAGCATTTTGTGTTTATGTTTTAGTGAAGATAAAGTCACTGTAGTCCCAATGGGCCATAGGGCTGCTTGCTCATGAGAGAGACAACTGATGGTGGTTTAACCTGGGGGTCATCATGTCGCAGGCAAGATGGGAAAAAGGCTACCTGATTAAATATAATCTATCAAGCCAGATTTCAGGCTGGGATCTGACTTGTCTTGCTGTGTTTTTCCAGCACCACTCTAATCTAGACTCTGGTTTCCAGCATCTACAGTCCTTGTTTTTACCTTGTAATAATATCAGCTGGGGTCATAACAATATAAACAAAAAGATATGTTAAAATGCATTCCTGGATATTCCATCAGAATTCTCGTAATGTTTTAAACCTTTTGAATTCCTGGACAAAACTAATGAGTCACTGGGAAAAGATTGTGGAATTCTAACACAGGACTTTAAGTCAACTATTGACTTTGCAACTGTAATTAGCTTTAGAAATGTATTGATCGGCAAGGTACCTGTGCAAAAGTCTCCCAACATGAGAGACATCCCAGTCCTCCTGGATTCCTGTGCTATCATGCATCAGACCTCAATGCAGCCAGCTTTAATCGGTCAGAGATCTGAATACTTGTCATATGCAGTGTCAGTTATTAACATCAACACTCAGCCTAACATCACAGTCAGGACCCAGGAAGCAGTCTTGATGATATTGATGGCACACTTTAATGCTGCCTTGGATCTTAAGAATCTCTTGTGGTATAGTGGTGGTGTCCTGGCTTTTGAACCTGGATACCTTCAAGTCCAACTTGCCCCCACCTGGTAACATTAGGACTATGGACAAGCAAATCTCCACATTTGACACCCACATCTCCTATGTCACTTGCGCGGATCTCAAAATTCAGCCAATAAAGTGATGTTGTTTTACGTTCAAACTTTGCAGATGACAAAATGTAAAGATAACGTATAATGAAGATTTTAAGAGACTTCAAGGAAGGAATCAACAAATATGTGAAATGAGTATAGATACAATTTAATGTGCCAAAAAATGACATGATATATTTTGGTAAGAATTGTGGGAGGGCGGAATAGTAATAAAAATTAAGTGTACAACAGTGAGGAGCCAGCAAGAAGAGAAATAAGCCATACGTCTACCCATTACTAGGTCTAACTTTCAGTTCCATACTGAACTTCAATTCCCACTTCTGCCATGGTGGGATTTGAATTCTGCCCCTCGAACATTAAATTCAGTCTTTAGATTAATGGGCCAGGGATTATAGCACTGTGCTATTATCTCCCCTAACCTTTAAATTATCTCCGCTTTCTCTGTTTTTAATCTCATCAAATATCCTGACACTGATATCCAAAGGTGTACTAAATATTCACAGTGATCAGACGAAGTCTCAGTCCTTCTGTCTCCATTAAATAAACCTCTTCTTTTTGAATACAGGAAGTATTATTACATAGAACTGAATGACTTGTTTCCACCACAAAATAAGGCTCACCTATTATTCACCACCAATAAATCGCTCATGGTTTCAATTAATCAATTTACATGCAAAGCCCAATAAAGACAACACACCAAAGGTGAGGGACAGTAGGGAGAGAGGGAAATGGAGTTGGAATGGGATATAAAGCACTCCACCATCTTCTGTGCCCACCTTTCTTTAGGAGCATCAGTTCTATTGGTTGACACTCTAAAAATACCTGGGCATGAATGTAGCCTCGATAGAGGAGTAAACAGCCAGCAACTATCACCCCCTGCCCTCCACTATGATATTTTAAATATCCCAATGTGCTCTTACACACAACTGAATGATGCTTTTAACCCCTAACTGCCCAATCACCCATATTTTCTACTGCCACTAGTAAATCATCTATATTTTCAAAACTGATTAATTGATATGCAAAGCCCAGTTAAGAGCAATGCAAACCAACAAAGATGAGGGAGAGATAGGGAGAGTGGGACTGGGTTAAATTAAATGGACACTAATGGGTAAACTCCAATTTTATCCTGAATTGGTCCCACCTTCACGTTTAGCAATCCAGAGAGTGGAGTTTTGGTATACTAGTGCCCCAGAATTTAATTTGAAAATCCTAATTTAACCTAATGTCAGGAACCCAAAATTCAGATTCTCCACTTATTTCTAAATATAAATTGAAGATATTGTTACATTACAACAATTTGGCTGTACTTAAATGGCTTTGGACAGACCATCTGTCTGCTGCCATATTTATTAGGGCATGTTCAATCTGCTGTAGAAAGAGATACATAATAAAAATATCAGTGATGTGATTTCTTTTACTGAACATTTACTACTAACCCAATCCAGTACTAAATAATGATGCTTCTGTTCACACAGTACATTATCACAATGACATCACTCAACCTGCTTCACATACAGGCCCCAAAACATTGAACACCAAATGGAGGGAGGAATAGGGATGCAGTACTTGGCTTTTCCTCAGAGTAAAAACAATTTACCTCTGCCTCTCTGACCCCAAGTTACTTTTCTGTGACCTTTTCATAGTTCAGGAAGGCCTGCAAAATATCAACCCAAAAAGTCAGAATCACTGCTGTGGAGTCTGCAGGAAAAATGATATTGCATCCTGCACACCATTTTTATCCGATAATGCAGAACTTTGGAATCTTAAAGAGAAAGTTGGCTTGAGGACGAGTGTGGCAAGACTTTTGAGGAGTTATGGAACGTTCTGATTGGTTGGTATAAAATGTTTTGATACACTCACATGTTATTCTTACTTGCTATAGTTTTACTATGGAATAATTTTTAATGCTGGTGATTAGGTCCTGCCCTACAAAAGATGTATTGACTTTTACATTGACTTTTATTGTTGTCTTTGGCAAATCACTTACTAACAAGGATGGTTGTCCACCTTGAAAATTCGCTGTCACGGGTCATGAGTTCGGTGGGTCATTGTGTGGATAATCAGCTCAATCTTAGATCCACATTTCTAACCATACATTTGGCAGCTGTTTCTGGGAGTAGAATTGGCCCCTGGCTTTGAGATAATCAGTATTCCTTTTTCTGGTTTCTTTTCCATACTTCCTCGTGCCAACGAGCGTTCTCAAAAATTGTATCCCTTCAGACATGAGTTTCCTCCAAGTCGATTTTTCTGAAGTGAAGGTCTCTCACACATTGACATCTGTGTTGCATTTCTTGAGGGAAGCCTTCAGGGAATCTTTGAGCCACTCCCTTGTCATCCTCTCATGTGACTGCATTCCTTGAGCTGGGCAGAGAAGATTTGCTTTGGTAGTCAGAATTGGAGCATCTTAAACATAGAACCATCCAGTGGTGTCATTTTCGGATGATCATGGTCTCAATGCTGGTGCTGTTTGCTGCTTCAAAGTCATTGATGTTTGTATATCTGTCCTTTCAGCTGATGTAGAGAATCCATCTCAATCATTGTTAATAGTACTTCTCAAGGCTCTTGATGTAGCATCTATACATGGTCCAAATTTCGGAGCCATATAGAAGAGATGGAAGGATGACTGCTCTACAGACAAGGATCTTGGTATCAGTACAGATGTCATGGTTGTTGAATACTCCCATCCTTAGGCATCTGAAGGTGGCTCTTATAAATTGGGTGCAATGTTGAATCTTTGCATTGATGTCAGCCAGCTTCCTAGGTAAGGAAAATGTTTCATGTTTGGGAAGATCTCTCTGTTAACTTTAATGGAGAGATGGACCAGAACATGACCTGGGACAGATTGATAAAGGATTTGAGTCTTCTTGGAGGTTGAGACTGAGATTCGTTCTTTAGTATGCTTCTGAAGCTTGAATATTCTCTTCTGAGAGAGCAAAGACAACATTGTCATCCTCATACTGAAGTTCCACAAGTGAGGCTGGTGTCAACTTCTTCTTGGATTTCAAGCGGTTGAAATAATGTACAATTGTTTTAAGATCAATTGGGCCAGCTTGGAGGCTCAGTGTACCAGGGACCTGAGTTCGATTCCACCTCGGGCAACTGTCTGTGTGGAGTTTGCACATTCTCCCCCTGTCTGTGTGGGTTTCCTCTGGGTGCTCCAGTTTTCTCCCCAATCCAAAGATATGAAGGTTAAGTGGATTGGCTATGCTAAACTGCCATAATGTCGAGAATTGAGTGGGCTAAGTGAATTTGCCATGGGAAATGCAAGGTTACAGTGATTGGTGGGAAGCTCTTCAAAGCATTAATGTGGACTTGATGGGCCAAATGGCCTGCCCCACACTGTAGGGATCTTATGATTACAATTGGCACTTTTAAGAGGCTGTAATGATAGAATATACTTTTGATGTGGTTTCCTGTTTGCTGCCAAACCTAATAGGTACTTAAAGGATTACAATTTTGTTTTACATTCAGATGTTTTTTTTGTGTGGTATTAGCGATAACTGCTTAAATGTAAGGTTTTATTAGATTTTCAGGAGTTTAATTATTTTCTAAAAGAATTCCCATTGCAATTGCATGACTCATGAGGACTGTATGTGGTTGTTGTTTTTGAGTAGCTAGGGAGAAAACATGAGGGGGCGCGGAAGTAGTGTGCAGGTATGAGGGGGCATTGTGTGGTTTGAGAAATCCAAGGTAACATGGAGAGATCAAAAAAGTGTATGGGGATCTGAGGGGGACATGAAATATATGAGGGTTTATGGAGTGCATGTGATGGTATGGAAGGCAGATCAAGTTTTAGTTTCAAGCTGTATAACTGGTCCACCTCCATAATCATATTCCTCACACATTCCATTTACTCACCCATTTTCCATAAATTTTGTAAGGTATAAACATCAAAAGGTATCAATCTAACCATCAAGGAAGCCACTCTTCATTTTTATTCATAACAATGGAGAACTCCGTTGTCTTAAATTATGATAATTACCATCTTATTTATTCACCTTTTCCCTTCAGGGAGTTGTTTAAATTTAGTGTCATCTCCAAGTTGCTCATGAATGTGAAAATGAAGAAAGTGGCCTGCCCATTCACTGCGCATTGCATTGTCAGCTCTTGCCTGGTTTCTTGAACAAAGCATGACCTAATACACACCGAATGAACTCAATGTGCCATCTGGCAGCTCTTCAACCAATTCTGCTATTTGAGTCCCTTATTTAACAGTGAACCAATCATTCACAAACCATACACACAGGATTTTAAAGGTTCCCCAAGCAATAATTAAAGCTATCATGTTTACAGCACTGAAGAGTGTTTGTACAATCACTCATCTCTACAGATAGCTCGTGTAGATCTCAATTTCCACATCAAAGCCCCTTTTCTACATTTTAAATTAAAATGTACATTACCTAGACTTCCAGGTGGTACTTATTTCTCGGCCTTTTGGCTCTCCAGTGACAGAAAATGAGAAACGCTTTTACCATAATACACAAGAACTGCAGTTTAGTTATGTGTGAGGCAATGCCATTATCTGTAATCATTGGTTTCAATCGCTGCTACGGCTCCTTGAGACCACTTTAATCAAAAAGGTAATTCTAATAGCTTGTGATATTTAGAAAAGAAACCCTTGAATGGGTTTAATTTAAGGTAATGAATGATGTAACATTAATTCTTTCAACATGAGCTTAATGTTGGTTGTGGTGAGGACAGCTGAGGAATGCAAGGTGTTTCTACATTGTGTTTTAATGTAATATTCCTAGAGGTGGACAAACAGCTATACACTACGATCAATGATTCTTGCACCAATGAGTCACAAAAGGTGGATGCAAACATCTTTACTCCTCTGAAAAAGAATTAACTAGGAATATTTGAGTACAAATTTTAGTGCTGTCATCATTTGGAGAACAATATTAAGCCAGAATGCACTGAAGATGAATAAATTTGAACAGTTAAAATGAAAATGTTTCAACAATCTCTGGAAACTGCAGTGCTAAGAACATTGAATTAGCTTTTCTCATCAGAACTCAGCAATGATGAGCATAGGTTTACAAGGTCAGTTATGGGAACTAAGGTGTTAAGTTCTGAAGAGAAGAATTGACCAGTTAGTCTTTGTTTGGCTACAATCTATTAATATGTTCGTAAATAGGTTTGCAAAATTATTGTAAACTACCTGTTAATTGCATACAAAAGGGGAGGAGGGAGGAAGACAAATCAGAGTAAATGACCTTTCACATGTAATAAGCCAGAATGCCAATAAATACAGTTTGGAGCCAACTTACTAAATTAAAAATAGCAGATTGATAATTAATCTTTTGCTTGACAATAAAGAACTTGAATGTTGCTGAAAAGCAGAACTGCTAACAAAGTTTTTAGGCTTGTACACAAACGCAGACAAGTGGGATTAGATTAATTGTGAATACTGGTCGCATGGACAAGTTGGGCTGAAGGGTCTGTTTCCATGCTGCAAACTTCTATGACATCTGGACAATTGCAAAATTTTAAAACATCCCAATACATACTGCGGGATAAATGGTGCTGATTTGTTGGTAAAACAACTCTGATTGGCTGGATTGTTAGAACATAGAACATTAAAGTGCAGTACAGGCCCTTCGGCACTCGATGTTGCGCCAACCTGTCATACCAATCTGAAGCCCATCGAACCTACATTATTCCATGTACGTCCATATGCTTGTCCAATGATGACTTAAATGTACTTAAAGCTGGCGAATCTACTACCATTGCAGGCAAAGTATTCCATACCCTTACTACTCTCTGAGTAA
>NC_057714.1:92583418-92585138 GCF_004010195.1 Chiloscyllium plagiosum | reverse complement strand
TTCTTAACAACCCTGTCAACCTGGGTGGCAACTTTCAAGGATCTGTGTACATGAACACCAAGATCTCTCTGCTCATCTACACTACCAAGAATCTTACCATTCGCCCAGTACTTTGCATTCCGGTTACTCCGACCAAAGTGAATCACCTCACACTTGTCCGCATTAAACACCATTTGCCACCTCTCAGCCCAGTTCTGCAGCTTATCTATGTCTCTCTGTAACCTACAACATCCTTCATCACAATCCACAATCTTTGGCTGTGTGGCCTATGTATTTGGCATCAAACAAGCCCATTGCTTATTTACTCTTTCCAGTAATGATATATATCCATACACAGGGACCTGTTCTTTGAAAACAAAGGTTCTAAGTAATTTTAAGCCATGTATCTTTGTAATTTTAAGCCATGTATCTTTTTGAATTATATTGGAGTTTGTTGTTGTGGAGAAAACAAACTTCAAAATAATTCAAAAAGATACATGGCTTAAAATTACTTAGAACCTTTGTTTTCAAAGAACAGGTCCCTGTGTATGGATGTATATCATTACTGGAAAGAGTAAATAAGCAATGGGCTTGTTTGATGCCAAATATATAGGCCACACAGCCAAAGATTGGAGGAGTGAATTATGCAGTATATGCTTTGTTACATGAGCTCTGTCCAATCAGACACCAGGAGGACAGCCAAAGGCACACTAAAGATAGACACTAGGAGCATGCAGGAGGCTGATAATTTGACTTATGTCAATAACATGGCAGACTTTCATTGATGAATTTGCTTTGGAATGTTTACTTTGTGTTGAGTTACATACTTGTCAAGCAAATCCTGTTGAAAGATGGTAATGTCTGGGACTGTTGGTGAATGACAAATTTAACTCTTTTTATTGGTATTATGCTGTGAAACATCACACATCAACAACAAGACCATAGCATATAGGAGCAGAAATCAGCTATTCGATCCATTAAGTCTGCTCCACCTTTCAATTAAATCATGTGTGATCTAATAATCCTCAAACTCGACTTCACTTCCATATCTCTACAACCTATTATTCCCTTATTTAATAAGTATTTGTCTATTCAGCTCTTTTATTCTTCCTGTCAAAAGAGTAGAACTTCATTTTCCAACATAATATTCCATCTGCAAAGTTTTTATCCATTTACTTGGATGAGAATATACAAAGCATGATTAGCAAGTTTTCAGATGATACCAAAATTGGTGATACAGTGGACGGTGAAGAAAGTAATCTGAGTATATAACAGAACCTTGATCAGCTGAGCAAACAAGTCAAGGAGTAGGAGATGGAGTTTAATTTAGATTAATGTGAGGTGTTGCATTTGATAAGACAAACCAGAGTGAGACTGGTAATGGTCAGGCTCTGGGAAATGTGGTCAAACAGAGACACCTAGGGGTTCAGGTACATAATTCCTAGAAAGTGGCATCACAAATAGACAGGGTGGTGAAGAAGTAGTTGGCATGCTGGTTTTCATTGGTCAAAACATTGAGTATAGGATTTGAGATGTCATGTTCTGCTGCATAGGACATTAGTGAGGCCACTTTTTGAGTACTGAGTATAATTCTGGTCACCCTGCCAACGGAAGGATGTTATTAAATTGGAGGAGAAAGTGAGGTCTGCAGATGCTGGAGATCAGAGCTGAAAATGTGTTGCTGGAAAAGCGCAGCAGGTCAAGCAGCATCCAAGGAGCAGGAGAATCGACGTTTCGGGCA
>NC_057714.1:92562247-92582390 GCF_004010195.1 Chiloscyllium plagiosum | reverse complement strand
GGCCTATCACCCTCACCTTGACCTCCTTCCACCTATCGCATTTCCGACGCCCTTCCCCCAAGTCCCTCCTCCCTACCTTTTATCTTAGCCTGCTGGACAAACTTTCCTCATTCCTGAAGAAGGGCTTATGCCCGAAATGTCGATTCTCCTGTTCCCTGGATGCTGCCTGACCTGCTGCACTTTTCCAGCAACACATTTTCAGCTTTTATTAAATTGGAGACAGTGAAGGTTGTTATTGGACTAGAGGGTTTGAGTTATAACGAGAACCTGGGTAAGCTGGGACTTCTTCCCTGCAGCGTAGGAAGTTGAAGTGTGACCTTATAGAGTTTTATATAATCATGAGGAGCATAGATAAGATGAATAGCAAAGGTCTTTCTCCTAGTGTTGATGTATATTTTGTTCCACAAACCCGGACGACAAGTTTCTGTACAATGACAGATGCTTTATTATCAGATAGCCAACGATAGATTCAAAATGTCCCCAAAGTCACCATGTGTTAACTTATGATGACACTTCCCCATGAATCTCTGCCCTACACAGAGACAGTACATTTTACAAGGATTAAAAAAAGATTAATCAGTCAGATGGGCGATTGTCATCACATAGTTTAAAGGAGGTAATTATGAATTTACAGAGCCCGATGTATGTCGATGTCCTGTGACAACGTGTGAATGTATTACAGTAACTGGTCATTGTATTATTCATGATTATGTGTTGATGGGAAGAGACTAAGGCAGAAGGGTTTTGCCTGCTGTAAATGGGGGATTCACATACCTATGCTAATATGGAGGGGAAGTAAGGCAATGGGAGAGGAAGGCAGTTTAAAAGGATTGTAGCCAAGGCTATCAGTTTTGTCTGGAAAGGGCAAATCTCTCTGTCTGCCACAGGGGGAATTCACAAGTGTGGCTCCACTAGACTCTATTTCTGAGATACAGTCAGCCTCCCCTCTACTGAGATGTTCTGTCTGTATTGTAAGAGTACAGGCTTTCAGTTAATACTGAAATAAGTCCTTTGGTAGTGAAATGTTTAACTCGAGTCCCCAATGTGTCCTGAAAGAGAAGCAAAACATGGAACTGACCCCTCTGTGGCATTTTAACTTCCTCATTTTGAACATTTCACGATCAACCAGGTGCCCTCAGAGCCCATTGTGAAAACATTCAGACAATAGTGGCCATAAGCATTGGAGCACGAGAATGCAGGAGATCACAATTAGTATTGCAAATCCAATATGCCAGCAGGCCTCCTAATCCTCCAAGAATGCCCCCTAGTGACCACCCTCCCATGCCATCGCTGAACCCCTTGTTGGTAGTTTGGACAGTCTGGATTTCCCATGTGGTGTGTTTCGAGAGGTCAGTGATGTTAGTGCAGCACTCTGCCCCAACAATAACACAGGTGCCACCCTCCTTGGCCAGCAGGAAAGCCAGTGCCAATTGATTCTTGAGGGTCACAGTTCTAACTGCAAGTAGTTCTGTGTTAATTTCAGTTAGGGTACTAGTGGTATCATTGGTGACCCTTTCCCATTCAGTCTTGAGCTGGCTAAAGATCTTGGGAGTGTAAAGAGATTCCTGTCGAGGGAAGAGAACATTCCCACCCAAGTGAGGAATCTGGCAAGGGACCTTCTGGATCTTGTGGATGAGGGCAGGTTGCCCAAACCTCGAATGCGAGGTACAACGTATTCCAAGTATCACAACACTTCCCAATCTGAGGGAAGCGGGATTTCAACCTGAAAATGAAGTATGTGCCATTGTAAGCTGTCAGGGTGGAAAAGGCACCCCTCGCCCCAACAGCCTGAGAGCAGGATTGTTTCAGATGTGGCCCGAGGTTCTACTGGGTACGGTGGGCCAATCAAACATAAAGTACACATATTCAGTTAAGTTCTGGATACGTTCGACCCAGAGGATGGTAGAGGAGCATTCACTCATTACCACATAAGTACCTTTGGTGGGCTTCCCTTCCTGCCTGAAGCAGATAGGGTAGTCGATGGTATTGTTGAGAACTACAAGGGAGGGAGGCCTATGCCATTGGTTGTAATTAGGGTGATACCCTGCCAACTGCCACTCGTGTGTCATCAGTGTTAGCCAGGTCACCGGAGGGGCTTGGACGCAGTAGCCATTCGGTTAGTTCGTGCCAGTGAAAAGGTATGGGCCACAAAGGGATTCCTCCCACCGAGTGGGGTGGCATGTGGACACATACTCAGCAGTGGGTGTCTCTCCCCATTATGCGGGCTGTCTGATAGGCTAGGTGAAAAATGGTATTATTAGATTAGATTAGATTACTTTACAGTGTGGAAACAGGCCCTTCGGCCCAACAAGTCCACACCGACCCGCCGAAGCGCAACCCACCCAGACCCATTCCCCTACATTTACCTCTGCAACTAACACTATGGGCAACTTAGCATGGCCAATTCACCTGACCTGCACATTTTTGGACTGTGGGAGGAAACCGGAGCACCCGGAGGAAACCGACGCAGACACGGGGAGAATGTGCAAACTCCAGACAGTCAGTCACCTGAGGCGGGAATTGAACCCGGGTCTCTGGCGCTGTGAGGCAGCAGTGCTAACCACTGTGCCACCGTGCCGCCCACAGGTGTTGAGGGGTGTCAATTTGGGATCCATCTATTTCTCAAGACCCCATTTCCCAAAGTCACCAAGATCACAAGTATGGAAAACATCCTTGTCCTTAGCTGTCTGCTTCCACGTTGACTCTTTTGCAGTCAGTTCTTTGTATCCATCAGGGCTGCTCTTGTACTTTCACAGCCATGGAAGTGGTCAGCAGCACCCAGAACAGTCCTTTCCATCTTGGTCCCAGCTTCTTTAGTTCCCAATCCTTTATCAGGACGAAGTCCCCTGGCTCGTCAGTGGAGAAGTCCCTTCAGGCAGATTGTCACTTTCTTGGTAAGCCTGGTGTACCTGCGAATGCAAACATTGGAGAGTTTTGGTTAGCTCCCACCTCCTCACTCAGGGTTTTCATATCTAGTCTTTTAGGGAGGGGAGGTCAGACTATTCCAGGTCCTCATGAGCTTCCCGTAAACCACCTTAGCAGGAGACAGACCGGTTTTGCTTGAAGGGGTAACCCTCATATGCAACAGGGCCAAAGGTAGGACCTTCAACCAACTTAGGCCTGTTTCCTGTTTTAGCTTCGCCAGCTAATTTTTTTTTTTGGGTACCATTTTCCCATTCCATCACTCCAGCCGCTTTTGAGTGGTGAGTGCAGTGGAATGGGTGTTTTATTGCTAGTTCCCTGCAGATCCCCTGGTTAACTTTAGTCATGAACTGTGGCCCATTGTCTGAGCTTATTGTCCCTGGGGAATTATTTCTCTCGACAATATTTTTACCACTGTTGCAGCCGTATTGTCCCTTGTCTGGATTGCCTCAATCCATCCGCTGAAGATATCTACAATTTCCAAACAATACTTATAACATTGTACCCTGGGTAATTCTATGAAATCTAGTTGTAGACAATTGAAAGGCCCATCGGGCAAGGGAGTAGTCCCAGAACTGCAGGGCATCCCTTTTCCAGCATTTGTCTTTTTGCGGATCAAGCATTATTTGGTTAGTTTCTCAGCCATTGTTTTGGGAATCAGGGTGCAACCAGGTTTGTAGCAAAGTGCTGACCATTCCCTCCTTGCCTAGGTATGTACAGTTAAGTACATAATCCACCAAGATTGGTAAAAGCAAAGAAGGAACACAGACCTGTCCCACAGTTTGGTATGAACATCAAGGATGCACCCCATCTGTGATCCACAGTCTGGGTTCCTGCATCTGCTCCCAGGAGGACTAGTTCCAAAAACGTACAACCCAGATGGCCTCCTTCTTGGTGCTGACCATTCCCTCCTTGCCTAGGTATGTACAGTTAAGTACATAATCCACCAAGATTGGTCAAAGCAAAGAAGGAACACAGACCTGTCCCACAGTTTGGTATGAACTTCAAGGATGCACCCCATCTGTGATCCACAGTCTGGGTTCCTCTGCAGGGATGTCTCCCGGTAAGTGACATATCTCACCCAGGTCTGGCATATCCATCCTCATACATTTTGCAACGAGGTGTTTCTGTGAGCCCAAAAGAACCAGGAAAGCTGGATGTAAGGCTGCCTGCTTGGCGGCTGCATCTACTTGCGCTTAGACATTGGAGATTGTCAGCGGCACCAGTGTAAGTTGAACATTTGATCATCGCTAGGCTGAACAGCAACTGCGAGGCCTGTAAAAGATTATGCACAAAAACAGCGTTATTAATGGGTTGCCCCGTGGAGGTTCAAAATCCCCTATGCTCCCAAAAAGCACCATGGTCATGGGCAACGCTGAAAGCATAGCGAGAGTCTGCATAAATATTGGCAGAAGGGCTGATGGTAAGAAGGGCTTATGCCTGAAACGTCGATTCTCCTGCTCCTCGGATGCTGTCTGGCCTGCTGTGTTTTTCCAGCACCACATTTTTCAACTCTGGTCTCCAGCATCTGCAGTCCTCACTTTCTCCCACTGCTGGTTTCCTAGAGAGCATCTTAACCCGATCAGCTATACAGGGACTCGGGTACAGCAGCGGGGACGGAGTCATAGGTGGCTCAATGGGAGGCACCGGTGAACTAGGGTGACATCCCCATTCCCCCTCTACCTTGGTATTATTCTCTCCCTCCTCAAACAGGGTTGGTATGATAGACCTGAGCTTGGCATCCCGAGAAGTGCTTAGGTTCTGTCTACCGCTTGTTACTTTAGCCCCTCTTGTTTATCTTATTCAGCTTTAGCTTCTTTATGCTGTTTCTCCTATTCCATTTTTTTTAAAAACATGTCATTAATACATTCAATTTCAACAGCTAAAGAGATGTATTGCCTCCATACTGTCCAGAAATAGTCGTGCAAGGAATCCCATCAATTAGATTTGTCCTACTCCTAGGCAACCTTATTGAGTAAAAATAAAGGTGGTTACCACAAAGAAGGTTATTCAACCTTCTTTTTCAGTGCCAGTGCTTTGCATGAGGAACACAAAGTCTCACTTTCCCTTAATGGTTCCTCACTTCAATGCTACCTACAAGTTTCCTCATATTGCCCTAACTTCTGTCACCAATTGAACATTAATCAGTGCAGCCATGCTTTAAAGTAACCATGAGGCAATAACACAGATCCCTGACAATGTGCCAAGTAATTAATTAACTAACTAACTGTGATAATGCAGTTCAGGATCGTACAAATTGTTTTAAAATATTGAGTAATATGTATATTTAATGAGAGATGGAAACTGAACAAGTGAATAGGCATCACACTGCAAAATAATATGAACGAACAAACAGATTTCAAAGTCACAGAAATTATTCAAACCTGCTTGGTGTACTATATGAAATTGTAGCAGGATAGTTCAATTACATGCATACCCCACTCAGCTGACCAAATTACAAGTCTTTTCCTATCCAGTAGGAGTTTTGTTAAGATTCTTCAACATAAACTGGAAATTTATTTAACAGAAATCCAGTGCTATAATGTAGAATGTGCACAGTTTCCAAATCTAAACTCCATTATAATTACCTGGTTCTAGTCTTTCAATTTAAATCCCAATTTGTTTTTTTTTCCAAGCAGTTCTGATCAGTTATTGCTTATTTATAATGTCCTAGGCTGTGAAATGACTGTGGCAGTACTAATAAAAGTCTTGTCAAGATGCCTAATATGCACAAATAATGACTAACCCAAAAGGCACCTATTTAGAACAGTATCTTTACTTTTGTTACATGTTTTTTTTTGCAAGATAATGTTGAACTGACACTTCAGTTCTCAGTGAGGAAGGGAAATTGCCATAGAATGGCACTCCATACTGACAAAGGAGATGCAACAGTCTTAAAATTAAGCAGAGGCAAACAAGTCTGAAACAAAGATTCAATTCAACCAGCATCATTTTCTGAAAACGATGTTTTTGATTTGGTATATCCAGATCCACCTTTACAATTTTTTTAATGAAACTATATAGAGTGTAAAACAGAGTTCACTGTAATTCCTCTACTTAATGAACAAATGTTAAAATCTGAGGTGATTCCCCTCAATGTTAGGTTTAGATTAAGGATGTCCCCAGGGGCAGCCTTTCTCTGGCATTTTAGAGTTCAGCCCAGTGTTCTGTAAGCAAACAAACCAGAACCAAAGAACAAACAACACAAAATCCACACAGACAGGGCTAAACCCTGGCAGCCTGGTCAATTGTTTTAATGCAGTCACAATTAAAAGTCATTAGCTAAGTCATAGTTTTGGAATCAAATTATCAGTCAAATGAAAAAACTTTCACCACACATACCATCACAAAATCGCTCAAAAATTCAAATTGGATATCCTTTAATTTGTATATGAAAACTTAGCAAAATGACCAATCTCTCATAGAGGCCTACAACCCCTATCACCATTTTCCTGATCAGGTATTTTCCCACAGATTGTGCCCCTTCCAAACTACATAGAAGGACTGTCCCATTTTACCTTATGACTCCTTCCTCTGTTATAAATAATTTCCACTGGTCATTTCAAAACTGCGGGGTGAGAAATTTACTGAGCCTGCCTTCTTTCCTTATTAATTTCCACCGGCCATATCTGAAAGAGGCAGCTCCCTAAGCCAAAGCCATCAGGTAGTGATGAACACTTCCCTGACTGGGGTCCCCAGTCCCGACCTTTTTCCTACAGATTGCCACATGCTGACAGGGTAAAAACAATGACTGCAGATGCTGGAAACCAGATTCTGGATTCGGACGGTGCTGGAAGAGCACAGCAGCTCAGACAGCATCCGAGGAGCAGTAAAATCGACGTTTCGGACATGCTAACAGCCTTGCTCCTCTTTCCAGTATTTCCTCTGGCTCAATCTTTCTGTATGCATTCTTCATGTCAATGTATGCATTCCAAAATTAATGAACACATGTCTGGGAGCCACTATTTATGCAGCAGAGATTCACCAGAATGATGTTTGTGGAGAAAAGCCTCAGTTATGAGGAGAGACTGGATAGGCTTGATTTGTTCTCCTTGGAACAGAGGAGGCCGAGGGAGGATCTGATTGAGGTGTACAAAATTATGGGAGATCTCTTGCCCATGGTAGACATGTCTAAGACCAAAGGGAGCAAGTTTAAGGTGAAGTTTAAGTGGTTTTGAGGAAATATGAAAATATCTTTTCACCCAAAAGGGTTGTAGAAATATGGAAAGTGCTGCCCGAGAGGCGGTGGAGGCAGATACTCTCACAATATTTAAGCATCATCTGGATAAGCACTTACAATGACAGAGCAAAACAGCTATGGACCAAGTGCAGGGGGATGGGATCGGTGTAGCTTACTATTAGTTGGTCAGCATAGACGTGATGGACCAAATGCTTTGTTCTATGACTTGTATAGCTTAAAGTCTTGAAAGCAAAACTGAGACTTCAACACTTACTCCATCGCACCCTTTGGTCTTTTGCAACTTGATACAAGCATACTAAACACAAAGTGTACGTAGAGTTGCAGCCAAAGAAAACCAAGTAGCAACCAGTCCCATAAATAGTGGGTACTCTCTACAAATAGTGTTGGTGAAGACCCCTTCCTGCCATTGAATGTAAGATTAAGAGAGTGTATTAGCTGGATCATTAAGTGTTCAAAATGGCAAAGCTGGTATCAAATTAGTGTTTTGGTTATTGATTAACATCATGAATTTGTTCTACATACTCCCAACTGATATTCACAGTGGATATGATAAAAAATTATAGTTCAACCTGACTCAGTGCATAATATGAAATTCAATCATACAATTTTGAATCTGCATGGGCTCTCACAAGGCCCAAAAAACACAAGGCAATGAGTTCACTTTCTTGCCAACTCTGCTTCATGTTGTGTAGCATCAAACATGAAACTATTATCATTTGTCAAGCTAACTTAAATCATATTAGATTTTACATGTGAGAAAATCCTTAGCAACATTTACGTAATTTTTCAACATATCTTGAGCCTGTAATTACAATAAAGTGGTCTTTGCAAAACTCACTCGATTATCGTCCAGCATGGTTGAAGTTTTCCAAGGCATTGATTACATATCTTTGTGAAATGGTATCTGTGACCTATAGGTCTCTTCTGTGACTGGAGTTCCTTTGCTTGTGGCAATGAAGGTCACAGGTGTCTTGAATGAATGAGCATCACTGTCTCATCGTAATCACCTAATGGTGATTGAGTGAGTATTAGCTGATGATGTCTACTTTAAAATGTCAGAGGCTAATCCACCTGTAGATGTGGATTTATGTCCCAGGCAACAAGCACCTGAACTAAGAGGTATAAAGATCACCAGGATTTGAGCTGTGACTTTGTCTACATCTTTGAGTCAAGCTGCTAATGCCCACCTCACCTCCATAGGCAATGTTCCCAAAGAAGAAAATCAGCCTGAACTTGCCTGCCATGCCAAGCAATTAACATGGGGTTGTGACAATAATCCTATTCCTTGATGCTCCACAGAAGCTTTCTTTCAATTTAAGACATATCTTTAGTTAGTGGGAAAGATATACAATTCTAAGCAGAGCACATTTAATGTTTGAAACAAGAACAAAAAGTGATGGGAAAGCTCAACATTTCTGACAGCATCTGTGGAGAGAAATCAGAATTAAAATTTCAGGTCTAGTGACCCTTCCTTAGAACACTAAATGTTTGACATTTTCATCAGTGATACATTTTGTAACTCGGTGTCCCCAAGTAAGGGCTTCCTTTTCATGACAGTTTCAGATTATATCCCAAATTGTTAAACTCCTGGGTTGGGGGAGTGTGTGTGGGAGGTGATGATGAACATGGTCCCTTCCTTATTCACCCACAAACTAGTCACAACAAGTTTCATTGAAAGGATCCCCCTTTTTTGGGGATACTTTACTCCCAGATCAAATTAATGACATTTTAAAATTATTCATTCACAGGGATGAGGGTATCACTGGCTGGGCCAGCATTTCTTGCCCAGAGCACAATTGGGAGTCAACCACATTACTGTGGGTCTGGAGTTACACATGGGCCAGACTATGTAAGGATGGCAGAATCCTTTCCCAAAGAGCATTAGTACACTAGATAGGTTTTTTCCTAACAATCAACTCATGATCATCATTAGATCCTCAATTCCAGATTTTTTTAAAATAATTAAACTCAAATTCCATCATTTGCCACAGCAGGATTAGAACCCAGGCCCCCAGAACATTATCTAGCTTTCCAGATTAACAGCACAGTGATAATACCACTAGGCCTTCACCTTCCCCTTATGTAGGCTTACTAATAGAGTAAGTTTATCAGTTATTGAGCATGAGGAGAAGGAATAATGCAACACCCTTCCACACAGATGAGAAATTAGAAAACAGTCCAAGAAATCAGTTAAGTGATATCAGTTCAGTCCCTTTTTGATAATGAAGAGACGTTAGTGGAATATTGTGACTACTACATTGCATGATACCAGTAGCATTGAAAATGGTAGATTTTGAGTATCTTGGTTTTGCAGGTTATTTTGTAAGAAATTATTTTGTCCTGTTTCCTTTTTGATGGTAACTGTCTTCCAGCAATCAGAGCAAGAGAGTGCCTTTTCTTTCTATCTACAGTACAGCATTGCATATTGTTGTATATTGACCTTCACAGCACATTAATCCACACTGGCACATTCAGCTTCTGGCACACTGAGATCAGGGTTACAGTCTTCTTTTTAACCTATTTTGGTCATATGTCTGGAAAGGTAAAAACACAATTTTTTTTTCGACCCATGTGTCAGTCTGGAACATAACACACAGGAGATATTTTACTATTGAGAGGAGTTAATTAGATTGCCTTGCACCTCTGCCTTTTGAAGTCTTACTCTTTCAAGCTTCTTTGGCATCCTACGAAGTGTTCACACAGGGAATCTTTTGACAGTCGGTGCATTTCATTTTTAGAAGTTACCTTATCAGCCAGACATGCCTTGTTCAAGCATTCCAGATGTCCATAAGTAAAATAACGTTCTGATCCATCATCCTGACAAGGACCAGGCATGAATATTCTTCTCTTTCTCAATAGGCCCTGACTGAGAATTGAACTGTGATCTGAGTACCAGCTGATGATAGTGAGAGAGTGTTCAGAGCCTCTTGGCTATCTAAACCCCCACCCTTGCCCACCACCTAACTTTGCTTCCTGTCTATTTTAGGCAGGCAGCTAACCATGGGTCAGATATGATGTGGCCTCGGACCAAACATCTCATGGGAAACAAGGTTGAGTAGACGTGGGTATGGGAGAAGCTGTGATCAGTAGGATGCTGATCCCACCCTCAGCTGTCCAATTCACACTCTTAGGGCTGAAGTTTTAGTTTCCTATGAATAGCTGCTCATCAAAGGGGTGCTGGGGAATTATTGAAGTAGGAATAACATTAGAATTAGGAGCGAGAGTAGGAAATTCAACCCCTGGGCCCACTCTGCCATTTGACATGATCATGGCGATCTTTTCCTGGTTTCTACTCCATTCTCCTGCCTGCTCCTTATGCCCTTTACCTCACTTTTAATCAGAAACATAAAATAAGTGGATATAAATGCAAATTTGTATTGGATACCCACAAAATCACAGTTTATCAGACTAATTGAAGTAAAAAGACCTAACCTAATTCAGGGCTTATGCCCAAAATGTCGACTCTCCTGCTCCTCAGATGCTGCCTGACCTGCTGTGCTTTTCCAGCACCACACTCTTTGACTCTGATCTCCAGCATCTGCAGTGCTCACTTTCTCCTAACCTAATTCAGAGCCACCTTCCATGTGGTGTAGTTCATTACACAAATGAACCACCCTCTGTGTGAAAAAATTGTGAAAAATCCATTTAAAATCTTTCTTCTCTATCTTAAAATTATACCCTCTAGTTTTCCCTGCCCTCGGGAAAAGACCTTTGCTATTCACCTTATCTGTGTCTCTCATGATTTTGTAAACCTCTGTAAGGTCATCTCTAAAACTCCTACACTCCAGCAAAAAAGTCCCAGCCTAACCAGCCTCTCTATATAACTGAAACCCTCCAGTCCTGGAAGCATCCTGGTAAATCTTTTCTGAACCCTCTCAGTAAGGAGTAAAACGTTGTTAGAACAAGGTTAATGGTCAAGTTTTGTTTTTTTTTCAATGAAGTCTATAGTGTTGAAATAGTTAGGCTTTATTCCTTGCATAAAAACTTGACACAAGTGACGATAAATATTCGGGCCATAACATCATAGCCTCAATCTGCAACTGTTTCTGCCGATGTTGAATTTTTTATTGTTTTCTCTGGGTTCCAACCTTTATATATGTGTGGCGCACGGTGCATTATATTACAAAGGTGGAATGATCGTGTAGTCTGCATGTTTAAGACTTTTTTTAAAACAGAATGTGAATACTAAGAATCTTTGAGTAAATATCCTTTTAGAGATAATTGAAGTTCCAATAAAAGTTTTTGTGCAACATGGAATAATGGAAATATAAAAGATATGAGAGAAAAAAAACTCAAATGAAATAGAAGGTGGATGGGAGAAAATCAACGAGGTAAAAACAATGACTGCAGATGCTGGAAACCAGATTCTGGATCAGTGGTGCTGGAAGAGCACAGCAGTTCAGGCAGCATCCGAGGAGCTTCGAAATCGACGTTCGGGCAAAAGCCCTTCATCAGGAATAAAGGTGGATGGGAGAAGCAGAGAGAAAAATGGGAAAATAGTAAAATTTTCAAAGTCACTGTTGTACTGAGCTATTTTTCATCCTTTCTGTCCATTCAATACTTTGTCAGTGCTTTTCCTCATCATAGATCAGCTTTTTTGTCTGTCTTCTGAGATATGTGGAGAAATGGGGAACCTAGAAGAATCAAATCATCGCATATAATGGCATAAAATTGACAGCAGCAGTCTTTGACTTCACATATATGTAAACACAGAAGTGCAAGAGTACAGAGTTGATGCTGAATTTGGAGTTTGACAAAACATAATGTAAGAGTAAAGTACTGCAGCTGCGGGAATCTGTACTGAAAATACAAAATGCTAGAAGTAACAGCAGGTCAGACAGCATCCATGGCAAGAGAGCAAGCTAACTTTTCAAGACTAGATGACCCTTCATCATATTCTGTGCATTTTTTTATTCCCCTTTAATAAAAGGACTTTAAAGCCATAGTGAGTGTACAGTGATGGCACCAGAGATGGAATATTATAGTTACAAGCAGGTTCTGGGACCAGTTCCACTGAAGCAGAGAGGTTTGAGGAAATTTAACAGAGGATTTTAAAATTGAGAAAAGTTTTGATGAAATGAATAGGGAAAGGCTATTTCCTTTCATTGAAGCATTATATAAATTTAAATTCATGATTTAAATTTTTAAGAATATTGTTGCTGAAGCTTGTAATGTTTTCTATAGCGAATGATTGTGGCAGATACACTGATTGGGAAGAGTGGATAATCTTTAAGTAAAGAAAGATGCAGGGCTTTGGTGAGGAAGCAAGTTGCTGGAATTAGTTTTGTATTGCTCAAGTAAAATCTAAATCAGACTTGACAAACCGAAAGGCTTCTTTGTGCTGTAAAAGTATCTCATTAAGTAATATTGAATAGAACACTAATGCAATACTGTCTCATTAAATTGGATGACTCCAAACAGCTTTCAGGTCATCACAGAGACACAAAGGTGTACTGTTCGTTCTACCTTGTTGACAACTCAACAGTCTTTAGGTTAACACTAAATTGCCACCTTGTGAAATTTGATCGAGACATATTGATACATTGGATTAGTCAAGGAAATTCAGTGCTTAAAGGATCCACACCTTTCAATGTCAATTACATCTTGTTATTAGCTTTATGTGCCAATGATAAATCCCTCTATCAATTGAACAGGAACTTAAGAAGACTGCCCTTAAGGAAGCTGTCAATAACATGACAGATGCCCTGAAACTTTGCCTGTTGTTTTTTGTAAAGTATGTTAATGGATAAGTACCTGTATGGCAGAAACTTGTGATCTTTGGAGGAATTTATGTGAGAAAAAAACTGCATTGTCATATCATATTACAATTTGCACTAACCATGTTGTTTTTCATTATAAGGAGAAGAGACTAACTTTTAATAACCATTTGGATAAAAGTTGACTTCATGACAGAAAAAGGGTATATAATTTTCTTTCTGACTTATTATCATTGAATCATATGTAAACAACAGAAATAAAATTGTTTTCTAAGTGCAAAATAATAAATTTCAAGCCATTATTACCAATGGTACTGTGGTCAATATGTATTACTTCTTCAAACTGTTAATAGGTTTTCCCATCCCAATCTCCCTGGCAGCCGCGTGAAAACCCAACAATGTCAAAATGTGTCAATAAACAGTGCAGATTTCCCATGCCTTAATGTATGTTCTGATCATCTTGTGCTGCATATTGTGGAGAATCACATTTCAGTCTAAGCCTTTCCACGATGTGTTCACACACATGTTATTCTAACAAGTATTGGAGTAGGAATTCTAGCTAACATTTCATTCTTTTAAAAAAAAATCATTCAGGGATATGGAGTAATGTGGAATAATTGCCATTGAGATGTTAGTGGAGACTGCTTTCTTGCACTGTTGCTGTCAATCTGCAGCAGCTGCACCTGAAGTATTGATAACAAGGGAATTCCATGATTTTGACAGCAAATCAGAGATAGTGATAAAATGACAGTATATTTCCATGTCAGGATGGTGAGTGGCTTGGAAGGGATATGGCAGGTGATGGTCTTCCCAGGTACTTGCTGCCCTTGTCCTTCGACGTGGTAGTGTTTATAGGTTTGAAAGTTGCTGACTAAGCGGTGCAGGTGAATTCTCGCAGTGAATCTTGTAGTTAGTACACACCATAGCCTCTGTGGGTTTCTGCGAGAGGGAGTGAATGTTTACAGATGTGGTGCCAATCAAATGTGCTGCTTTGTTCGGGATGGTATCAAGCTTCTTGAGCATTGTTGGAGTTGCATTAATTCAGACTATTGGGAAGCAACCATCACATTCATGACTTACGCCTTGTGGAATAGCTTGGGGGAGTTCAGGAGGTAAATTATTCATTGTACTATTCCTGCCTTTGATCTGCTCTTACCCCCACAGTATTTAAAGGGTTAGTCCAATTCAATTGCAAGTTGATGGTTGCCTGCAGGATGTTGGTAGTGGGCATTCAGCAATACTACTGCCACTGAATGTTCAAAGGGAGATTGTAAGATTACCCCTAACAGTACTGTGGGAATCCTTACACTAGATGGAAAGCAGTCAAGAAGTGTGGCACTGGGAAAACACAGCCAGTCAGGCAGCATCTGAGGAGCAGGAGAGTCGATGCTTCGAGCATGAATTCTTCATCAGGAATGAGGAGGGCCCGAGGGGGCTGAGATAAATGGGAGGGAGGTGGGTCTGGGGGAAGGTAGCTGGCAATGCGATAGGTAGATGAAGGTGGAGGATGATGGTGATAAGTCAGAGACGAGGGTGGAGTAGATAGGTGGGAAAGGAGGTGGACAGGAAGGACAATTCAAGAGGTCGGTGCCAAGTTAGAGGGTTGGACTCTGGAGTAAAGTGGGGTCAAGGGAAACGAGGAAAGTGGTTAAATCAACATTGATCCTGTGTGGTTGGAAGATCCCAAGGCAGAAGATGAGGCATTCTTCATCCAGGCGTCAGGTGGCTATAGTTTGACAGTGGAGGAGGCCAAGGACTTATATGTCCTTGGTGGAGTGGGAGGGGGAGTTGAAGTGTTCGGCCACAGGTGGTGGGCTTGTTTAGTGCATGTGTCCCAGAGATGTCCTCTGAAACATTCCGCAAGCTGGCGTCCTGTCTCCCCATTGTAGAGGAGACCACATCGAGAGCAACGGACACAGTAGATGACATAAGTGAAAGTACAGGTAAACCTCTGTCAGATGTGGAAGGATCCTTTGGGGCCTTGGATGGAGGTGAGGGGGGAGGCGAAGGTGCAAGTTTCCACTTCCTGCAGTGGCAGCGGAAGGTATTGGGAGTGAAGGGTGGGGGGCGTGAACCTAACAAGGGGCTCGCGGAGGGAATGCAGATAGGGTGGGGAGGGAAATATACCACTGGTGGTGGGATCCGTTTATAAATGGTGGAAATGGTGAAAGATAATACATTGAATCTGAAGGTTTGTGGGGTGGAAGTTGAAGGCCAGGGGTTGTTCTGTCCTTGTTGTGATTGGAGGGGTGGGGTTCAAGGGCAGAGGCACGGGAAGTGGAGGAGATGCACTGGAAGGCATGGTTGACCATGTGGGAGAGGAAATTGTGGTCCCTGAAGGAAAGTGGCCATCTGGGATGTTCTGTGGTGGAATTGGCCCTCCTGGGAGCAGATGGGGCAGAGGCAGGGAATTGGGAGTAAGAGATAATATTTTTACAAGAGGCAGGTGGGAGGAGATGTAGCCCAGGTAGCTGTGGATGTCAGTGTGTGTTTGAAGTAGATGTCTGTGTTGAGTCAGTTGTTGGAAGTGGAGATGGAGAGGTCCAGGAAGGGGAGGGAGGTGTAGGAGATGGTCCAGTTGATCATACGGTCAGGGTAGAATGTGTTCGGGAAGTTGATGAACTGTTCAGTCTCCTCATGGGAGTATGAGGTGGCACTGATAAGTCATCGATGTAGCGGAGGAAAAGGTGGGGATGCCCTCCAGTGCATCTCCTTCACTTCCCGTACCTCTGCCCTTGAACCCCACCCCTCCAATTGCAAGAAGGACTGAACCCAAGTCCCCACCCCGGTTCTCATCTCCCACCCCACCAACCTCCAGATTCACCAACGATTTCCACCACCTACAAACAGACCCCACTACCTGGGATATGTTTCCCTTCCCACCCCTATCTGTATTCTGCAGAGACCATGGCCTCCGTGACTCCCTTGTTAGGTTCACATCCCCCACCAACTCACCCTCACTCCTGGCACCATCCATTGCCACCACAAGAAGTGCAAAACTTGCACCCACACCTGCCCTCTCACCTCCATCCAAGGCCCAAAGGATCCTTCCACACCCGACAGAGATTTATCTGTACTTCCACACATATCATCTACTGTGTCTGTTGCTCTTGATGTGGTCTCCTCTACATCCTATACATAGAAGTCCTTGGCCTCCTCCACTGCCAAACTGTAGCCACCTGACGCCTGGACAAAGAATGCCTCATCTTCCACCTTGGGACCCTCCAACTACACAGGATCAAAGTTGATTTAACCACTTTCCTCTTTTCCCCTGCCCCCACTTTATCCCAGTTCCAACCCCCTAACTCAGCACTGCCCTCTTGAAATGTCCTTCCTGTCCATTCCCTCCCCACCTATCCGCTCCACCCTCGTCTCTGACATATCACCATCATCCCCCACCTTCATCTATCTATCAAATTGCCAGCTACCCTCCCCCCAGTCCCACCTTGCCCCCATTTATCTATCAGCCCCCTTGGGCCCTTCTCTGCTCATTACTGATGATGAGGTCATGCTCGAAACATCGACTCCCCTGCTCTTAGATGCTGCCTGACCAGCTGTGCTTTTCCGATACCACACTTTTCCACTCTGATTTCCATCATCTGCAGTCCTCACTTTCTCTTAGATGGAAAATAGTCATCTAAAAGGGCAATTCACCAACACCTTCTCAAGGGATTTAGGGATGGGCAATAAAGTTTGGTCTTACCAGTGATACCCACTAGATAATAATAATAAAACATATTCAATATGACTTGATTGTGCCAATATTATACTTTGAGCCACTGCAGTAAATATTTGAAGCAAAAAGCAATAGTGAGCAATGAGAGGAGAGCAGGATGGTAGAGTTTATTTGGATTGCTATAATTAGGGTCTAGTCAACGCGTCGATAGACCAAAGTGTCAATCAATGTCCTTTAACCTCCAGTTTTGTTAGATCACTTAAAGATTTCAAATACTAATAAGCAAATGTAGAGCAATTCAAATATTTGATATTAAATTGTCAACTAATTGGCCCATACAACAGATCTTAAGCAATTCCATGGAAGAAAACTTAATTTTCAATTTTTACTTCTTTTTCTTATTTATTTGCCATGATTGCGTTTCCTAAACAAATCTTGCACTCTATCTATTATGATTTTTTAATTGAATAATAACTGTAAAGGAAGAGGATGGAAATCTTGCAAACAAATGAATGATACATTTTATAAACCATGAACATTCCAGGGAAGTACACTCACCAGCAAAGTATGGAGGACCCTTATCTACAGTAAGTCAATGAAATGGCTGCTGTCTCAAGGATACATTAAGGGATATTTGATCTGAGTCAAGTTACATCAATTATTTTGGAAATAGTCACACTATCACTAGTTGCTGGGTAGTATCACACACCCGTATGGAGATATAATAAATATGTTACAATAATTGACATGGTTTAAGGAGGTTCATTTATTTGATAATTCTCTGTGAAGGAAACATGCAGGTATCTTTAAATTGGACTTGTGTTGTTACATTGTAATGAACAGTAACATGCCCTACCCCAGCCATATTTTTCATTCTTGCCCTGAAGAAACTAACCTGTGGTTGGTTATGATTTCATGGATACATGTCATCCATCCATACTTAAATAATCACTCTTCATATAAATAGTTAAAAATCACACAACACCAGATTTTTAACTTTGTACACCCCAGTCCAACACCGGCATCTCCGAATCATTCATAAAAATACCATTTGTATTCCCCAACATTGCATAGTTGTGCATTTCTCATGAATGTCAGCCTGACTCAGTTGCTGTCAGAATAATCACTTTTGAGTGAAAAGGTTATGTTGTTTCATTAATGATGCTATCTTTCAAATGCGGTTTTACATGCTACAATAGTTTGCGTGAGCTGTTTTCAAAACCTAAAACTGGGACATATTTAAAACCCTTGGGAAAGTGGAGTTCCATGAGGATTTCTGTATTGAATGCCACTGGCAGGATTGAAAGGTAGGAATAACTGAAATTAAGAGATCATGTGATGATGTCTTCCAGAATGTGTTCGGCATTGGCAATCCCATTAAGTCACCCAATTGTTGAGTAGATCATAGAGTCATAGAGATATACAGTATGGAAACACACCCTTCTGCTCAACTTGTTCATGTCGACCTGATATCCTAAATTAATCTAGTCTCACTTGCCAGCATTTACCCTTTATCCAGCTAAACCCTTCCTATGCAAATACATATCCAAAAGTCCTTTAAATATCGTAATTATACCAGCCTCCACCACATCCTCTGGTTGCTCATTCCATACACGTACCAGCCTTTATGAAAAAGTTGCACTTAATGATCCTGCTCCAAATACTTGTAACAATCCCCACAAACACCCCTTGGCACAAAAGGTAAAATCAAACACAGGATCTTACAGAAGACAGAGAGAGAGAGATGGCAGAGGGATTCGCCATGGAATATCTTCTTCCATGTATCTGTTTCTTGGACCAGCAGCCTCAAAACTGACAGCCTTGTTTTCAGTGAACAGCCAGACTGCTAAATCCAAACCAAACCATAGCTGGGCTGGGAGAACTGGCCACTTCCCCTTTCATTGTACAAGGGTTTTCTTTAAACTTGAAAACCTTTTGCATGAGGCAGTATCTGTTAGCTAGAATCAAACTGGCCTTAAAACTCTTTAATCCCAGACCTCTCGGAATCTCTGCTTTTATGACCTCTGAAAAAAAATCAAGGACAGCATAACCTGTTAACGGAGCAGCATTGTCACATTCTCAAGAGTAATTTGTAGGAGGCCGCAGTGGTAAAATACCCCAATTACTTCCTACAGCTTAATCCCAAACCCTCCAACAAATTAATCTCAGACTGACACTCCCAGGTCATTTATGGATATGCAACATGTGCCCATTTCTGAGATGATCAAAGCATGTTAAAGGCTCTATGACCAAACTGATATTTATCAAATCTACATGAAAGATATGATCTGTATAACTATTGTTTCCCACTTATATGGATTCCATTCAATTTATTTATTTGCAATTGCCTTCAGTTGCAATGTAATATTTTGCAGCAGATATTCCTTGGACAAGATTATGTGTAAGAAAACATTTTGCTGCAAAGCATGCTTAATTGAAGTTTCATTTGCATACTTTTACATGATAAATGTGTTGAATTTTATCAGGATTAGCAACAACCAGTACATGTCTTACAACAGAAAGCATACAGAAGAATTAACTGTTAACTCCAACTGTACTTATCAGCCTATCATAGGAATACTTTTTAAATCTACAGCTCTATGATCTGGCAGATAGACATTAAAGATATCATTGGAATTATCAAAGTTTAGTGGCTTAAGCCACTAAACTTTGTTACACATAAACTTAAACTAAGAATCACAAATCAGTTATCACTTTAAATATACTTTGAGATAAGTTTATCTCAGTATTTGGATAACAAGATCATGCTTCCATGGTTACCCAGGAACAATAAACTCCAAAGCTTTATCTCAATATTGCAATGTTTCAATAAAGGTTTGTAACAAGTCTCACTGCAGTCATATGAGCCCAAGATGCCAAAGCACTTACTTGAAAGTTCCTTGGAGTAATGCAAGATGGTTTAGTGCATACTATATAGAAGACTTGAAAAGGAACAGTTTAGGCTTGCTGCTTAAAATATGAAGTAGTGTATTGTTGCAACCCTTAGATGCTACATGCAGAAATTCCTGTAAAGATCTAACAAGTGCTAAAATGGTCAGAGCTTTTTTGTATTGATATTGGAATTCCATATTTGCATTTCTTTCCTCTTTCTTTCACTTTTCTGTACTAGCAATCTGATATTAGGAGACTAAGTATAATGCATTATCAAAGAGCAGAGAGGTTCTCCCTGGGGTTCTGGTCAACATTCTTTGCTCAGCTGCTCATCTCATTGATGGCAAGTTTTATTCCCTTATGTTAGCAATGTTATACAACAGGCAACAAGTCACCATGAATCTTGAGAACTGCTCACTCAAGAGCTGTAGCATAGTGCAGGCAGCAGAATTGTTGTTTGAGCGTGTCAATACTCTAGTCTATCATAGCATGGCTCTTAATGCATACTGGCTATGCACATGGTTTACACTGGTAAAAACAATGACTGCAGATGCTGAAAACCAGATTCTGGATCAGTGGTGCTGGAAGAGCACAGCAGTTCAGGCAGCATCCAACGAGCAGCGAAATCGACGTTTCGGGCAATAGCCTTTCATCATGTATAAAAGCAGTGAGCCTGAATCGTGGAGAGATAAGCTAGAGGAGGGTGGGGGTGGGGAGAAAGTAGCATAGAGTACA
>NC_057714.1:92540023-92558860 GCF_004010195.1 Chiloscyllium plagiosum | reverse complement strand
CGGACTTGTCCGACCTGCCTAGCTCCTTTTCCACCTATCCACTCCACCCTCTCCTCCCTGACCTATCACCTTCATCTCCTCCCCCACTCACCCATTGTACTCTATGCTACTTTCTCCCCACCCCCACCCTCCCCTAGCTTATCTCTCCACGATTCAAGCTCACTCCCTTTATTTCTGATGAAGGGCTTTTGCCCGAAACGTCGATTTCGCTGCTCGTTGGATGCTGCCTGAACTGCTGTGCTCTTCGAGCACCACTGATCCAGAACATGGTTTACCCTGTGGATATGATAGTCAAGAAAGCACAGCATGCCTCTATTTCCTCAGGAGGCTAAGGAATTTTGGCACGTCCTTAAAGACTGTTACCAATTTTTATAGATGCACCATAAATACAGTGGCTTGGTGGTTAGCACTGCTGCCTCACAGCAACAGGGACCTAGGTTCAATTGCAGCCTCAGGCAACAGTCTGTGTGGAGTTTGCACATTCTCCCTGTGTCTGTGTGGCTTTTCTACTAGGGAGTGGGGGTGCTCTGCTTTGTTCCCACAGTCTAAAGATGTGCAGATTATGTGAATTGGCCATGCTAAACTGCCCATAGTGTTCAGGGATGTGTAGGTTAGGTTCACTAGATAGGTAGAGTAATAGGGTGGGGGAATGGGTTTGGGTGGGATAATCTTCAGAGGGTCGGTGTTGACATGTTGGTCCAAATGGCCTGTTTCTACACTGTAAGGATTCCATTCTATTCAAATCATAGAAAGATTTCTATCCAGATGCATCATGGTTTGGTATAGCAACTGCTCTGCCTAGGATAATAAGAAACTACAAAGTTGTGAACACAACCTAGTCCATCACACAAGCCAACCTCCCATCCATTGATTAAATCTACACAGCATCAAAGAGTCCTCCCACACCGATTATAATCTCTTCTAACCTCTTCTGTCCAGCAGAAGATACAAAAGCTTAAACACAAATACCAGCAGATTCAAGACCATCTTCCCCGCTGTTATTAGATCTTTGAATTTTAAATTTAACATTGATCTCGGTCTTTGTGCACCTTCTCTGCAGCCATAACATTGTATTCCTCACTCTGTTCTGTTGCCCTTACATACTTTGTATTTGCCTGTACTGCGTACAAAACAAAACTTTTTGCTCTACCTATGTACGTGTGACAATAATAAATCAAATCAAATCAAATGTGCATTTATTACAAAACAGATACTGGATACACAACCTCAAGCCATAGACATTGCCCACCAGTATCATCCTCTAGTTTGTAATGGCACTCTCAAATCAGCAGGCACATTAAGAAGGTATCGTGACCACTGGCGGTCAACTAGGAATTTTCCTGTTTGATGGTTACACCTTGTTGTTACACATGCATAGGATGCTGAGGGATTGAAATGCCATTCAATTCTGGTACACGGTGTACAATGCCCTGCAAAAATATAGTCTGAACCCCTCTGGTCAGCATGGACAAGTTGGACTGAAGGGTTTGTTTCCTTTCTGTACATCTCCTTGAGTGTCTGATTCTATGACTCACATTTCTTTAGCTAAATGTGAATTGCATCCAATTTTTTAGAATTTTCGCCATGAAGCCCAGGGAAATTTCTTGCCATATTTTAACAAACCTCGTTAACTATCTATACTGCCTCATGCATCCCTCGCATCCCATTCTCCACCTTAATATGCACCGTTCCTGAAACAATTCATCATTCACTGGACATCTGTTAAAATACTGTTACAAGCCTGTTGTGCAGGGGCAAGCGCAATCAGTCCAGAGCTACCCTGTGCATCTGTGGAGAGAGAAATAGAATTGAACATGATTCTTCTTCAGGACACATTGTTCCTCTCTCCACAGACACTCCCAAACCTGCTATGTGTTTTCAGAGCTTTCTGTTTTTACTGCAAATGTTACACCTTTGTTCAAAAAGCAGAGTAGGACAAACTAATAACTACAGGCTGGTCAGTTCAACCTCAATAATGGGAATTTTTTTAGGAACAATAGCCTAGGGCAATATTAACAATCAATTGGAGGTCCAAACATTCCATGATTTGAAGAATGAATTGGATTAGATTACTTACAGTGTGGAAACAGGCCCTTCGGCCCAACAAGTCCACACCGACCCGCCGAAGCACAACCCACCCATACCCCTACATTTACCCCTTACCTAACATTACGGGCAATTTAGCATGGCCAATTCACCTGACCTGCAACATCGTTGGACTGTGGGAGGAAACCGGAGCACCCGGAGGAAACCCACACAGACACAGGGAGAACGTGCAAACTCCACACAGTCAGTCGACCAGAGGCGGGAATTGAACCCAGGTCTCTGGCGTTGTGAGGTAGCAGTGCTAACCACTGTGCCACCGTGCCGCCCCAATCTAGCAGGGATCAAAGGATATGAGGGAATGTGGGAACAGTCTATTGAGTTGGATGATCAGCCATCACCATACTGAATGGTGTAGCAGGCTTTAAAGGCTGAATAGCCTACCCCACTTCCTACTTTCTATATAATTGTAAATCAATTGAAAAAAGAAAACAGTATGGATTTGTTAAAAGCAAATTGTGTTGAACAAGTTTCACTCCATCTTTTGATGAGGGTTGATGGAAATAAAACAGTTGGCATGATGTATATAAATTCCAAAAGGCATGTGACAAAATGCCACATAAAGGCCTGTCAGCAAAGTTGAGGCCCAAGGAATAAAAGGCAAAATAGAAGCTTGAATATGAAGTTAGCTGAGTGATAAGAAGCAGAGAGCAGTAATGAGTGATTGTTTTCAGATTGGAATAATTTACACTGAAAAGATCAATACCAAGGTCACTGCTGTTTTTGGTTTTGCTTTTATCAATGGCCTTGAATCATGTATACAGAGCATGATTCCAACAACTGGCACTTGATACAACACTTGGAAATATAATTAAGAGATGAGGAGGATTGCAATCAACATCAAGAAGATGTAAGGTAGATAGGAAGGCACTGAACTCTTGCAAAGTGTAATTTTGATGCAGGTGAGTATGAAGTGGGGAATTTGCAGTTGGTGGGATGGGGAAGTTCAGGGAGTGAGATGGCTAGCTCCATTCACTAGACAGTTAATGTGTGGATCAGAATGATTTTGACAGCGTGAGATTTATTCTCTGTTTCAAATGAGATCGACTTGGGGCCTGCCCCATAGTAACAAATCACAACATAAGCTGTGGCTTGGCAACCCTCAAATATGCAATGATTCAATCTTGAAAGAGAAGAATTGGGAAGAGATACATTGTGTTGACAAGGGGAAGAAGAGTTAATGTGAACTGAAGGGGACAATTTTTTTAAAAGTGTAGAAGCAGAGATAGCTGGGGGTAGATAAGTAGGGAGCTTGAAGGTGTTAGGGCAGATTTTGCAAGTGACTAAAAAAGCAAATGAGATTGCCAGCTTTATAAATCATATGATGCCAGGTTATAGTCCAATACATTTATTTGAAATCACAAGCTTTCAGAGCATTGCTCCCTCATCAAGTCACCTTGTATGACTTCTGACTCTGTCCACCCTAGTCCAACACCAGCATCTCCACATCATAGCTTTATAAATGAAAGAATGAAGTGTTAAAATCAGAAGGATGAGAGGAGTCTTTTAAAAATATTATTTCATCCTTAGGTCAAGCCATAGTTCCAGTTCTCAGCACCAAACTTCAGGAAGATTTCAGAGGGGGTACTGAAAAGATTCGTGAGGAGGATTCCAGATTTGAAAGGTTGCAGTTGCCGAGAGAGACTGGCAAAGCCGAGGCTGTTTTCATTGGCGAAAAGTATGTTGAGAGGAGATTTAATGAAGGTGTTCGAAATCATGACAGAGTAGTTAGAAAGAAGCTCTTGCCATTAGATTAGTGCGTAAACAGGCCCTTCAGCCCAACCAGTCCATACCGACCCTCTAAAGAGGAGCAACCCACCCAGACCCATTTCCCGCATGCACCTAGAACTATGGGCAATTTAGCACGGCCAATTCACCTCACCTGCACATCGTTGGACTCTGGGAGGAAACCGGAGCGCCCGGAGGAAACCCATGCAGACATGGGGAGAATGTGCAAACTCCACACAGACAGTCGCTCGAGGCTGGAATTGAACCTGGGACCCTGGTGCTATGAGGCAGCAGTGCTAACCACTGAGCCACCATGCCACCCCTAAATACCGGGTTGTGCGGCATTTGAACCCAGGATTGCTCACAAGTCAGTGTAGAAGAAGACCCAAAGCAAAAATCATACCCTTAGACCAAGGGGCCACACTAATTTTTTTGCCTCCATCACTTCCTCTGGCAGCTCATTCCATACACATACCATCTTCTGCATGAAAAGGTTGTACCTTAGGTCTCTTTAATATCTTTCCCCTCTAACCCTAAACCTATGCCCTCTAGTTCTGGACTCCCCCACCCAAGGGAAAAGACTTTGTCTATTTATCATATCCATGCTCCTCATGATTTTATAAACCTCTACAAGGTCACCCCTCAGCCTACGACGCTCCAGGGAAAACAGCCCTCGCCTATTCAACCTCTCCCTATTGCTCAAATCCTCCAACCCTGGCAACATTCTTGTAAATCCTTTGTGAACCCTTTCAAGTTTCACAATATCCTTCCGATAGGAAGTGATAGACACTACTGCAGGATTATTCCTTCCATCAACATCTTGTTTATCTGTTATCATCTTTGGGATGTTTATATAGTGTCCTCCATCATGAAGATCAACACAAAAATATTGCTTTAAATCATCTCCCATTACATTGCTCCCCATTATTAATGCCTCAACTGCCTTCTCCAAGCATCCCACATTTACTTTAGCTAAATTTTTCTTATATACTTGAGAATTTTTTATTGTTTGTCTTTTTATATTTCTTGCTAACTTGCTTTTGTAATCAACTTTCTCCATCTTCATTATTTTTTAGTCATCCACTTCTGGCTCCTTAAAATTGTTCCCAGTCATCTGGCCTACAACTATTTTGTTTTGCCATTTTGTAATGCCATAGACCTTGATTGGAATGTCCTTGACTGTCTTTGTTATCTACTGATGGTTCATCCTTATCATCAAATCCTTCTTTTTGACCAGAATAATTTTTCACTAAGCGTTATGAAATATCTGCATTAATTTCTGCCATTGCTCATCTACTTGCCCTTTAATCTATATTTTCAGCCTGCTTTAGACATCTTTCCTCCCACCTCAATTGCCCTTAAGGGAGGATACTGCTTTGACATCAGTTACTTGCCCTCAAGCTGAATTTTAAATTCTATCATTTTGTGATCACTACCCTCCAAGATCTATTAGCAGAGTCGGAGAACCAGAGAAAACGGAACTGAAATTGCAGTGAGTAGTTACTTTCTGTAATGTGCTTCTAAAAGGGTGATGGAGACAGAATTAATCAGGGCTTTCATAAGGGAGTTGGATATCCACCTAAAGGGGAAAAAAAAACAATTTGCAGGGCTACAGGCCAAAGTTCGGACAAGCTTATTTGCTCCGACAGATAGCTGGCATGAATGCTTAATGCACACTCAGATATTCAAGTTTAAGAGGGAATCTTAGCTGAAGCATAGATAGCAGAGGAGACATCATATCAGCTCTGATTGATTTGATGATCTGTCTGCCCTGTATGCTTCAGATGGATGTTCACTGCACACAAACTGCCTTTGCCAATGCATTTCACGCCAGAAATGTGAGCTTGGATAACAGATGTAATCTTTTTCTGCAGAAGATTACGCATAGCGCTCAATTAACAAGTACTTCTGAACCAATTTCATTCCCTTTGCTTTTCAAGATGAAGCCCAGCAGTTTTTAATGCAGCTGAATCACTGGAAAAGACAGCTTCTGTTTAATATCTTATCTGAAAGTTACATATGCAGTGATGTAGTTATCTCATGGTGCTGAACCTGTATGCTTTATTAGATCATGAGTGTCACTTTTCATGGTGATTTATCATCTGAGGATTTATGTGTGTGCCTTGCTTTAATGTTCTATCAGGTGGTTACTGTGCAAAATCAAACTTAGGTGTTTGTCTCTTTAAGACTAGAAGGTACTGCCACAGACGATAAACAAAACAAATGTTGGAGTCAGCTCCATATTGGGTGGCAAATTAGAAGCTTGTTTTTCTTTAACTGATAGATCAATTTGATGTTAAATTAGTAAAATCTCAGAGAGAGGAAACTAAGTAATATAGCGTTTTAAGATTGTTTAGGCTCTATAAGAAAGACAGAGGTGACTACACAAGGTTGAAGTATAAATTATCTTCACTACAAAAATAGATATTTAAAAGTTGAACCACCCCATATGTACACATTCCTGTTCAATTGTTTGCTGTTTGGTTTAGCTTACCTCTCTGTGGCCTGATACAGCTGCTGAAAAATTGTAAGTTATAGGTAGCAGGGCCCGAAGATGTTTGATCATGTAGGAATAACAATTCACAATTTGTGGTCTGAATATTATGAACAGAAGTAGGCCATGCAGTCTCTCGTGCATCTTCTATCATTCTTGTAGACTAAGGCCAATCAAATCCAGATATCCAATAGCCCTGAATAATACCTTTTTAACTACCAGAAACATATTTACTTCAGCTTTTAATTCATCAATTGCCTCAGCCTCAACAACGTTTTGAGGAGACAGCTTGGAAATTCCCATTATCTTTTGTGAGAAAATAGTCTTCATAGGAAAGCCCCTGAATTGCCCATGATTTTGCCATTAGGCTCACTTGTTCTAATCTCACAAGAGAAAAGAGTTTCTCTCCTTCTACCCTATCACAACCTAGCACCATTTTGCCCACCTCAATTAAATTACTCCTTAACTTTCTCTGTTGTAGGGAATAGTAGGCTAGTTAATGCACTTCTCTTCATACCCTAACCACTTTCCATCCAATATGAACTGGCAAATCTGAGCTGCATGCTCTCTATGCCATTGTATACTTTGTGAGGTGAGGGGACTGAAAATTGTCAAGCCACTGCCTTTAGCAATTGTAGTATAACTTCCGCCTTTTTGTATTTCAGCTCCAAAAGGTAAAATGCATTGGGAAGATTACATTCAATCAGCTTATTAGTTTTCTAATTAGCTTGTTCAAAGATGATATGACACATCTCTGCAGCTGGTGAGACTTGAAGCTCCTGGCTCAGAGATGAGTCACTACCACTGCATCACAAGAGCCCTTCAATAATCTTTTCGAGATTAGAATAAATCTGCCACAATTAAGTATGATTGAGAAGTAATTCTGTGGTAGGTGTTACATGTGGGTAAGAAATGTAAGTTTGAAAATAGATGCATTGTTTGTGGCTTTTGGTAATTCCTGGTGCATTAAAACATGATCTGATCTATAAATAATAATATGATTCTAAACTCGCATCTAAAAATTTACATGCAATTAGCAACCCTGATTGATCCTCCATCAAGGACAA
The DNA here is from genome assembly GCF_004010195.1 of Chiloscyllium plagiosum. NCBI lineage: Eukaryota > Metazoa > Chordata > Chondrichthyes > Orectolobiformes > Hemiscylliidae > Chiloscyllium > Chiloscyllium plagiosum. The sequence goes on along the minus strand of NC_057714.1, from coordinate 92,551,468 downwards.
ATTAATGTTGATACCTTGAAGTTTGTTTTCTTAGACACCAACTGACTTTATGCCTTCAATCAGACAGAGCTGCAACTCATGATCAAAACAGCACATTGTGCAGTCACTACATTCCTGAATTTTAAAGCCATGGGGTAATTTTAACCTAACTTGCTGGGTGGAAAACTCACAGGCTGAGGTGTAACACTGATTTTATACTTTGTCCAATGACAACAAATTTTATCTATGTGCAAGGAAAACTGATGGGATTGGGTGCAATGCTGATTTTACATACCATTCAATTTTACTCTCCATTGAGTAATAAGCTGTATTAATAAAGCTACATTAAAAGATATCGGGACAGATAATCAGAACTTGGGTGAAAGAAAATGTTTTTGAGAAGTGTCTTTAAAAAAAGCTAGTCGGGGCTGAGGAAGGGGAATTCAGAACTGAGGGTCGAAGCAGTTGATGGAGGGCAAAAGAAATCAGGGTTGCTCACACACACTGCCTTCCCAATAACAATATATTTGATGCATTAGTCGTTAATTAGCAACAGTATAGAAACAAAATACATTTTCTTCAATGTTTCCTAACACTTCTATATTAATGCCAGCAGTAACTAGGGTGGCTGCACTTTGGATACCAGTCAGAAGCCTTCACTGTTGCAGTACTTCGATTTTGCAAGTGTAATGATGCCAGAAGGAAGCACGCATAATTGCTTCAAGGCATCCTTTGTTGCCTGAGGCCATGAAAGTAGATCAAAGACTCAACAGTATCAGACAAGATATACATTTGCACCACACTGTCTCCCTGAAGTGAAGACTGTTAGTGTGAAAACCACCAGCAGGAGAATGAACATTCTCACTGGTATCAGGAAACTGAAATCGGATCCACTTTTGCGATTTTAAACCCAAATTTATGGAAAGGTGGATAATGCCTGTTCTATTGGGGATGGAATTCTGGGAGTAAATTCAACCAATCTAATGAGATGGGATCAAATGGGTAACATCTTTGCGTGATGTTACTTTCCATTCAATTGAAGGTGAGATTAGGTGGGCATAAATTGGGAGGCTGTTTTAATCCTGCCAGCTTTCTGTGTGATAAAATTACACCTGGGAATCAAGTATGATTTAAGTGCTGGCATGTGCTGAAAGGACATAGAGTGGAAATGCTCCTCTTAGCATTGAGTTGGCTGCAGATGAATCGCACTGACCTCTTCACAGCAACATGATATTACAGCCCAGGATATGGATGGCATTCCCTTTAGATGTGAACAGCACTTACAGATTGGGCTTCCTCTATTAAGTGGTCTGACTTTAGCAGGCAGACCAACTGATCTAGTACAGGGGAGATTTGCAAGTTGGCACGATGAGCAAGTGTCATTGCAGAGGTGACATGCAGGTACCAAGGTGGCTGTTAGAACATGGCAGCAAGTTTGAGGGTGATGCCAAAAAGTTTCTAATAAAAGAAATGCGAGCATACCTTAGAAATGGATCAACTGCATATTCATTTATTTAAGCTACAGCGATTACAAGAAAAGAGGGTAGACTTGGGAAGACTGCTTACTGGCTATCTTGCTCTGAGTTGGAGATCCTGTTGTGAGATCTGAGGGGCTGCAGTGAGGTGAGCTTTCTCAGAAACGGGAGGAAGAGTAAAACTCTTTTCAATCCAGCGGCTATGGAGGTACAGTGCCCAGGAAGTGTTTAGGAGAAATGTGTTCCTTTCAACTGGAGACAATGCACTATGCGGTTCCAGGACCACAGGGAGACAGGAAAGGGAATGGCATAACACTTTCAGGAGCCAAGTCTGGCACTGTCTTAACCAGTATTGCTCAGGACAATGCATCTTCAGCTCTTCTGTTTCCTGTCTAGCTGCCCCCACCTGACCAGCACTCATACTTAGCCTCATCCTAGATCTTCTCACACCAAAGCCTCACAGTCAGGATCCACAAATATAGTTCTTTCCTTTTATCCATTCCATGCATTCTGAACATTTATAATCTATACGGTCCCCCTTTGCCAAAAAAGAGAACACAGACTCTCAGGGAGAGGCAGAGACACAGAGTGCCATTGGAGAATAGATAACTCTCCAGTGTCAAGCCCCTTGTTTGTCACTTGCAATGCGTGCCCACCTAATCCAATAGGGTAAGGTCTTATTTCTAGAGGTTGCGCATTTCCACAACAATCCTCTATGAAAATCTGAGCCTCCTGAGAAACTGTTCTTTTAAAAGCATGTATCTCAGATGTAATATAACAAACTATTAAGTATTATGTAATAAACCTATTCTATTTATCACTACTAAGGTCATCTTCTACCAAGGACTTCCTACAAGCTTCTGACATGACCACAACAAATGATAACGGAAACACTCAATTTTCTGTTTGGAGAATTTAACAGCTTTCCTGGCAACTTCAAGAGAGTTCCCTACTTGTCTAAGGTGAAACTCAGCAAAGGGCAAAAGGATTTTGGGATTTCAGTTGGATGTCATTTTTAAAGAATTTACTTGTGCACATCTACTTAATCAAATCAATCTCTACACTTCCATAAATATTTATTTGCTGGGGTACGCATTATAAAGATAAAGCTAAAAATCACACAACACCAGGTTATAACCCAACAGGCTTATTTGAACGTACAAGCTTTCAGAACACTGTTCCTTCGTCAAGACACTAGCTACCTGAACAAGGAGCAGCGCTTCAAAAGCTTGTCCTTCCAAATAAACCTGTTGGATTGTAACCTGGTGCTGTGTAATTTTTAACTTTGTCCATCCCGTTCCAACATTGGCACCTCCACATCATTATAAATATAACTTTCTCACCCAACATCTACAGTTTCCACCTATTTAGTAACTGCCAAATTAATGGTCAGTACCTGCACATAATTAATTAAATTAACAATTTATGATGTACTTTTTTTGAAAGAGCTATCCAATTAGTTCCATTTCCCATTTTTCTACTGTAACTCTGCAAATGTTTCCTTTTCGAACATAAAACTCTTTGAATGTTGATAATCAATTTGTATTTACCAGTCAGTAAATCACTCAAATTGTATGAAAGAATTTCCCCTTGTCTCTCCTCTAGTTCTTTTCCCAATGATCTTAGGAACATAGAGACGAAGCAGAAATAAGCCATTCGGCTCTTCAAATGGCTGTGCCATTCACTATGACCATGACTGATCCTCTTTCTCAAAATCATTTTCTCAGTTTTTTTGCCATGCCCCACTTTGCCTTTAAAAACTACAAAAAAAAATATCCATTTCTTGAATATATTTTGTCTCTTGGCTTCCACAGCCTTCTGAGAATTCCAAGGGTTCACGATCTTTTGAATGATGTCATGTCCTAAAAGGTTTAGCCCACATTCTGAGACTGTTGCCCATAAGACGATAAGAAATAGGAACAGGAGTAGGCCATTCAGCCCCTTGACCCTGCTTACATATTCAGTCAGATCATGGCTGATCTGACGCTCCTCACATCTACTTCCCTGTCCTTTCCCTGTATTTCTTGATTCCCTTTTTCATCAACAATCTATTCGAGGAGCATATCAGGATTGTGAGCTCTGCTGCTATGACTTTGATTAAGCTTGTTAGTTACTTCCTTTGAAGAACACTAATTATGCCGGGATCTTATTTCACTCCAAACATTCCATTGCAATGCAAAGACCTTGCCTTAAGTCTTTGGAGGTCTTACTTTAAGTCTTAGTTGTTATATTGGCCATGACTTCCTCAGTTAAATAGCACGCTCTATAAACAATCCCTAATAACTGTTTCTTATCAACCAATGAATTTATGGTTTTCCTGTGATGTAACTGTTTTTTCCCACTCTGTTTGAACTCAGCATCAGGTGCTCCCTCTCAGGTCCTAGTGCCTCCCTATTTCTCAATATAAGTGATGTAGGCATTGCAACTCGGCTGTGAGTTTTATACATCCGATTCCACTCTGCTCCCTCACAGGTTCCAGTGCATCTCCAACTCTTCAGGTAAGTGTGTAGGCCTCCAGGCTTTGTTGCAATTCATATCCTCCTACTCCATGCTGCTCTGAAAAGAAAGGAAGGTAATTGACCTTTTTTTTCTGTGCTGTTCACGAGTTTTGACTTGGAACTCAGTATCAGTAATAGTTTCAACTGCCTCTAACATCGTGACCATGATTCTATTGAGCTTGGCTGCATAATCTGTTCCCAAAGTTGGCCCCTGCTGATTCCAGTCTTCTCCAGGGGTTCTTGTAGCTTTTGTAAGAGTTGTTACAGGTGTTCTTCCTGACCAACTTGTTTTCTTTCTCTGTCTTTCTCAGGTTAATTTGGACAGATAATGCTGGTGTGATTATCTCTCTATACACGTACGCATTAAATTAATGTTGAGGCAGTGAAGAGGCATTGAGAGTGAAAGAGAGAGGCAATATTTTACATCTACCTCCTATTTCCAAGCCTGTGAAGCGGATAATTGTGAAATTGCAGCATCATATTAGTTATGTGATCCCACAATGATATTTACACAAACAAATGAGAGCACAGGAATATGATCTGTAACTTCCTTGTGGAGTGATTGGTGAGTGCAACGGAATAAATAATGGCCAATCTACAGCGTAAATTAAATAGAGGAAATCTCTGATTTGAAAGCTATGATAGACATGCTCATTTATCAATAATGTCTGTTTGGAAACCAAATTATAAAATCCTCTTCAATAATGAGCAAATTTCAGTGAGAGGAGATTTTCCCTTTCTTTTCTCAGGCTCGATTCTAATCCTAGTCTACAGAGATAAAAGGCTGCCAGTAACCATTGTTAGCTAAAAAAAAGTGTCAAACCAGACTTCTAACTACATTGAATTCAACTTTGACACTCATCTAAATTGCAACAAATGAAGAATATAAAGTACTACTCCTTCTCTGCAAAAAGTCTCCATCTGTGTAGAAACTATAAAGCAATAACACAGCAGTACAAAGAACAGAGTATTTGGGCCTTTCAACACACTGAAGTACATTGTGGAGAAAACAGTCCAGAAAAAATTAACCTCAGCCTGTCCCTAAACGATTATTTTTTCCACATGGATTACATCCTGACACACACGGTATTTGAAAACTAATATGTTTAATCAGGTGACTAAGTCAACTCAGCGTACAAATTAGCAATTAAGGCAAAACATCATAACTAAAAGACATGTCACAGTTAAAGGATGACAAACAAATTGATTCTGATGAAAGCTTATGATATTTGACAGGCAGGGTAATTATATACAATGCTGTTTTCTTACTTTGATTGGCAAGAAAGGTGACCTAGTTTTTTTTTAAATGATTGTAACCTCAGGCAATATGCATACTGATGTAAGTTGTTGCACCAATGATCACTCAATGTATCTGTGCTTATAAATATACAGCACAATGCATGAGGTAATGTGGAGAAAGATCCGAATCGAACCAACTTGCTTGGTTGCATTTAGAAACAAAACTCAACCACACTTACCTCAAGACGAGTTCCATAAAACAATAAACTGCAGGGATCATAGGGTGGATTTTCCCTTTAAACAGTGGCAGATACCAGGCATTAGGAGATCAGCTACCTGCTGAATACCCTTTTCCTTTCTCGCCATTCAAAGCAATCTACGTTTGGTGATTTATGATGGGTGCTCGATCTTCATTCTTTGATGAGATATGGGCATCCCTGTCAAGGCCAGCATTTACTGCCTGCCCCTAATTACCCTGAGTGAAATGCTAGGCCATTCAGAGGGCAGTGTTCTGCAAACTCCGGTTCGAATCACGCTTCGGCAGGTGGTGGAATGTGAATTCAATAAAATCCTGGAACTGAGAGTCTACTGGTAACTTGGACTCCATCACTGATTGTCAGAAAAAAAAACCCGTCTGGTTCACTAACGTCCTTCAGAGAAGGAAACTGCCGTCCTTACCTGGCTGGCCTACAGGTGACTCTAGACCCACAGCAATGGGGTTGACTCTTAACTGCCCTCTGGGCCATCAGGGATGGACAGTAAATGCTAGCCTAGCCAGTGACACCCTCATCCTGTGAATGAATAATAAAAAAGCGATGAGAGTATGTAGGCCAGGCCAGGTAACGATGAAAGATTTCCTTCCTTAAAGGAAATTAGATTGATCAAGAGGTCCACATAATCAATTTAAAAACACATACTAAGGAGTCGAAATGTAATGCATGGGGAATATACATTACTGTTATACCTTTTTCACAGTACAAATCACTTAAATAATGAAACTACTTTGCCTTAAATAAAACTTACCAGCAGAGAGCCTTCTCACTCAGATTCTCAACTGACTACTTGGACATTGCAGAGATCATGATGATACAGTAAACCTCTCGTATTTCAGTTATATAGTTTTTAACTACAACTTCACGAGTGCTAGTTTCCAAGTTGCCGATTAATACTAAGGTTGCTGTATTGCCATAAAGGGAGTGCAATGAAGTCTCAGCAGGATCGACAGAACAGTCCAATGAAAGGAGGCTGATTAAACTGGAATTGTATTCTATGGAATTTTGAAGAATAAGAGGTAATCTTATTGCAACCTAGGAAGTCCTTAAAGGGATAGATAGCATAGATGCTGGTAAAATGTTTCCCCTAATGAGAAGCTCAGACCAGAAGTCACAATTTGAAAGTAAAGTGGATGCCTTTTAGAACCTAGATGAAGAGCATTATTTTCTACACAGAAGGTAGAGAAATTTTTGGAATTCTCCCCCCCAAAGGTTTGTGGGATCTCAGTGTTTGATTACATTTAAGATCGAAATTGTGTTTTATTTTTGATTATCAATGGCATTAAAGATTATGGGGATAGCATGGGTAAAACACATTGAAATGCTCTATGAATCATAATTATGTTGAATAATGGAGCAGACTCAATGGGCTGAATGGCCTATTCATGTATCTGTGTTCTTATAAACCTATGAATGTGTAGAATCCATAAATGGTCCCGCACATCCTAACATGTTTCATTGAATGACCCAAAAACTTTCAGTTCACTCGGATTTGGGTGATTCGGACCCTTTGCAACCTTTAACAGACTAAACAGGGAGCTTATGTGGCCATTAATTGCAAGCAAATTTCCTCACCTCCCACTCTCGCTTTGTAAATTGCAATGATGCTGGAGATATCCAGATCCAGAAAAGCCTTCCAGGAATACAAGTGGCAATTCTATTTTTAAAACCATGAGATACTGCTCTGTTGCTCTCCAAAACATTGAAAAGAATGACAAAAGATAAATTTCTAAATTAAAACTGAACAAAGTGTACTTTTCTTGTCAGAGTGATGACTGAGAAGGGACACAATATCATCTCACTTCAATTCTGATGAAGGACACATGCAAAACTGACAAGCTCGAGTGAAGTCAAATGAACTGTATGTTCTTCGCAGAGAATGATGGGTATTTGAAATAGAATTGCAAATTGCGATCATCATAAGCAGTTAATACAGATAATTCTTTCAAAAAGTATGGTGCGTGGCTGAGAACAAGACTAAATCTTATTTGAATACACATCAGTATCCAAGAAGATTACAGACAATGTGGTTTCAATTGTATTGGGTATGCAGGAATATTATTTGTGCACTGCAGCAGGACAGCATTGATATTTCAAATGTCATTTTAATTGAAATTTTTGGATGTGACATTGCATATGAAAACTTTCAGCATTATGATGTTTGGATGGAACGACCATGCCTGACTTTTTAAATGGAAGTAGAAATTTATTTAAAGACAAGAGGTTAAAATATGTGGGATGAGCACACAGATTTGAATTTGGCTGTAGTCTATCTTTTTAAGATTATGGTACAGCATGGCATGTTTCATGCCCATTGTGTTATTATGATCACAGCTGATGTTAATACTGAGCAAGTTAAATCCCAGACTGGTATCAAGCTTGTTAGATAAAATTTTGTTTTTCCTTGCTTTTAATGAGGGGAAATACAAGCAAGCAAATCTGCAGATTTGGTTTTAACAGTGCAACAGAAGTTTATTGTATAAAAGAAATGAAGATAAAGCAGAATAAATCAATCCAATTACAAATAACATAAGCCTTAAAAATTAATCCCAAGAGCATTTCTTTACAGTCTCCAAACATGAGAGATAAGCCTCTTCTCTATTTATACAGAGCATCTGACATAGTTGTGGTTTATTTCCTGGTTTGAAGAATCTGATCATCTCTTCTTTGAACCTTTTTTTACAATTAAGTATAGACTTTCCCAGCTTTAAATACCTCCTTCAAGGTTTTGCCCAAACACTTTTGGTCTTGGACTTTAAAACACAACTCCTTACACAGCAGCAACCTATTTCTTAAACATTTATATGATCTACCTTCTTTAGGAGCTACATTCTTGGATATCCAGCTTTATTCAAGGCTTCTGTAAATCCTGCCAAACTGAAATACAAAAGCTTTTCTCAAGATATGGATCTTTCCCCGAGTCAAAAAAAAGACCTTTTAAATTGAAATCCATGCTGCCTCCAAATTCCCCAAACTGTACACTCACTTGAGCTGCATCTCACTCTGGATGTGATCTCTCCTTCCTGACTGTGCACAATGTACACAAACGTTAGATTATATGTATAAAAAACAACAGACAATGGCACTAACCTTACAATCCTCCCTGGATTCCAGAGTGATGCCAGAAGATTGGAGAATTATAAACATCCCATCTTCTTCAAGAATGTTTGTAAAGGGTAGCCCAACAGTTGCAAGCCACTGTTTAAGGTTAGTGGTGGGGAATGTTTTAGAAATTATTAGTCAGGATAGAATTAATGGACATGGAGAAATGAAGATTGATTCAGAAGCATCACAATGGAGTTGTTAAAGGAGCATTATGTCTAAGTAACTTACCGGAGTTGTTGAAAGAGCAGGATGAGTTAATTATGAGAAGGCTATAATGTGTACATGCACTTTCAAAATTTGTTCAGTAGGGTGCCAGAAAAAAGACCTATGAAGGAAGTCATGGAATAAAATGAAAAGTGTGAGGTGATTAACTTTGGTACTAAGAATATGGAGAGACATTATAAACTCTAAAGTGCTGGATGCACAGAAGGAGAGGTCTTGAAAGGTGGAGGGATTGGGATTCCATATAGCCAAGCTGTCCTGCTGTGCTTTAAACCTATTTTCAGAATTTCAGGGATGAAAAATCAAGAGTTAAAATTACTCAACAATCAACTGTGAATGTCACTCTGGATATCACAAGCTCCTTGTCTTGCCTGCTCCTGTGACTATAGCACATATGCCTGAACTCACTCCAGGACACCTTCTGGTTTGATTATGGCAGTAATCCCTAGGCTGACTACAATACCATCTTCTGAACTAATTAGAGCATCACAGCCCAGACTGATCGGAGCACAGAACAGCCCCAACCCCTCCCTCTCCATCGTCTTGGACCGACAAATGCATCAACCAACTGGACCGACAGGAGCACACGCTTGCCCTTCCTATTATTCTTCACTTTTCCCACTTTTCTGTTTGATGCCCTTCAGCCACAACTTCTGTCTCTGTTCCACTTTCAGGGTTCCCTCATTTCAAACACAGTCACTCCCTGTTTACTCCCGTCATGAGTTCCATGTTCTTCAACCTGAAGCTGCTTGCTCTTTGCCATCAATCAGAGATAGCCAATGGAGTCAGGCAGCCTTGTGCCACTTGAACTCCTTGTCTACTCTTGGGGAGATTATAGTGCAATGAATGAAAGCACCATTTAAATTCTTGTCACTTAAGGACAGAACAACAAAAAACTCAACCTAAATTCAATAAGCACATGCCTACTTATGGCTGTTGGCTATCTGAAGATTCTCGATTGAGTAAGAGTTAATTGGGCAAGGGAAGTTAATTCCAATGAATTGTGCTTTTAATGAGGTAATGGGGCGGCATGGTGGCACAGTGGTTAGCACTGCTGCCTCACAGCACCAGAGACACGCGTTCAATTCCCGCCTCAGGCGACTGACTGTGTGGAGTTTGCACGTTCTCCCCGTGTCTGCATGGGTTTCCTCCTGGTGCTCCGTTTTCCTCCCACAGTGCTAAAGATGTGCAGGTCAGGTGAATTGGCCATGCTAAATTGCCCGTAGTGTTAGTTAAGGGGTAGATGTAGATGTAGGGGAATGGGTGGGTTGCGCTTCGGCAGGGCGGTGTGGACTTGTTGGGCCGAAGGGCCTGTTTCCACACTGTAAGTAATCTAATCTAATCTAATCTAATCATAATCTGATAGATCACTCTTTGCTCGTTGGTGACGTACTCAATCTACCACCTGAAGGGGGAGAATTTAATTTTTGAAATTTATCTTGACAGCAAAAGTCTGATTTTTTTTTTATCGGATTCAGTTCACCACCCGCCACACTTCATTCTACTTTTGGGACTGAAAACTCCCAGCCCATCATGTTGTCTTTATATTACTTGGGCATCTATATTTAAGCTTCAATCCTGCTCTAGTCTGCATAACATATCCTTTAAAATAAATCAATTACTGGCTGCTTCTGATGGAAATAATTCCAAATACCCACCACACTTTGCAAAGAACATATTGTTCGTTTGACTTCACTCAGGCTTATCGGGTTTGTACGTGTCCTTCGTCAGTATTATAATTAAAATTGAGGTGAGATAAAATTATGTTCCCACTCATTCATCACTTTGTCAAGAAAACTGTTTAATTCTGTTTCAATTTTATGTTTAATTTCTTAGATAATCCTGTTCAGTTTTTGGAGAGCAACTTATCAGTTTGGTCTTTAAAATAGAATTCCCAATCTGCATGTAATGTTTAAATGAAGCTGTACTAATGTTTATGAGAGAGTTAAAGTAACTCTTCAGTGGATTAGAAATCTCACCTTCCTTTTTTACTGTAATCAATAGCCATCCACTACATATGGACAGGAGTAGGCCATTCAGCCTTCGACTCTGCTCTGCTATTAAATATGTTCATGGCTGATATTAATTAGTATTTTTGCATAAAAGGGTTCAGTGTTTTTATTGACAATTTCACCTGCCCATTTAATTAACAGAAACAACCCTCATCTATTATGTGCTGGTATTAAGGACTGAAGGACGAAATCAGTTGTATTGCCATCACTGAATCCCCACTATCAACATCCTGGATGTTACCATTCGCAAGAAAATGAATTAGACTATTCATGTCAATAGAGTGGCCACAATAGCAGGTCATAGAGTCATAGAGATGTACAGCATGGAAACAGACCCTTCAGTCCAATCCGTTCATGCCGACCAGATATTCCAACCCAATCTAGTTCCATCTGCCAGCACCCAGCCCATATCCCTCCAAACCCTTCCTATTCATTTACCCATCCAAATGCCTCTTAAATGTTGCAATTGTACCAGCCTCCACCACATCCTCTGGCAGCTCATTCCATACATGTACCACCCTCTGTGTGAAAACGTTACCCCTTACATCTCTTTTATATCTTTCCCCCCTCACCCTAAACCTATGCCTTCTAGTTCTGGACTCCCCGATCCCAGGGAAAAGACTTTGTCTATTTATCCTATGCA
>NC_057714.1:92519979-92539963 GCF_004010195.1 Chiloscyllium plagiosum | reverse complement strand
TGTGGGACTTTATCAAAAGTTTTCTGAAAGTCCAGGTACACTACATCTACTGGATCTCCCTTGTCCGTCTTCAGAGTTACATCCCCCAAACATTCCAGAAGATTAGTCAAGCATGATTTCCCCTTCATAAATCCATGCTGACTCTGACCTATCCTGTTACTACTATCCAGATGTGTCGTAATTTAACCCTTTATAATAGACTCCAGCATCTTTTCCACCACTGAAGTCAGACTAACTGGTCTATAATTTCCTGCTTTCTCTCTCCCACCTTTCTTAAAAAGTGGTACAAACCTGGCAAGGTAAAAAGTCAGTTTGTTAAGTGTTCATTGATTCCTGGATTTTGTCCCCTTTTCATTTGGAAATCAAAGGAACTCCACTAATTCCCATAATTCCAGGCACCTGAAGTACCTTGAACTGTAGATGGCAGAAGGTGGTGAACTGGAGTAAATTATTACTTTCTCCATTTGGGACTCCAAGTGAATCCAAGGCAGCTAAACAAATAACTCAAACTGTCAGGTCACATGTAGCAGTTTTCTATGTCAGAGATGTTTGGTAAAGCCCCCATTCTATGTAGCAGAAACATGTGGAAATAAACCACAGGAAGCAGATAACAGATAAACACAGGAAGTAATTATTCAGCAGGAAAGCTTGAAGGAAACGGATTGTTTCTGTGACTTCCATGGTGTTCCTCCTGATTATTTTGGACGTCAGCAGTAATAAAGGAAGCAGAACAGTAATTGCAGGGCAACATGTGTTTACACAGTGTTGACACCAAAAATGTTACCAACACATTGTTTATTTCATTTCAGGGAAAGATTAAATATACATCAGTAATATTCAAATTAAGGATGTTTTCCACATTGCATGGCAGGAACCGTTCCCAGAGTTGATTTTGCAGGCTCTAAACTAAAGATTTTCAGATTCCAAAGATGTCAAAAAAATTAGAGCATCTGAGGAGACAGATTCCGGGCAGATTGTCCCAGGAATTGTGTATATTTTCCCATTCAGTCGCAGGGAAAGGGGGCTCCAAGCTGAATAGATGCAGGACCACCCTGGAAAAATGTCACAGCTGGACCACTTAAACATTGACACCTACTGTCGAAGTCTCTGACCTGTAACTGCCTGGACCCACCAAATAAAGAAGCAAACTCTTTTCCAAATTAGTGCTGCACACATGTGGAATGGACAGAAACCAGTAACACAACTTCCTGTGTACATGAATTGCCATTCTCTTAAAGAGACAGGCACATCACAAGTCAAAATAAGACAGCTTATTGCCAATTAGCATCATATCATTTTTACTGTTTAAAATATATGGTCCATATTAATGTTTTAAAACTTCAGAATGTGTCCACAATTTAAAATGACAGTAGATGCCATAACCACCAACATTCTGAAGTTGTGGCTCCAATGGAAGTTGTTACATCCATCTTTGCAACGTTTGTTTATGGGATTGAACCTCCCAATCCACTGAGAGTTAAAGAATGACGTTTCCTTGGAAAAACTGTTTCTTAGCTCTGTACTGTCAGAAGTTAAAAATACAAGATTCGGGGATAATTATTACGAGTTTAAGCATTAGCATGCACTTAGTATTTAAATTGTGCATTTCAATATCTTTCGCTTGGCTCTGTGGTATGACAAAGATAAGTTTAGTTTCAAGTCCCTATCCATCAACAGAGCACATAGTTTAAGCTAGCACTTCAGTGAGTGCTGCTGGAGTACTACATTATCAGAGGTGCCTCCACTCAGAAAAGAAATTAAACCATCTGGCAGCTGTGAACGCTTCTATAAGCACTGTTCATAGAAGGAAGTTCAAGTGTCTCTCAAACAGTACAACAAAAATTAGTTATTTCTCTTATTTACTGACTAGAGATCCTTGTAGTGTATAAATTGGCTGCTGTGTTTGCCTACATAACAAGAGTGACTATACTTAAACAGTAATTAATTGACTATTCAAGTGCTATGGGACATCCTGAGGATGTAGAAGATTTTACATAGAGGAAGTTCTTTGTTATTGCATTGGTTAACTAATTCAGGTGGAATTCCTCTGTTCATTATTTTCTGCATTACAAATTATTTTACGTTGGTATGGGCTCAGTGAACCAGTTTAATCCTTTATGACAATTCAATCGTTTCGTGGTCACTTTTATTAGTACTACTTCTTTCTATATTTCCAGATTCTTGAAACAGAACTGACACCCCATTAGCTAAACTTGAATTCGTGTTCATGAGAGAATTAGTCCAGGTTTGCTGTATAATCTGTCAAAATACTAATGCACATCACACAGTAGAACTGCAAGTTCATACTTTATTAGGAATGACGTTTTGGTACAGGAGCCATGTTAAATAAAGTGTGGGAGGAAAAAAATTAAAATTAGACTTTTAAAAGTAAAAATACCTAAAAAAAAATGAAAAGAAGAAAGACTCATAGATATATCATTCTTTTCATGACCAAAGTGAGCACCTCAAAGTGCTCCACAGCCAAATAAGTATTTTTGGAATTTAATCACTGAAGCTATGAGGAAAATGTTAAAAAGAAATGCAGATGGAGGCAGAACAATTAGAATGAAGGTGGAAGGTAAAGTCACCATAAACCTATTGGACTATCGGTGGCTCGCTCATAAGAGAGAGATGGCTGGTAGTAGCTAACATTTCAGGTTGGGGAGAAGATATTTAACCAGATGAGAGTAATTTCCAACATATTCACTCTTGAAATTAACTTAGAATTAGTCTGGCTAAGTATTTTTATAAATTTATATTTGCTTAACACAACTGGTGAGATTGGAATGATCAGATTAATTCCACTTGAAGAGGAAGAATTGTGCAATTCAAATGGATTTCCATCACTTGCAAGTGAGAAATTTGGCATTTCCCATAGTATATCAGTATTTGCTTGAGCACTTCCCTTCTAAGGTAGCAAGGCTAGTAATATGAGTTACTGATTAGGAACATTTAGGTTTGCCTGTTCCAATACAGCAGAGATACTGGAGTTTAAATAAAAGTGCAAGGTCCTGTATGGCCCCTGTGGAGATGAAAACAAAGTTAACATATCAATTCCAATATGTCTTTTCTTTGGCAGTGACAGGAGGTAGAAACATGATTTTTTTATCCAATTAAAAAGAAGGTGGGGTCAGGTAGAAGTTAAGTTGGAGGGTGAGAGAGATTAAATATTAAAGACATCTTGGATCTAAAAATAAGGCAGTGATAATGGTTAGAGTAAAGAAATGAAACATCAGTCTAAAGTGGCAGAATAAAGGACAGCCATGTTTGAAAACTAGATGTGAAAACAGAATACAGATTGGCATTTGGCATGTAAAATCAAACTGGAGGACAATTTTCATGGCCTGAAGGTGTTAAAATTCAAATGTTGAATCTGTTAAGATTGTTAAGTGCCTAAGTGGCAGATGAAGTACAGTTTCTCAACTTATAGCGTCATCGGTATATTGTAGCAGGCTGAGGAGAGACATGGGAGTGCAAAGATAAAGTAACAAATTAAAATGGCAAGCAGCCAGAAAATTGGGGTCATGCAGCAGACTGTGAGAAGGCTTTCTGCAGTGTCTACAAGTCTGCGTTCAGTCTCCTCATTGTCCACATTGTGACCATATTGTCAGCAGCAAATTAATACTTCAGACCAGAATGAAATCAACACAAATGATTAGAAATACATAAGCATTTCTTTAGCTCCAGTCAGAAAATAGCTGAGGCTTCTGAGTCATGAAGATTCTTCAGTGGTTTGCCTGTTTGTCGCTTAAATGGCCTACACATAAATGCTATAATTAATTCTAAACACCAATCATCAATATTTAACTTCAGAACTTTTTAATTTAATTTCAGTTGTTTGATGATGATATTTTAAAACTTTTTTAAAAAATATTGGAGCAAAATATCATCTGCTTTCTATAATGACGTGGTAAATATATTTTGCAAAGAGTTCTTGCTTGCTGCTCTTGGACTGGCACTTTTTAAAGAATACATGCACTTAATAGCAACATTGTTATATGTGTGACACAGAGGAACTTCTTCCCATGATCACACCTCTTTTCTCAGTTTCCATCTCCTCAACACAGCTTGGCTGCATTATTTAAGGTGGCAAATATTAATGACCTAGAGAACTGCAGATTAAGATTACAGTGTGGAAACAGGCCCTTCGGCCCAACAAGTCCACACCGACGCGAAACCCACCCATATCCCTACATTTACCCCTTACCTAATACTACAGGCAATTTAGCATGGCCAATTCACCTGACCCTGCACATCTTTGGATGGTGGGAGGAAACCGGAGCGCCCAGAGGAAACCCATGCAGACACGGGGAGAACGTGCAAACTCCACACAGTTAGTCGCCTGAGGCGGGAATTGAACCCGGGTCTCTGGCACTGTGAGGCAGCAGTGCTAACCACTGTGCCACCGTGCCGCCCATTAAGATATGGATTATCCAGCAGTTGATTGTTTCAGACGCAATCTATTGATGTCAAACATTATAAATTGAACTTTCTGCACCACAAGTTCTGGAGAAGGATTATTGAAGCTGAAATGTTAACTCTGCTTTCTTTCTACTGGTGCTGCCAGACTCACTGAGTTTTGCCAATTACTGTTTTTGTTTCTGATTTCGAGCATCTGCAATTCTTTGGTTTTCCAACACTTCAAATTTGGCTCCCTCGTTCCCAGTATTTCCATGCCCCAGCTGTTATATTGCCTGGAAGATTTCATGTGAATATATTTATTTTTATAAAACCACAAAGGATTTGTCATCTTGAAGACTCCATGGATAATTGTACTTTAAAGCATGGTAAGAATGCATTGCAGGAAAGTCCAGATTAAATCCTTGACCTGAACTCAATTTGCAGAACTCAGTGAGTGCTGTAAAGCATGTTGGCCTGCATTCCCAAATTCAGGAAGTAGGAATAAAAGAATACCGTGATTATCGCTGAAGAAAAGGCAAATATTGTTTTCATATGATAGTCATTAGGGATTTCACACAAAATACGAATGTAAGTAAAAACAATATGTATATTTTTACTGCACAAGAGAAGCGTGCTGATTTGTTTTCAAATCATAGAGTCCCTACGGAGTGGAAGCAGGCCATTCGGACAATTGAGTCCACACTAAACCTCCAAAGACTGTCCTACCCAGTCCCTGTAACCCTGCATTTTCCATGGCTAATCCACTCAGTCTGCACATGCCTGGATACAATGGGCAATTTAGGCAAAGATGAGGACTACAGAAGCTGGAAATCAGAGTCTAGATTAGAGTGGTGCTGGAAAAGTACAGCAGGTCAGGCAGCATCCAAGGAGCAGGAAAATCGACGTTTCAGGCAAAAGCCCTTCATCAGGAATCATTTTGCCCGAAATATCAATGTTTCCTGCTCCTCAGATGCAGCCTGACCTGCTGTGCTTTTCCAGCACCACTCTAATTTAGACTATGGGCAATTTAGCATGGCCAATCCACCCTAACCTGCACCTAACTTTGTACTGTGGAAAGAAACCGGAGCACTTAGAGGAAACCCATGCAGACACAGGGAGAATGTGGAAACTACACACAGACAGTTGCCCAAGAGTGGAATTGAACCCAGGTCCCTGGCGCTATGAGGCAGCAATGCTAACCACAGAGCCACCAAGCTACCCTCAAATGGTAAATGATGACACTTACCATGACAGAGTAGAAAAGGACATTGACCTCCTTCCTGCAGTGCTGGGCATTCCTTCATATGGCTGAGACTGTGTCAGTTCGCCGAGCTGGGAATTTGTGTTGCAGACGTTTCGTCCCCTGTCTAAGTGACATCCTCAATGCTTGGCAGCCTCCTGTGAAACGCTTCTGTGATCTTTCCTCTGGCATTTGTAATGGTTTGAATCTGCCGCTTCCGGTTGTCAGTTCCAGCTGTCCGTTGCAGTGGCCGGTATATTGGGTCCAGGCCGATGTGCTTATTGATTGAATCTGTGGATGAGTGCCATGCCTCTAGGAATTCCCTGGCTGTTTTCTGTTTGGCTTGTCCTATAATAGTAGTGTTGTCCCAGTCGAATTCATGTTGCTTGTCATCTGCGTGTGTGGCTACTAAGGATAGCTGGTCGTGTCGTTTCGTGGCTAGTTGGTGTACATGGATGCGGACCGTTAGCTGACTTCCTGTTTGTCCTATGTAGTGTTTTGTACAGTCCTTGCATGGGATTTTGTACACTATATTGGTTTTGCTCATGCTGGGTATCAGGTCCTTCGTCCTGGTGAGTTGTTGTCTGAGGGTGGCTGTTGGTTTGTGTGCTGTTATGAGTCCTAGTGGTCACAGTAATTTGACTGTCAGTTCGGAAATGCTCTTGATGTATGGTAGTGTAGCTAGTCCTTTGGGTTGTGGCATGTCCTCGTTCCGTTGTCTTTCCCTTAGGCATCTGTTGATGAAATTGCGCGGGTATCCGTTTTTGGCGAATACATTGTATAGATGTTCTTCTTCCTCTTTTTGCCGTTCTGGTGTGTTGCAGTGTGTTGTGGCTCTTTTGAATAGTGTCTTGATGCAACTTTTTTTGTGTGTGTTGGGGTGGTTGCTTTCGTAGTTCAGGACTTGGTATGTGTGAATGGCTTTCCTGTGTACCTTTGTGGTGAATTCTCCGTTAGGTGTTCTCTGTACCATCACGTCTAGGAATGGGAGTTGGTTGTCCTTTTCTTCCTCTCTAGTGAATCAGATTCCTGTGAGTGTGGCATTGAAGATCCAGTGTGTGTTCTCTATTTCTGTGTTTTTAATGATTACAAAAGTGTCATCCACATATCGGACCCAGAGTTTGGGTTGAATTTGCGGTAAGACTGTTTGTTCTAATCTTTGCATTACCGCTTCTGCTATGAGTCCAGAATCACAACAACGAGCACCCGAGCTACGAATCTTCTCACAAACTTTGAGACTGTGTCAACCCAGTGGTGACCTTAGATCAGACTGGCATGGCCTGATGTCATGGCCTCTACTTCCAATTCTGGGAGAAGAAGACACCCTCTACATCAGCACCTCCAGGTACCTGCCCACACACCTGGGCACCAATTTCTTCCTGTCTGCCATGTCCAGAGCAAATGTCAAGAATGGGGATGCTGCTGAGTGCTGAGTTGGTTCTGGGGCAGAAACCAGACGTGAGGCTATGGGGACATTGTCGGGAACGAATGAGGTGAGTTTAATAAGGTAGGGTGAAAAAAGCTCCACACAACTCAACATAACCTGCACTCATCCAAGATTCAGGACAAGATGTGTACCATAGGTCACTGTTAAAGAGTACAGGCAGGAAGCATGTGAGTGCTGTCAAGCAGAGGCAGTGTGAGGCTCAGACAATACAGCCCCTAACCTGCAGATACTACCACCAAAAAATTCCTTAAGAATGACACAAGTCCACTGATACAACTTCACTGGACTCCCCTTGTTGTACATGAATTATAATTCTGCTACACTTATGGTAAAGTGGGAACAACTCTCAAAAAACTCCTAGTCTAAAGCTGTATTTGTATTAAGAAAGGAAACCAAAACTCTGGGACTACCTTCTCACCCATTTCTCAAAAGCAATGATAAATGAGCGCAAATCAACCAATCCTTCCCAACAAAATACAATAAAAACCATTGCTGAAAACCTTTTCTCAACAGAATGTTGAAACATCTCCATCATTGACTAGCACTGTACTCATTCTCTTACCCAAAAACAATGGCAGTAACATAATACTGTGCTGCTATAGCTGTGGTTCAGGGAGGAAGATTAGTGCAGACCTCCCATACTGTGCAACATATGGCAAGAAAGTCTTTAACCTTGTAACACTCCAAACTACGACAAAAATTGAATTCCAAAATACCTGACTGACTGACAAGCTAAATTCAATTAACATTCAATCTCCTTTCTCAGAATGTGTAAAGACCAGATAAACAAAGCTCTGTCAAACTTAATAGGTTCACTGAACTTAAATGAAAGAAACATTTAGGTCAAAATGTTCAACTCACTAATGTCCAAAATGGATGAATAGCGGCATGATCTGTCATGGTGAGGAATGCTATAATTAGTATTTGCTAAATGGAAAGTGTAGGGGTGGGATTAAAATAAATAATATCACAAAAAATTGAGTTTGTAATCACTGGCAAATACATCAAGGCTTTCAACAGTGGGTAAGCTACAGTTTCCCCTAACTAAATACTAGAAAGACTGAAGCTGTCATTTTTGACCCTTCCACAAACTTCATGCTTTCATCATTGACTTCAACCTTTGCAAGAACTGCCAAGCTGAACATTCAATCACATATCAGTTCCAGCATTCAGAGAGGATAGCCAAAGGAATTTCAGGGTCCATTTGCACAGATTACTGACTTGAGGTGATCAGAGATAACATAATAACCAAAAAGGTCAGTGGAGCATTCCACTTCCTGTCTAGAGGATTACCATACTGTTCAAAGCAGGAGAAACTTTGCAATACAAGCCCTGTAGTGAAACGATGGGACAGTAAATGTAGCTGAATGGTACCAGGGTTCCAAGATTAATACATACATCAAACATGTAATTCTCTGGAATATAGAAAGCAGAAGGTGACTTCCTTCAGCATTTTGAAAAGAATTTAAAGAAACCTCTTCAGTTAGTGGAGGACTGCAAAGTGGAAGATTGTAACCTTAAAATCAACACCAGGCCATTCAGGAGAAAGATTTTTAAAAAGCATGAAAATGCTAAACTCATTTTCCACATCAATAGGTGCCAACCTTTTTTTTGGCTCAATGCAAGTTGTGTCGGGTTTTTCACTGTAAGACCGAGTGGATTTCTCACCATAACGTATCAGACTCACCTCATTAATACCCACCTCACAGCTATAGCCTCGCTCTCGTTCAGCTGTAGCCCCACTTTATACACACCATTCCCAGAAGAACAGTCCTCTGGTGGAGTGAAAGCACCAGCATTCCCAGGCATGGCGGTCAAGGGAAATATGTCAGCCTGCTTTGAGGGTGACGACCTGGAGGATCTGCTGGATGGCATGGTGCATAGGCATAACAACCTCTTCCCTCAGAAGCAGCAGATGAGGCCATGACACTTGAGGTGCAGCATGAAGCAGAGAGGCATACTGCAGTTAGATCAGAAATGTGCTTTCGAGATTTTTAGAGGCTGGCACATGTCAGATGCTGAAGTCCACTGATGTGAGGCTGACGTTCATGAAATGTACCCTTAGATGTTGGTGCCAGGTGTCCAACATGAAAGTCTCTGAATTCTCAGCATCTAGCTTGGTTTGTGCACTTGGTAATATAGCAAGCTGACTATTAATGAGGCAGGTTGGTGATTAATGTGGTATTTATCACCCTGAATTGGCAACTCGCCTTACCACTAGGCCAATGCATAAAAGATGCAGTAAGTTGCTCCTGACGTCAGCTCTCCACACTTCACTGTGATTCTGCCACAAATCTTGCTGAAGCCTACTTCATTCATGCCCCTCTGAGATTTTGCTCTGGAACTTTGAGACAAATTGTGGTATGGCTATTGCCAACCTTGATCTAGTAACTCGAGATAGGAATTCGTCCCATGCTCGGGCCACAATAGAAGGCCCAGCTGCCCTAGCAGATGGTGAGTATGTACACACCACAAATTCTTGGTGGAAGCCAGGGAGGAGATTGTGGAAATAAAGAGTTTTGTCAGTCACTGGACTTGTGCCAAGCTCACAATGGTCATGATCCAGTTTGGTTCTCTCCTCCAGTGCATTCAGTCTGAGCTAATGAAATAGTGGAAGTCATGGTCACAGTTTCAGCAATTTAATTTTATGGGTGTATGCTTCCCTGATGGATGGATGGGCTAATCTGGGTACTCGTGTTCTTTGAGTTTTTTGTGCCAATTATGTGTAAATGAGTAGGGAGGAAATAAGAGTGGAGCTGACTTAATAAAAGGTCATTGTCAGAAAAGTTGTTGAGAGTACTGTCTATTTCTCAATTTCTGCCATGTACCATCCTCCTCATCCAGAATTGGTAGGTTTATTTCAAGTTGCTGACTTACACTGTCATTTGGAGTTTGGTATCAATATAACCCATTGAATGACAAAGCCCATGGATTTTATAAGTGGAGTTGGGTGGGGTGCAGAGTGGGTGGAAGTCGAAGAAATGACAAGGTTGAGAATTCCTTCCTTATATACGACATGAAGACCTATTTAATCATTACCCTTGCCGTCAATGACTTGCACTGGCTCCTTAGGCTCCAAATCGTAAAACTATAAAAATCTGCACTTCTAAAAAAAAGAGGAGTAGCACAGTGGCTCAGTGGTTAGCACTGCTGCCTCACAGCACCAGGGTCCCAGGTTCGATTCCAGCCTCGGGTGACTGTCTGTGTGGAGTTTGCACATTCTCCCCGTGTCTACATGGGTTTCCTCTGGGGCTCCTGTTTCCTCCCACAGTCCAAAGATGTGCAGGTTAGGTGAATTGGCCATGCTAAATTGCCCATTGTGTTAGGTGCATTGGTCAGAGGGAAAATTGTCTGGGTGGGTTACTCTTCGGAGGGTCGGTGTGGACTTGTTGGGCTGAAGGGCCTGTTTCCACACTGTAGGAAATCTAATCTAATCAAACTAAATTGCTACCAACTGCTGTTACCGTATCCAGCTCGACAAACCATCTCCTTCAAAGTTATTATACTGCTGACTATGTGTTTTTGTGCTTTTAGGTTATTAAAAGCCCTTCAACACAAGGTGAAGGGGTTAAAAGCAATCTTGTACTGTTTGGCTAGAAGGGACTCTTGTAGTACTGTGGTAATGTCCCTATCTCTGAGCCAGAAGACACAGCTCAAGTCCGATCTGCTCAGAGGTTTCAAATCTGAGCAGTTTCATTAGGAAAATACCTACAGTCAATCAAGGCCCTTCAACACCAGGTGAAGGGATGAAAAGCAATCCTGTACTGTTTGGCTAGGAAGGGCACTGTGGTGCAGTGGTAGTCTTCCTACCTCGGAGCCAAAACATCTGAGTTTGAACCCTACTGCTCCAGACGTATGTAGTAGCAACTCTGAACAGGTTTTATAGAAAGTATTTCCAGTTAGCTAGATTTCATGCCACTGCAACCAGGCGTCCAGTCTCATGCAGCTGGTACAACAGTCAAGTTGTGGAGTTTGGATAAGTTCCTTTCTTACGGGGTCTTTCATCCATCAGCCTTAGTAAATCCAGCCAGTTTACTTCAGTATTACTAATAGGTGTGTCAGGCCTATGCTTTGTTTTGAAGTGTAGCCAAAGTTGCAAAGAGCCAAACCTGAGCACAGCAATCTCCCACAAAGAACAATGTGACCAACTAACTTGTTTGCAGTGAAGATGAAGGTGGTTGGCCAGGACAGCAAGGATAACTCTCTTGTCCTTCTGATTTCCCTGGCCAAAACTATGTAAAAGAAGATAAACTAAGAAATGATTATGTTTTGGCTTCTGACAGTCTTGTTTGGCAACATCACTCCTTGATTTTGATCAACTTTCTCTGCTGCAGTTAAATAACATCTCCAAATAAATCGAGGGTAGGCACTGATGGACTTCCAGAATAGTGGACACTGCCTACTTACTAATGCTCCCCCAGGATACTAACCTCTTTAAGATCCAAAAGCTGTCTATTTACTCCACCCAATTACATAAATGGGGATGGGGTAACAACCATCTACAAGGCACAATCACAAGGAGATGCAATAATCCTCATTTGTCTGGATGGGTGTATCTCCAACAACATTCAAGAAACTTGACACCACCCAGCACAAAGCAACCTACTTTAATGGTACCCCACCCATCAGCTTCAGCCTCTTCATCATAATGCAAATAAAAAGTAAGTCTGGTCTATGATCTTAAATTGACATTCCAGTACTGCACAGTCACATAGATGAGAAGTTAACCATGGCCACATCTAATCTTTCAGTTCGATATTATAACATCCCACTGCACTGTTTGGAAGAACAGCAGACTTCTCCCTAGCTAACATCATGATTTTCAATCAACATTACTCAGAACAACAGATTTCCTGATTGTTAATGCAGAGTTGTTTGTGGGAACTTGCTTTGCCGAAATTGACAGCTGTGCTTCCTAAATTACAACAGTGACTGTACTTGAAGGTCCTGTGCCCGAAACGTCGAATCTCCTGTTCCCTGGATGCTGCCTGACCTGCTGTGCTGTTCCAGCAATAAAGTTTCAACTTTGATCTCCAGCATCTGCAGACCTCACTTTCTCCTCCCAGTAAAGTGCATTGACAGACTTTGAAATCAGGGTAAGCATTATATAAACATAAATTCTTCTTTGTCCAGAGATGTGCGGGGATATACAGTCCTACAGACAATGCCCACCTGCCATTACCTAATCTCCTCCTGTGTGTGTAAAGACTAGATAGTAAGTCTTGGAAAACACTTTGATCAGAAAGATAGCCAAGCCCACTCCTGTCCTCACCCAACATCCAAAAGGGGGCAATTTCTAACTGTTTATTAGGTTGGCACTAAAGTTTGGCCAACCTTTTCAATTTCCTTATCATATGCCCAGAAGCCATTTGTAAAGTGTTGATTCAGTTTTATCAGAATCAGTGGGCAAATCCTAGGACTCCTATTCAATTGTTCAGACTGACCTAAAATGAGAGTTGAAAATGTGTTGCTGGAAAAGCGCAGCAGGTCAGGCAGCATCCAAGGAACAGGAGAATCGACGTTTCGGGCATAAGCCCTTCTTCAGGAACGAATATGCCCGAAACGTCTTCTTATGCCCGAAACGTCTTCTTATGTTCCTTGGATGCTGCCTGACCTGCTGTGCTTTTCCAGCAACACATTTTCAGCTCTGATCTCCAGCATCTGCAGTCCTCACTTTCTCCTCTAAAATGAGAGTTAAAATGTTTAAAACTTGTTATCATTTCAAATTTAAAACAGTAAAAAGAATGATATAGATGTGACTCTGGTATCATAATGCTGTGTATGACTTAGTAACTAATCATGTTATATTCTGTATATAAAGTCTTCTAAGATTTTTCTCATGTTGGCACTGTTCATTTAATATACTGTTAAATAATACTACTCAGTTACCTCACAACCACTAACTATAGACAATTGCTGCAACAAGTTAAGCATCCTTGAACACACACTCCTAAAATATCAGGAAAGACTGTCATTGGTCTGGCTTGGCTTGTGTGCACAATGACATGAGTAAAACATTTTGAAATAAGCACTGCTGACAGAAGTGAGTGAGGGCCAGGATTTCCTGATGATTGAATTTGTCTCCAGATTCATTTGCCTCACACTTAACAGCCACATCCTGCAAACCCCAAGGGCTAGTAAAGCAAAGCTGCCACTGTCAAGTGCTTGTTTGAATACTAAATGATTTGGCCTTGTCATGCGATATTATCAATAGCAGCATTCTGCTGTTTCACCGATCCCAAAATCTGTTTCCTCTCCTTTCCACTGCTCGTTGAAGGATGTTTAGAAACTCAGAAATAAGTCCCTTCCACTTGTAAACACAGCGAGGAAAAGATGTCATTATTTCACTAAAATGATAGTTAAAGCTTATGATCTTGGCAAGAGTGTCTATATAGATAGATTTAATAATGGTTAAAGGTAACTCTACTGTGCTTTCTTTGCATAATGCGTAAGTGAGAAGCAAATCCCATGAATAAATAGAGGAAGAAATTTGCAAGGCCATAATCCTGCATTTGGAGGAAGTTTGTTTAAACTCAGTTTAGTGTTAGATTACAACATGCCAGCCTGCAGCAAAAGAAGAAGACTTAACCCTTATCAAAGACCAGCAGGGGGTTTATGTGAAATTAATTAAGTTGGACTACTCACACTGTAAGACTTAACACACTAAAAAACATGACCATCAAATACAAGCATCAACTTGTGTGATATTTTAACAGAAGACAAAAACAGAAATTGATGCATGTGTCCAGGAGTATGAAGAAAACATTAAATAGGAAAGAATTTTCAACTTAGAAGTGGCCCAACAGTTCAATAGTTGTGTGAATGCTTGATCACACCCTGTTCTATTCTTTTATTCCCCTTATACTTATCTTTAGCTTCCCTTTAAATACCTCTGCCTTATTTATCTCAACTGCCCACATTTAGCAGTGAGTTCCACATCCTCACCATTATCTATCAAAAGAAATTTACTCTGAATTCCTTAGTGTTTAACTGGGACCAAATATATGGTAGACAAATTTGCTGATGATGTCAAGATAGGTAAGAAAGTAAGTTGTCAACAGGAGAAAGTTAAAAATCACACAACACCAGGTTATAATCCAACAGGTTTATTTTACAACACTAGCTTTCTGAGCATTGCTCCTTCATCAGGTAGCTGTGGAGCAGAATCATTAGGCACAGAATTTATAGCAGAAGATCGCAGTGTCTTGCAACTGAAATCAAACATTGAACAAACCTAGATTGCTGTTAAGTCTTTCATCTTTTAGGTTTCGGTTGCAGGTTTCGGTTCATTAATATATAAATCCCAGAATTTCTTTAAAGTCACATTCTCGTGATAACTTAAGGTTTTATATAAAAAAAGGTGACATCCCAGCTCAGACAATGCATTAAAAGTGTTAGTTTAGAGTCTATCTGTATTCTAATCTTGAGTCAGACTGGTTCTATTTCCAAAGTGGACTGACTGCAGATTGTGCACTTTTTGAGCAAAATAGAATGTATCTGCAAATACAAATTTGCCCCACATACTTATATGTGTATGTGGGTGCATGACAGCGAGAGAGAGAGAGTAAGTGTGTGCATGTGAGTGTGCGCATGTGAGAGTCAGTGCACGTGGGAGAGTGTGTGTATGCTTGGTAAAGTGTGTGTGTGAGTGTGATGGAGTATAAGCCTGTGTGAGTGTGAGAGAGAGAGAGAGAAAGTGTGTGTGTGTGTGTGTGTAGTGTAGTTGGGTCACCTCCAGTGTGACAACTTGCAAGGAGAGAGAGAAGTCCAGCAGCTTGTTTCCCATGTCCCCTACTGTAACTGACCTAAAAAAAACTCAGCTGCCTGGGCTGGTCACTCTCCTTTCATTATACGAGTTATTTCGAAAACATGAAAGCTTTTGGCCTGAGATATCATCTATTTAGGGGTAAACAAAAAGGGCTCTAATAAACCATTCATCTCTGCACCAACTCAATCGTTTCAGAGCCTGGGCTGTTGATGACACCTCTGAAAAAAATCAAGGACACAGTAACTTTGAGAAAAAGGAACACCTTTGAGAAAAGGACCAGCTTTGTGACACCACCTTGGAAGATGGTCACCCGAAAATCTGAGGCTGAATGTCCCTGACTGCTGAAGTGTTCCCTGACTGGAAGGGAACACCCCTGTCTGGCAATTGTTGCGCGGTGTCCTTTCATCCGTTGTCATAGCTTCTGCCCAGTCTCGCCAATGTACCATGCCTCAGGGCATCCTTGCCTGCAGTGTATGAGATAGACAATGTTGGCTGAGTCACATGAGCACCTACCGCATACATGGTGGGTGATGTCCCTACGTGTAATGGTGTGTCGACACTCTGACACATCTTGCACTGGTTGCCATGACATGGCACACTCACGCAGACCCTCTCTCATACACACGCTCTCTGTCATATACATCCAACACCGGCTCCTCCATGTCAACAGGAAAAAGAGAGTCTGCAAAGAGAGAGACACAGGTAACCAAGTGAGCAAAAAAATCAGCAGATCTTGTGTAATATGAGCAAATCTGAAAGAGTTCACTTTGCCAGAAAGAGTAGAAAAGCAGAATGTAATTTAAATGGTCAGCATTTTCAGAACTTGTTGATACAGAGGAATCTGTGTGTTCTCTTAAGATTAACATGCGTGTTCAGTTAGCAGCTAGGAAGGCAAATGCAATGTTAGCATTCATTTCAAGAGAGCTAGAATACTAGAGCAGAGATGTACTGCTCTGGCTGCATAAGAATCTGGTTGGGTCACATTTGGAATATTGTGGGCAGTTTTGGGCTCCGTATCTAAAGAGAATGTGTTGCCATTGGACGATGTCCAGAGGTGAAGAGGCCGTCATATGAGGAGCAATTGTTTCTACCCTAAGCCCTGGCAGCCTGTTCCAGGTGAATACGACCCTCTGTGTAAAAACTCTGGGTGTGTACTCCATGGAGTTTAGAAGGTTGTGGGAATCTGTTTGAAATTTACAGAATATTGAGAAGTCTGGACAGAGTGAACATGGAGAAGATGCTTCAACAAACAGGAGAGACTAGAACCCAAGAGTATAGGCTCAGAGTACAGGGGTGACCCTTCAGAACTGAGATGAGGAGGAATTTCTTCACCCAAAGGGTGGTGAATCTGTGGAACCCATTGCCGCAGAAGGCTGTGATGGCAAAGCCATTGAGTGTATTCAAAACAGAGATAGATTCTTGATTAGTAAGGGGATTAAAGGTTGCAGGGAGAAGGCAGGAGAATGGGGTTGAGAAACACATCAGCCATGATTGAGTGGTGGAGCAGACTCAAGAGGCTGAAAAACCTAATTCTGCTCCTATATTTTATGGCCTTTAATGAAACAGTCTATTAGTACGAGTAATGTGTTCATTATGATGAGACTGGCATCCTCTCGCAAGTTTCCTCTGAACTCTTACGTAGAACAGTGCAACACGAGAACAGGCCCTTCAATCCACCATGTCTGTGTCAACCATGATGCCATTCATAGCTAATCCCATCAGCCTGCACATAGTCCTTATATCTCTTTTCCCTGCTTGTTCACATGTCTGTCTAAATGCCTCTTAAACATTGCTGTCATGTCTACATCTGCTTCAGCCTGTTCCAGGCACCTTCTGTGTAAAACTTGCCTCACACATCTTTATACATTTTCCCTCTCACCTTAAATCCATGCCCCTTCAAATTTGACATTTCCATCCTGGGGAAAGGACTCCAATCAACCACTCAATCCATATCTCTCATAATTTTATCTACTTCTATCAGCTTGCCCCTCAGCCTTAGATGCTCAAGCAAAATTATTCCAAGTTTGTCCAGCCTCTCCTTATAGTTCATACCCTCCAATCCAGGCAACAACCAGTTAAATCTCTCTTGCACCCTCTCCAAAGCCTCCACAACCTTCCTGTAGTGTGGAGACCAGAGCTGTACAGAACACTTCAAACTAGCTTAAACATGTTCTGATACAGCGGCAACATGACCCATTGACTTTTATACTCAAAGCCTTGACTGATGAAGGCAAGCATGCCCTTTGCCTTCTTTACCACTTTATCCACTTTGGTCACCAATTTTAATGAGGTATGGTTTTGGACTCCAAGATCCCTCTCAATTTAATGCTCCTAAGTATCCTGCTATTTACTTGGAGAAAGTGATTCCTGATGAAGGGCTTTTGCCTGAAACATCGATTTTCCTGCTCCTCGGATGCTGCCTGATCTGCTGTGCTTTTCCAGCACGACTCTAATCTACAATCTGGTTTCCAGCATCTGCAATCCTTGTTTTTACCTTTTACGAAAGTGAGGACTGCAGATGCTGGAGATCAAAGTTGAGAGTATGGTGCTGGAAAAGCACAGCATGTCTGGCAGCATCTGAAGAGCAGGAGAATCAAGGTTTCGGTCAAGACTCCTTCAACAGGAATGACTGATGTAGGGCTTTTGCCCGAAACGTCAATTCTCCTGCTCCTTGGATGCTGCCAGACCTGCCAAGCTTTTCCAGCATCCTGCTCCCAATCCTGCTATTTACTGCCTTGCTGATTAATGGTTAATACTTTTCTTTCTGCTATCCACTTTCAGCAAGTTTGGTATCTTGTAGGAATATAAATACCCATAAAACAATCAGCCTGGGGGATCTAAGATGGCGGCGATCTGAGAAGATCACACTGCAGAGCTTCGCATCGCAGCAGGAGCAGGACGGTCCTTTAACCCTACCAACGCAGGTCATCAGGATTTCTTGGGGTGTTGGAAAGATCGTGGATCCCCAAGAAACATTAAAAAATTGACTTACCTGTATTTTCAGCTGTCCAGAAATGCCCAAAAAGGGAGAAGGAGCTCTCGAACTCTCGCGAGATGCTGGGGAAACAGATTGAAGATAAGCTGGCTCCCGTCTCTCTCATGCTGCAGAAGCATGAGCAGCAGCTGGGAGACCTGGAGAAGAGGACGGATGAGGTGGAGCACAGGGTCACAGTGGTGGAAGCTGATGACACTTCATTCAAGGAAGAGATCCAAGCCCTGAAGACGCAGGTTCGTAATTTGCGTGACCAAGTGGATGATCTTGAAAACAGAGGCAGGAGAAAAAACATTCGGATCATCGGTCTGCCTGAGGGTAAAGAAGGTGAGCGGCTTGCGGAATTTGTTGAAGATTGGCTTCCGAAATTCCTTGACTTGGAGACTGGCATGAGAGGATTGAAGATAGAGAGGGCTCACCGGGTCGCAGCACGGAGGTCGGGTCTGGGTCAACACCCACGTCCTTTCCTGGTGCAGTTCCATCATTACCGGGATAAGGAGAGAGTCATGGAGGCTTCCAGACTCCAGGGGAAGGATCCAAAGGCCCTAATTTATGAGGGGTCTAAGATCATGTTTTTTCAGGTCTTTTCAGCGATCCAGAAACGAAAATCATATGATGGTGTCAAGAGAAGATTGAACGAGCTTGGGATTCAGTACTCCCTGAGATATCCGGCAGTGCTTCGGATCACCTTCGATGGATTCATGCATCTCTTTGACACATCAGAGAACGCAAGAGACTTTGTGGACAAACTAACCTAAGTTAAACAATTGTAGTATGTATAAATATTGTTGCTTGGGTATGCGTTTATCAGTTGAAACTTTATTGCTGGAACAGCACAGCAGGTCAGGCAGCATCCAGGGAACAGGAGATTCGACGTTTCGGGCACAGGCCCTTGTCATTCCTGAAGAAGGGCCTGTGCCCGAAACGTCGAATCTCCTGTTCCCTGGATGCTGCCTGACCTGCTGTGCTGTTCCAGCAATAAAGTTTCAACTTTGATCTCCAGCATCTGCAGACCTCACTTTCTCCTATGCGTTTATCATTCTGTAAAAGAAATGGAGGAAATATGATTGGAGCTTTGTTTTTCCCCTTTTTTTTCCTCTATTGATAATGATTTGGTTCAAACTATGTCTGGCGGTGGTTAAGATGTACATTTTAAATTTCTAAGTTAGGACATACCAAAGGATAGGTGGGGTATTTATTCCCCTTTTTTTATAAAATAATTTTTTTTTATTCATATTGATATTCTATGGGGTGTTTATTCTTTTTAGCTTGTGCATGCGATGCGGCTCTAGCTGGGAGAAGTGAAGATGGTTGAGATGGGTAGATGCCTATTTATGGGCAGTTCGGGATGGGTAGTTGCCCCCTCCGGGCAGGGGGTGAGTTCCCCTACTCAACGCTATTGGCTCTTTATATGTTGGTTTGTTTTCTGGTTTTTGTTGTTTTTTATTTTTAATAACATGTATGTTTGTTAAATGTAGTGGTTTTAGTTTATGTAGTTTTTATATTTGGTGGATCATGCAACACTAAGGTTCAGCAATTTGTGGTTCGGGTTCCTTCTCTCTGGAATTTAAATGTAATTGCAGAAGAATATTAAATGGTGTACCCGGAATATCAAGGGAAGTCACTCAAAAATTAAGAGGAAGAAGGTACTCTTGAGTCTTAGAAAGGAGAAGGTAGGTATTGTTTTGTTACAGGAGACACATTTGGATGACAAGGAGCATCAGAATGGCTTTGACCGAATTTATTTTTCATCATTTAATACCACAAGTAGGGGAGTGGCTATATTGGTCAGGAAAAATCGCTCATTTAAATTGTTGGAATATGTTAAAGACACATACGGGAGGTTTGTAATTCTTAAAGCCTTGATAAATGGGGAACAATATGGCATTTTAAATGTTTATTGTCCCCCAGCTCATCCTCTTAAATTCTTGGTAGATGCTTTTTCTAAACTGATAAGTCTCAAGTCTCAGCACATCATTATAGGGGGAGATTTTAACCCATGGACCCCACAGTAGACAGGTTGCCTAAAGGTCCCTCGATACCCTCTGCACAAACTAAACAGTTATTGGGTTTGTGTGGGGAATTAGGATTGGTGGGCGTCTGGAGGTGCCTCCACCCTACAGGTAGGGATTTCAC
>NC_057714.1:92431990-92518979 GCF_004010195.1 Chiloscyllium plagiosum | reverse complement strand
AAGAGAAGTGCCCCACAAACCATTACAGCGATTAGGGAAGGGTCTGGGAACCTAACATGTGATTCTAAAAAGATTAATGTAGCATTCCAGAGATTCTACTCTAAATTATATCAGTCTGAGAATTGTGAGGAGGGGCAGGCCAAAATGGAATCCTTTTTAGAGATCTGAAGCTCCCGGGTGTGACTCCCGAACAACAGTCCTTTCTCAATGCCCCATTATCAGAGCAAGAAGGGCAGGAAGCTGTGAGGCAGCTTCAGAGTGGAAAGGCACCTGGTTCTGATGGACTTCCCAGTGAATTCGAAAAGGAATTTATAAGTATACTGTCAGACCTGATGCTGAATATGTTTAATGATTCATACAGTCATGTTTGTCTCCCACCATCTCTGAGAGAGGCCAATATTTCACTTATCCTTAAAAAAGGGAAGGATCTGGAAGAATATGTTTCATACAGGCCCATCTCGCTCTTAAATGTGGACTTTAAGATCCTCTCTAAGGCTCTTGCGTTAAGGCTGGAGACTGTGTTACCCTCTATTATTAAAGAGGATCAGATGGGCTTCATAAAGGGTCGCAGATCCTCCAATAATGTTAGGAGGCTGCTTAACGTAATTCAAGCATGCCAACAGCAGTCAATACAGGGATTGGTAATTTCTTTAGATGCAGAGAAGGCATTTGACCGAGTTGAGTGGCCGTACCTTTTCTATACTCTTAGACAGGTTTGGTCTGGACGAAGTTTTCATAAGATGGGTAAAGGTTCTCTACAGTTTACCTCTCGCTGCGGTCATTACCAGCGGGGTACGATCAAGCAATTTTAATATTTCTAGGGGCAGCCGGCAGGGCTGTCCCCTTTCACCATTACTTTTTACGTTGGTGATTGAACCGTTGACAGAGGCCATTCGTGGGGATCTCAATATATCAGCTCCAGAAGTGGGGTCAAAATTACGTGAGATCTCGCTAAATCTTTGCTAAATCAGAGGCTATGCCTATGGGTGGTCTTACAAAAGAGTTGGCTCTTGAGAGTGACTATAGATTCCCATTTAGGTGGTCACAGGGTTTTTTTTTGTATTTGGGCATATTCATTACTCCAGTTCCGGATTGGCTGTTCAAAGCCAATTTTACTCAATTATTTGAAAAAAATTAAACAAGATCTCCAAAGATGGGAGGCACTTCCAGTCTCATGGTTGGGTCGGGTAGCGCTTATTAAGTATTTGTTATACCCTATACGGATGCTCCCCCTGATTTTCAATAAACAAACACTCAGGAGACTGAACAGTTGGTTCAGCTCCTTTATCTGGCACCGTAAACGGCCCCTCATTAAATTATCCAAACTGCAGTTGCCTCACAGATTGGGGGGAGTAGACCTTCCGGACATTAAAAATGACCAATTCAGCTCGCTCTTGACCTATGTAAGTGATTGGGTTTATGGGGACCCTCTTTCAATATGGCTAGATATCGAAGTCTCCCAGGCAAGGTGCCCCCTTACCAGTCTGCTATTTTTGGACAAGGTGAGGACAGTTAGGGAATATTGCCATAACCCAATAGTCATCAATACTGTTAAAGCATGGAGGGCAATTCAGCAGACGGAAGGTAATATTAGCAAAACATCGTTGTTTACACCTTTAGTGGGTATGCCAAGTTTTCAACTGGGTATGATAGATTTAGGATTTAAACGTTGGGCAGCTAGGGGTATATCTTGCAGGGGTGATTTATTTGAGGGAGATGAAATGATGTCCTTCGATCAGTTAGTATGGAATAGAGACCTCTTTCGTTTTTTTCAAGTTAGGGATTTTATTCAAAAAAAGACCACACTTTTGACTGATCCCGACAAATCTGACATAGAAAGAGGGGTACTAAGGGCTAAGAGTACACTCTCTGTCAGTACTTTATATCACCAACTGGGGGGTGCCACCTCAGATGAGTCTGATCGACTCTGCAAGATGTGGGAAAGAGAGCTAGGTGTTGAAGTTTCTTCAGAGGCAAGGGAGGATATTTGGGAGAATGCAAGGAAGATATCAATTTGCAATAGGACCCATGCTTTACAGTTGAAGATTCTCCACAGGGTCCGCTTAGCCCCAGACCGTTTGTCAAAATTTAAACCAGGGGTATCTTCAGCATGTCCCAAGTGTAGGTCTGCACGGGCACTCTTACCCATTGTCTTTAGTCTTGTGACAGGCTTCAAACATATTGGAGTGCTGTGGTGGGTGCAATGGAGAGGGTTTTAGGTGTAGGGGTGGAGAAGGACCCTATTTCTCTCCTTTTGGGCCTACCCACTGTATTTCCTGCAGCCTCGCATAAGGCAACACTTTTCAATATTCTTACATTCTGTGCAAGGAAGAATATCTTGCTAGGTTGGATATCAGATAACCCCCCAGGCCTGTCGGTTTGGCAGAAGATTGTTATGGAGCATATTCCCCTGGATTTTCTCACAAATATGTTACACCACAAAACTGAGAATTTTTACAATACATGGCAACCCTTTTTGAAATACCTTGACACAGATTTATCTGTCTCACTAACAAGGACTATTTTTGTACTGTTTTGAATTGCATTGTTTTGTATTTGTTGTAATATTTAAAAATCTATTTTTTCTTAATAAAAATATATTATATAAGAAAAGCAATCAGCCTATCCAAATTTGTTACAGGTTTAAGTTTTATCAAGTTATTAATTTGGAACTGCAGCTTTAAATTTAGGTGAATGAGAGAAAGTTGTATGAGTACAGGAGTTGGGAGGCCATGTTGCGGTGGTGCAGGACATTGGTTAGGTCACTTATGGAATATTGTGTTCAATTCTGGTCTCCCTGCTATACAAAAGATACGGTTAAACTTGAAAGGGCTCAGAAAAGACTTACAAGGATATTGCTAGGGTTGAATGGTTTGAGCCACAAGGAGAGACTGAATAGGCTGGGGCTGTCTTCCTTGGAGCGTCAGAGACTGAGGGCTGACCTTATCGGGATTTATAATATCATGAGGGGCATGGAAAGTGTGAATAGACAAGGTCTTTTCTCTGGGGTGGGGAAGTCCAAAACTAGAGCACATAGCTTTAAATGTGAGAGGGCAAAGATTTAAAAGCAACTTAAGTGGCGACATTTTCACGCAGCGGGTGGTGCATGTATAGAATGAGCTGCCGGAGGAAATGTTGAGGGTTGGCACAATTACAACATTTAAAAGACATCTGAATAGAAAGATTTAGAAGGATATGGGCCAAGTGCTGGCAAATGAGACTAGATTAGGTTAGGATATCTGGTCAGCATGGATGTGTTGGACCAAAGGGTCTGTTTCCATGCTGTATACCTCTATGATTCTATGACTATCTGTTCTGGAGCCTGTTGACAGTAAGACTGACCAGTTTGATTGCTAACTATCGAAGGAAGGCTTAAACAATGGCAGAACACTGCGGATGCAGGAGATCTGAAATAAAATCCGAAGGTGCTGTAGAAACCTGGCAGCATCTTCAGAGGGAGAAACATTTGATTCCAGTGACTCTTCTTCAAAACATTTCACTTTCCAGATGTCGGGAGTGAAAGACTTTCTGGCTCTGTTTCTAGGCCAAGTGGAACAGAAATACTTCATTCGAATCCCAGAGCAGACCCTCAAGTTCACTTGCTTCTCTCCTCCACACAATACAATCAACTCATATCTCCTCTGTGAACAAATTCCTCCCCAAAAACAAGAAATCCCTCCTTCAGAACTCTGTCACATTCTCTGCTGATCACCATTTACAAGCTCCAATCTCCCATTGCCCTCAATCTCCAGTCCTTCTGGCCTCCTTTCCAATCTTCCTTTAATGTTTCTAATCCTCTGGCCTAATACTGTTCCTCTTCTCATGTCTCCTTTCCTATTCTCTGTAACTGGCTGGCCCCTCCTATCCATGAGCTTCCTCGAGTCCAATCTATGAACCTATCAATTGGCCTGACTTCAGGTCACGATAAAAAAGACAAAAATATGAATCCTCCTATTAAACTCAGCAGGGCATTAAGGTTCCCCACATTACTGGATTCCTGGCACCTAAAACCCCTTCTCACCGCTCTGTGTATTTGTATGGGGTGAGAGTGGTGTATAAATCCCATTCTTAATGCCAGCATTAGGAATTCTGCAAATGATTTCTGTTCTTCTCGTCATTCAAAAAGAGTTAAAATCTAAACTAGCTTCTACCTTCTGCAGAGATGTGTTCATCCTCCACTCACAACTCCACACTCCTCACTCATCCTCACAACTCATCTTCAAATTGATTTGTCGTGGGTGCTTGTGGACTGAACTCTTTATGTACTTGTCGAAATGAATCAGAATGCAAAATTAGGATGCCCAAGTACTTCACTTGGTATGCACAGTGGTAAAAGGCACCGGCGCATTGTTATGGGATGTGTTTTCATGTAGAGAGGGGCTTGCAATGACAAAGACTGGCCTGGGATTGCCATTTCAAGCGGCTGACCATTACCTGAACAAAAGAACTTTGAAGTAATTTGGCTGCTATTTAGCCTTGTGAATAGCATCAATTTGCTGCCTAATTTAAGCTAAAGAATGACACAGACGTTTAGCTGCTGAACAAATTAGTTTCTAATTGTGTTTGTAACTTCCAAAACATTGCTAGTCCAGTGGTGGGAAGACAAATATCTGCACAGGCTTTCTTTTGCAATTTTGACATTGTGCTAATAGCTGCGTTGTCAATCTATTTAATGCCACCTGTGTGTCAAATTGATTGAACAAAAAGGTCAAACAGTGCAAGGCCGACTTAACAGGCATACAATTACAAAAAGGATGAAACTACAAATGGCAGTAACAAGCAGGAGGGAGGTCAACATCAGTGAGGAGAAAAGATGGCTTAACATCTTGGGTGTAGCCAAAGGTCTGTCCAAGGGTTACTCCGGAGCTGAACCTACCTCTTCACAAATATTTGCAAAACTGATTTTCCAGTTTCATTTTGTACTTGTCGCAATAACAGAGCAGTATGCCACGCTCTCTATTTTGATCTAGCTTTATAGCGGTTTAGCTATGAATAATCCAGAGATGGGGGCTAATGATCCAGTGGTGTGTGTACAAATCCTGCCAAAACTAATTAAATTCAATTAATTAAATACATCTACAATTTTAGAAAAAGCTAGAAACAGTAATGGAGAAATTATTACGTTATTGTGAAAACTCATCTGGTTCATTTACTTCCCTTACTAAAGAAAGTCTGTTACCTTTAATAAAAACCAAAAGAACTGTGAATCAGAGACAAAAATAGTAATTGCTGGAAAAGCTCAGCAGGTCTGGCAACATTTGTGGAGAGAAATCAGCGTTAACAGAACAGTTCTGAGGAAGGGTCACTTGACTCATTAACGCTGATTTCTCTCCACAGATGCTGCCAGACCTGCTGAACCTTTCCAGCAATTTGTATTTTCGAATCTGCTGTCCCTAGTTGTTATGGGCCTCTATGCATCTGGAGTTGCACAGCAAAATGGTTGACTCTTAACTGCCCTTTGGATGGCCTGGTAAGGCATTCAGTAACATTTAAGAGCATGCTACCAGCACTATCTCAAGGCCAATCATAGGGATAAACAACAACAGCTAGTCAACAATGTCCATATCTCATGGAGGGATGAGTAAAAAGTAAGTGTGTGTAAAGCAACAACTGAACATTCTGCAGAAAACAACTGTATTCTATCTTGAGCAACTATCCCTTAAAAAAGGTTGTATATGTTTATAACATTGTAATTTTTAAGAAATAATGCCAATAATGAGAAAACAATCTGGCATGGTTAGTTACAGAGAGAAACTCTCATGATAGCAATTGCTCTGTGTTGAATTAAGAGCACTTGTAATGCTCTTGGGATATTGGTTCAAATCTAAGCATGGCAGATGGTGACATTTGAAATCAGTTGTTGAAACAAAGAATCATATGATGGTAACCAGAAAACAACTTTTAAGCGCACTTCTGGAGGAAAGCCTCCGAGCCAGGCGGCACAGGTTCAAATCCCATCTGCTCCAGAAGTATGCAATAACATCTCTGCATGTTAAAAAATATCTGAAGAGCACTTAGAATCATAGAGTCCTGAAGGTTTACAACATGAAACAGGTCCTTCAGCCCAACTTGTCCATGCTGCCCAGTTTTCACAATTAATCTCATCGCATTTGTCTGTGTTTGGTCCATATCTCTTCATGGCAAAAGTGATGGAGCAGATGCTGGAGATTAGAATCGAGAGCATGGTACCAGAAAAACACAGCAGGTCAGGCAGCATCCGAGGAGCAGGAGAATCAACATTTCAGGCAAAAGATGTTGTGAAACTTGCAAGGGTTCAGAAAAGACTGATAAGGATGTTGCCAGGGTTAGAGGATTTGAGATTTAGGGAGAGGTTGAATAGGCTGGGGCTGTTTTCCCTGGAGCATCAGCAATGTTTGTAAAATCATGAGGGGCATTGCTAGGATAAATAGACAAGGTCTTCTCCCTGGGGTGGGGAAGTCCCAAACTAGAGGGCATAGTTTAGGGTGAGAGGGGAAATATATAAAAGAGATCTAAGGTGCAACATTTTCACACAGAGGGTGGTACGTGTATGGAATGAGCTGCCAGAGGAGGTGGTGGAGGCTAGAACAATTTCAACATTGAAAAGACATCCGGTTGGGTGTATGAATAGGAAGGGTTTGGAGGGATATGGGCCAGGTGTTCACAGGTGGGACTAGATTAGGTTAGGATATCTTGTCAGCATGGACAAGTTGGACCAAAGGGTTTGTTTCCATGCTGTACATCTCTATGATTCTATGACTCTAAATCCTTGTGGTTTCATTTATTGCAATCTATCGAACATTAACCTTTTCAGGTTATTCCAGATCCATACTCAACAATATTTACCTGATAAACAGTTTATAACAAGTATAGATTAAGAAATAAATACTGACCAGGTCACCAAGGAGATCACCCAACTTTCTGCAAAATATTACCACAGGATCATATACATCCACCTGAGAGAGCAGACAGGGAATGATTTTAACTTGCTGAAATAAGGAGCGTTAATCAAACACGGTGTTAATGTCTCAAATTGCTCTCAAATACAATGGGCACAACAATTTTCATTCTGATTTGACTTTTAATGTATCAATATCTCTCAAAGGCTCTCCACAGGAACAACTATGTAACAAAATTTGACACTGAGCCACACAAGGTAAAATAGGGCGAATGAACAAAACTTTGGTAAAATAGAGAGATTTTAGGCACTAATTTAAGGAGGAAAGAGAGATTTAGGGAAAGAATTCCAGAGATTGGGGGCTGGACAACTGAAGCCACAGGAACACAGTACTCAGAGCCTGTCCCTGTTGCACAGTCAGGAAGGAGGGAAAGGAAGAGAGTGTTAGTCATTGGGGACTCAATAGCTGGAGGCTCAGATAGAAGGTTTGTTGGGAGCGAACAAGACTCACAGTTGATGTATTGCCTCCCAGGTGCCAGGGTCCGTGATGTCTCGGATCGTATCTTTGGGGTCCTGAAGGGAGAGGGTGACCAGTCTCAAGTCGTTGTCCATGTAGGTACCAACAATATAGGTAGAAAGAGGGATAGGGATGCAAGGCAGGATTTCAGGGAGCTAGGGTGGAAGCTGAGAGCTAGAACAAACAGATTTGTTATCTCTGGTTTGTTACCCGTGTCACGTGATAGCGGTCAAGGAATAGGGAGAGATATCAGCTAAACATGTGGTTGCAAAGATGGTGCAGGAGGGACGGTTTCAGGTTCTTGGATAATTGGGGCTCATTCTGGGGAAGATGGGACTTGTACAAATAGGACGGTCTTTACTTAAACCAGAGGGGTACTAATATCCTGGGTAGGAAATTTGCTGGTGCTATTCAGGTGAGTTTAAACCAGCGCAGCAGGGGAATGGGAACCTGAGGTGTAGTTGCAGTGCACAGGAGGATGAGAGTAGAGAGGAAAGGGACAGGATTCCACGGTCACAGGAATGTGCTGGCAGACAGCGAAGTGGTTTGAAGTGTGTTTACTTCAACGCCAGGAGTATCCGAAATAAGGTAGGTGAGCTTGCAGCATGGATAGGTACCTGGGACTTCGATGTTGTGGCCATTTCGGGGACATGGATAGAGCAAGGTGAGGAATGGATGTTGCAGGTTCCAGGGTTTAGATCTTTCATTAAGGACAGGCAAGGCGGTAAAAGATAGTATAATGGTGGCTGAGAGAACATTTGATGAGGACTTGTCTACTGAGGTAGTGTGGGCTGTGGTTAGAAACAGGAGAGAAGAGGTCACACTGCTGGGAGTTTCTTATAGGCCTCCACAGAGTTCCAGGAGGTGGAGGAGAGGATTAGCAAAATTATTCTGTGGAGGAGTGAAAGGAACAGAATGGTCATTATGGGAGACTTTAACTTCCCCAACATTGACTGGAAATGCAATAACTCTAGTACGTCGGATGGATCAGCTTTTGTCCAATGTGTACAGGAGAATTTCTTGACACAGTATGTCGAAGGGCCGATAAGAGGATCTGATGCTTGGTAATGAGCTAGGCGAAGTGTTTGATTTAGTTGCAGGTGAGCACTTTGGAGAGTGTGACCATAATTCAGTTATGTTTAGTTTAGCGATGGAAAGGGATAGGTACATGCCACAGATCAAGAGTTATTGATGGGGCAAGGGCAATTATAATGCGAGGATCTGAGCTACAGGGAGAGGCTGAACAGGCTGGGGCTGTTTTCCCTGGAACGTCGGAGGCTGAGGGCTGACCTTATAGAGGTTTACAAAATTATGAGGGGCATGGATAGGATAAATAGGCAAACTCTTTTCCCTGGGATCAGGGAGTCCAGAACTAAAGGGCATAGGTTTAGGGTGAGAGGGGAAAGATATAAAAGATACCTAAGGGGCAACTTTTTCACACAGAGGGTTATAACTGTATGGAATGAGCTGCCAGAGAATGGGGTGGAGGCTGGTACAATTGCAACATTTAAGAGGCATTTGGATAGATATATGAATAGGAAGGGTTTGGAGGGATATGGGCCGGGTGCTGACAGGTGGGACTAGATTGGGTTGGGATATCTGGTCGGTATGGACGGGTTGGACCGAAGGGTCTGTTTCTATGCTGTATATCTCTATGACTCTATAATTATGATGCATAGAATGGGGTAGCAAATTGCAGGGGTTGCAGACAATGGAAATGTGGAGCTGGTTTAAGGAACAGATATTGTGTGTCCTTGATAGGTACGTCCCTGTCAGGCAGGGAGGAAGTGATAAGGTAAGGGAACCATGGTTTGCAACAGAAATTGCATCTCTTGTTACAAAGAAGAAGCAGGCTTATGTGTTGATGAGGCAAGATAGTACAAATGAGGTGATGGAGTGTTACAGATCAGCTAGGAAGGATTTAAAGAGAGAGTTAAGAAGAGCAAAGAGAGGACACAAGCAGTCTTTAGCAAATAGAATAAAGGGGAACCCTAAAACTTTCTATAGGTACGTGAGGAATAAAAGGATAATTAGGGTAGGAATAGGGCCAGTCAAAGACAGAAGTGGGAAGTTGAGTGTGGACCCTATGGAAATCAGAGAGGTGCTAACTGAACATTTCTCATCGGTGTTTACTCAGGAAAAGAAGAATATTGTAGAGAAGAATGAGGTACGAGATATTAGACTAGAAAGGATCGGGGTTAGTTACAAACAGGTGTTATCAATTCTAGAAGGAGTGAAAGTAGACAAGTCCCCTGGGCAGAATGGGGTTTATCCAAGGATTCTCTGGGAAGCTAGGGAGGAGATAGCAGAGCCTTTGGCTTTGATATTTGAGTTGTCATTGTCTACAGGTTTGGTACCAAAGGACTGGAGGATTGCAATGTTGTGCCCTTGTTCAAGAAGGGCAGTAGAGATGACGCAGGTAACTATAGACCAGTGAACCTTACTTCTGTTGTAGGAAAGGGTTTGGAAAGGATTATATGAGATAAGATTTATAATCATCTAGCAAGCAGCAATTTGATTTCAGATAGTCAACATGATTTTGTCAAGGGCAGGTCATGTCTCACAAACCTCATTGAGTTTTTTGAGAAGGTGACCAAGCATGTGGATGAGGGTAAGGCAATTGACGTGGTACACATGGACTTCAGATAAGGTTCCACATGTAGGCTGTTGGAGAAAATGCAGAGGCATGGAATTGAGAGTGATTTAGCAGTTTGGATTAGAAACTGGCTTTCTGAAAGAATGTAGCGAGTGGTTGTTGATGGAAAATATTCAGCCTGGAGTCCGGTTACTAGTGGTGTGCCACAAGGATCTGTTTTGGGACCACTGTTGTTTGTCATTTTTATAAATGACTTAAACGCAGGCATAGGTGGATGGATTGGTAAATTTGCAGACAACACTAAAGTCGGTGGAGTAGTGGACAGTGTGGGAGCATGTTACAGGTTTCAGGGGGATTTGGATAAACTGCAGAATTGGGCTGAGAGGTGGCAAATGGAGTTAAATGCAGCTAAATATGAGGTGATGCACTTTGGGAAGAATAACAGGAAGGCAGAATACTGGGTCAATGGAAAGATTCTTGGTAGTGTGGATGTATTATTCTCAGCTCGTCCCCCTACACTATCCCTGTTAATGTAGTCAACTCAGTCACATTAGGGAGATTTAAACAATCCTTAGATAAGCACATGGATGTTGATGGGATAGTGTAGGGGGACACGCTGAGAATAGTTCACATGCCAGTACAACATTGAGGACCGAAGGGCCTGCTCTGCGCTGTATTGTTCTATGTTCTATGTTCTATGTTCTAAACTGAAGTTTGTTGGTCAGTTTTACTGTGTTTTCCTCTTTTATTTGCCATCCCTGTGACTGTCTGCTAGTTTACACTTACACAGTGAGTGGATTTAACCAGTGCTTAAAAGTGATTTGTGCTCGAGTAAATTATAATTGTACTGCAATCATGTTAAGCTCATTTTAAAGTGAAATATTGGGATATCAAGTCTTTTAATGCACCATTTATATCAACTCTGAGATCGCAATGTTGTTGAATTATCCACCAAGGCCATTCTTTCATCTTGCCATGACAATAACAATCACCAACCAGAGTGCAGTGAATAAAAAGCAGCTTTCATAACTTCAAGAGGTTACAAGAGGAACTCTTCCCTGAAGCAGCTGCCACTATTATTCATTACGGACACAGCATTGGTAATGGAGTGGGGGTGTTGGATGGTGAACATAATATGGGATATATTAGTCACAGTTCATTATCAGCAGGTTTATGAAATTTGATTCTTCATTAAGGAAGAAATTATTTGGTGCAGTAGCAATAACAAAGCTCATGTCTCCATAAATTTCCACTTTAAATGTATCTCTAATTAAATGCAAAACCACTTGGAAGTAATGAGAAGCATTGGGAATATTATAAACTCTTCGGAGAATTCAATATCCATGAGGGATCAAATGAATATAATTAAATCACCACAATTTGGCCATTATTTTAAATACAAATGCACTGTGACAGTCAATAATCATAGTTTTTAAAGGCACAACCTTCTTTTAAAAGAAACATCTCTTCTGAATATATCTGAGGGAATGGCTGCATGGTTAAACTAAGTGGCCTGTAGTTTCCAGGACTGTCCTTAAACCCTTTTTTGAATAAGCGTATTATATTTTTCACTCTTCAATTCTCCTTTACCACCCCCGCCCCCCCCCCCCCACCATATCTAGGAAATATTAAAAGATCATAACAAACCTATTATGTACCACCATCTTCATTTACTTTAGCAACATGAATACAAGCCATCTGGACCAGGAGACTTATTTATTTAAAGCATACCTAGCCTTTCCAGTTAAACATAAGAACATAAAAACTAGAAGCAGGAGTAGGCCATTTGGCCCCTTGAGCCAGCTCCACCATTCACTAAGATCATAGCTAACCTTATTGTGCACTCAGTTTCACATACCCACCCACTCACCATATCCCTTAATTCCTTTACTGTTCAAAAATTTATCCACCTTTACCTTAAAAACATTCAATGAGGTATCATTGGGCAGGGAATTCCACAGCTTCACTCCCCTTTGGGAGAAGAAGTTCCTCCTCATTGTTGCCTCTTATTTTGAGGTCATGTCCCTAGTTCTAGTTTCACCTGCCAGTGGAAACAACCTCTCTGCTTCTATCTTATTATGCCCTTCATAATTTTATATGTTTCTATATAATATATAGATCTATCTATCTATATATATATATCGATTATATGTTTCATTCATCTAAATTCCAATGAATGTAGTCCCAGTCTACTCAATCTCTCCTCACAAGCCAACCCTCTCAACTTCAGTTGTTCCTCACTTTCACATTTCAAAATACCCATTCACTCTATCATCTCTGCTTCCACTGATATTCTGTCAGATTCACCTTCTGAATAAACAATAAAACTGACTCAATAGGTATTCTTGCCTTGCCGTGCGTCTCTAAACATATATCATTCTCTTTGTCTCTAAAAGGACATACTTTTGATCTCTATTCCCAGCTGACTCTGGACATGTTTGCTTCTTCATATGC
This sequence comes from Chiloscyllium plagiosum, assembly GCF_004010195.1. NCBI lineage: Eukaryota > Metazoa > Chordata > Chondrichthyes > Orectolobiformes > Hemiscylliidae > Chiloscyllium > Chiloscyllium plagiosum. Next base: position 92,506,535 of record NC_057714.1, on the reverse strand, counting down.
GGATTGCCATTCTTTTCTCATAACCTCTTTGCTGGACTTATTTTCCTCCTCACCTCCCCTTTCCAAAGTTTGTGATGGAATAGTTGTTTGGTAGCACAGAACTTGACACTGCTGAAAGATGCATTTTGTCAAAACTTTTTGTCTTGATTTCATTCGGACAATTTTGAAGAGATATCACAGAGTAAAGGGAAAATAAAAAGATAAAAATCTTTGACAAATTGTGCCTGTTTTACAGCAATACCCAACTGTATTTAATATGGTTCTCAACTGAAGTTACTCACCTAACACACATCATGAACACTTCTTTTCTGTTTCACCATAATCGTGATGTCAATCAGCTTTTACACAGCAGGTTTTCGTTTCCTTTATTTTTCACCCTTGTTGGAATCAGAATAAGGTGTTGAATTATTTAATTATTAAAAAACAATGTATTTTAAGATATATCATTTGCTTTACATGACTCTCAAGAGCCAAAGTTTTGTGACTGGAGTTCAATGTTTCACCTATACTGACAGAATCTCTCTTGGCATTGCTGATAGTGAAGTAAACACTCTGTAAGGATTTCTTCTGACCATTGAGCATTTCCAGTGTACATTGAACAAAGTACTTTTGAAGTATAGTCACTGTTGCAATGTAGGAAATACAACAGCCAATAGCACACAACATGTTTCCATAGTCATGTGATAATGGCCAGATAATCTGGGTTAGTGATGCTGTTTGAGGAGTAAAGAGAAGCCAGGACATTGAGAATCACTAGGTGGAGGTGGGTACTGCAGATGCTGGTGATTAGAGTCAAGATTAGAATGGTGCTGGAAAAGCACAGCAATAGACAATAGGCAATAGGTGCAGGAGTAGGCCATTCTGCCCAATGAGCCAGCACCATCATTCATTATGATCATGGCTGATAATCCTCAATCAGTATCCTGTTCCTGCCTTATCCCCATAACCCTTGATTCCACTAGCCTTAAGAGCTCTATCCAACTCTTTCTTGAAAGTATCCAGAGACTTGGCCTCCACAGCCTTCTGGGGCAGAGCATTCCATACACCCACCACTCTCTGGGTGAAGGAGTTTCTCCTCAACTCTGTTCTAAATGGCCTACCACTTATTTTTAAACTGTGTCCTTTGCGGAAACATGCTTCCTGCCTCCAGAATGTCCAATCCTTTAATAATCTTAAATGTCGCAATCAGATCCCCTCTAAGTCTTCTAAACTCAAGGGTATACAAGCCCAGTCGCTTCAATCTTTCAGTGTAAGATAGTTCCGTCATTCCGGGAATTGACCTCGTGAACCTATGCTGCACTCCCTCAATAGCCAGAATGTCTTTCCTCAAATTTGGAGACCAAAACTGCACACAATATTCCAGGTGTGGTCTCACCAGGGCCCTGTACAGCTGCAGGAGAACCTCTTTGCTTCTGTATTCAATTCCTCTTGTTATGAAGCCCAGTATGCGATCAGATTTCTTCACTGCCTGCTGTACCTGCATACTTGCTTTCCTTGACTGATGTACAAGAACACCTAGATCTCGTTGTACTGCCCGTTTACCGAACTTGACTCCATTTAGGTAGTAATCTGCCTTCCTGTTCTTGCCACCAAAGTGGATAACCACACATTTATCCACATTAAACTGCATCTGTCCACTCACCTAGCCTGCCCAGGTCATCCTGTAATCTCCTAACATCCTCCTCACATTTCACCCTGCCACCCAGCTTTGTATCATCAGCAAATTTGCTAATATTACTTTTAATACCATCATCTATATCATTAATGTATATTGTAAAAAGCTGCTGTCCCAGCACTGATCCCTGTGGTACCCCACTGGTTACTGCCTGCCATTCCAAAAGGGAGCTGTTTATCACTACTCTTTGTTTCCTGTCAGCCAACCAATTTGCAATCCAAGTCAGTATTTTGCCCCCAGTACCATGCACCCTAATTTTGCTCACTAACCTCCTATGTGGGACTTCATCAAAAGCTTTCTGAAAGTCCAGGTACACTACATCCACTGGATCTCCCTTGTCCATCTTCAGAGTTACATCCTCAAAACGTCAGGCAGCATCTGAGGAGCAGGAAAATCAACGTTTCAGGCAAAAACCCTTCATCAGGAATGAAGCTGGGAGCCTCAGGGGTGGATAAATAAATGGGAGGGGGTGGGGCTGGGGAGAAGGTAGCTGAGACTGATGGACTTCACCAGTTTCCTCATTTCCCCTTCCCCCATCTTACCCCAGTTCCAACATTCCAGCTTGGCACCGTCCTCATGACCTGTCCCACCTGTCAATCTTCCTTCCCACCTATCTGCTGCATCCTCCTCTTCAACCTATCACCATTACACCACCTCCATCCACCTATTGTAATCTCAGCTAACTTCTATCTTTCTTTCAAGGAGCTTGAGCTCTCACTCAAAGTGGATGTATTCTTTGGATTACATTGGATTTATCACAAACTGTAAACAGAATCAGGAGGCTTTGCAAATCATTGCCAGTCAGCAGCTTTGTAGTTTCCATGGGGGAACAGACCACTACTAGATCGGACATATTGACTCATTATGTCTGGGGCTTAGGGAGGTGGGCAGTGGTAGTTGTAAAGTAAGCAGATGGAAGATTTTGATGGACGGACTGGATGGGCACTTGGAAACATTCAAAGCCTATGGAGTTGACAAATAGAGATACCAAGAGAAAACCAGGTACATTTGAAAATGTATCAATAGGAAGAGGCTGAGCATGAGACTCAGTGGTTGAGGTGAGACCTCTGTTTTCTTCCATTGTGCTGGAAATAACAAGCGAATAATAGAGATAGAAATGTCTGGGGCCAGTGTGAGAGAGTTAGCCATTTCATTCTGTGAGGGACGGAGCTCATTTTCAAGTGATTTGAGGTCCGTCAAAAGACAACAACATCATACAGAACCACACTTGCAAGCGTTATACATTATGTCAACTTTAAGCATTCACATCCTGTATACAATCTAAATCCTGGCCTCAAACACTCAATAACTTCATGCAGCATTCGAAATCAATCCTACTGATAGCTGTGATGTACAAGTATTCTTTTGGGGCCGAGAGGAAAGGTTCACTCTTGTTGTCAAATTAATAATTGCTTTCTAAGTTGGGGAGGCATAGTGGTATTATTGATGAACTATTAGCTTAGACACCCAGGTAATGTCCTGGAGACCCCAGTTCAAAACCAGGCATACCATGTGGTGGAATTTGAATTTAAAAACATCTGGAATTAAATGTCTAATGAAATCATTGTCGATTATGAGAAAAACAACTATCTCATTCACTCATTTCCTTTAGGGAAGGGAACTGCCAACCTTATTTAGTCTGACTCCAGATCCACAGAAATATGGTTAACACTCAACCATCTTCTGAAATGGCCGAGCTAGCATCCAGTTTTTAACAACTGCTAGAAAGGCTAAAAAAAAAGAATGAAAACTGACACGTCATGTAGCTTTAGCTTGAGCAGCAACAATGACAATGGCAAAAAGAGCCTCGTTCACTAATATCTGGAGGTTTGTGCTAAAATTGGGATGGTTGCCTCACAGACGAGTCAAGAAACAGCCTGACATAGTTTCATCACTAAATCATACATTACAGATTATGTGGAGAAAGTGAGGACTGCAGATGCTGGAGATCAGAGTCAGGATTGTGGTGCTGGAAAATAACAGCAGGTCAGGCAGTATCCAAGGAGCAGGGCTGGATGAAGAGCCTGATGAAGCCTTATGCCTGAAATGTTGATTCTCCTGCTCCTCCAATGCTGCCTCATCTGCCGTGCTTTTCAAGCACCACAATCTCTTACAGACAATGTCCCTACACCACCATCACAATTCCTGGATATGTCCTATCCTACTGACAGGATGGCACCAGCAGAGGTGGCAGCACAATGATGTATAGTTGGGAGGAAGTTGTCCTCCGAGTCCTCAAAATTAACTCTAGACACCATGAAGTCTCATAGCATCAGGTAAAATGTGGGCAAGGAAGCTTCCTGTTGATTACCATGTACTGCCTTCCCTTGGCTGATGAATGCTCCTCCATGTGCATACCACTTGGAGGTGGCACTGAGGGGTGGCAGGGGCACAGAATGTACTCTGGGGTGGGGAATTGCAAACTCCACCACCAAGGGTGTCTCAGCAGCAGTCTTGCTGGTCAGGTCCGAAAGAACACTGCAGCTAGACTTGGTCTCTGGCAGGTGATGATGAAACCAACAAGACAGAAAAAAAACTTGACCTCATCCTTACTAACATGCCTGCTGTGATGAATCATAGAATCTCTACTGCATGAGAGCAGGCTATTCAGCCCATCAAGTCCACACCAACTTTAGAAACAGCATCCCACTGAGACCCATCCCCCTACCCTTTCATTCTAACCCTGCATTCCCCATAGCTAATCCAGCTACACCCTGTAAATCATGGGCAATTTAACATGGCCAATCCACCTAACCTGCACATCTTTGGACAACGGGAAGAAACCCATGCTGATATGGGGACAGCATGCAAACTCCACAGAGACAGTCTTCCTATGTTGGAATTGAACCCAGGATCCTGATACTATGAAGCAGTAGTGTTAACCATTGAGCCACCCTGCCACCCTGATGCAGTAGTCAATGGCAAGATTGGTCAGAATGGCCACCACACTGTCCCTGTGGAGGCAAAATCCTGTCTTCATATTGGGAATACCTTACAAACAGACATGGAAACAGAAGTAGGCCATTCAGCCTGCTCTGCCATTCAAAGAAATCATGTCTGATCTGATAATCCTCAACTCCACTTTGCTGCCTTTGCCCCAGACCTGATTAAAGATCTGTCTGTTTCGGCCTTGATTAGACTTCACGACCCAGCCTCAAAATCTCTCTGTGGTAAAGAATTCCATTGATTCACTACTCTCTAAGAGAAGAAATTCCTCCGCATTTCTGTCTTAAATGTGTGATTCCCTTACCCTGATCTTCTGCCCTCTGGTCCTAGACTATCCCACAAAGGAAAGCAGCTTTTCCATATCAACCTTGTCAAGTCCTCTGAACATGTTATCCTTCAATCAGGTCACGTCTCATTCTTACATATTCCAAAGAGTACAATCCCAATTAACTCAACCTCTCTTCTGTTTGGAATAATAATGTGAGAAAACACACTTGGCAGTAAGAGAGAAATCCCACATGAAAGCTGATAAAAATGAAACAGCTCATTTCAGTCCAATGCATTGATGTGAGTACAGATATGTTTTGTTGATATAAATGGGATTCCTGGTGGATTTAGCCATGTTTTCAAAAGCCCTCATTATGTTACAGATGTTCAATCAGTACTTAATGAGGTTGTGTTGCTACTGCTCATTGATGGAGAGAATAAATGCTTTTGAAAAGCAGATTAGTTTAATAATAGATTGTAAATTGAAAACTGATATACAGAAATACAGCATTAAAATGGAGTCAATAACATTATTTCCCCTCTAACCTCAGAAATGTAGCTATAGGGGAAATTTAATAGGGGCCAAACCTGGATGTCCAACTCATTTCTAGTTTTATTTCCCTTTTAATATGGAAATTGGGGTCTCAATTTCCAATTTACCATTTTGCCATTTTGGTTCAAGCATTTCCATTGCAATGAAGGAGAACAATTCTGGAGACTAAAACGTTGAATTGTAGGTCCCAATGAGGATGAGGGCACTTTTGAGGGTGTGTACAAGAAAAGCCAATCCATCTTCTACCTTTCAAACCCTCTTACTTCAATGCTCACTCTCCTGAAACCTAAAAACCATCCCCAACCTCAGGATATGTCTTTCCTGTGGTAGCTCCAGTCCAGTTTCTTTTGCCAAACCTGGTGAGCTCTGCCAGAACACTCATTCAATACCCGCCCTAGCCTGGCTGGTCTTAGGGGACATTCTCACCTCCCAACTTAGCAGCTCCACAAAAGCCAAACCAGATCCCACTGTGTCAAAGTTTTGTGTGCTAAAGAAAACACTTGGCAAAAAAATGCCTTTTAGGCTTCCTGTGTATTTGGAACTGATTCAGAGCATTGACCATTTTCATTTATTGCAGTAACATTGAGTTGAATTGGGTGCAATATTTTCTGGACAGGGAAGGAAAGAAAGGTAAAAATTAGAATCAAGAAAGCTCTTAACAAATACATTAAGGTATTTTTGTCCTTTCTCCAACAGATTACACAGGAAGCATGCACTAGCACAAATGTGGAATCAGATGCATTGTTTACGTGCTAAAAAAGTGGACTGGAGTGCAGCCAAATAGAGCTCTATAATAGTGCAGGGTCAGTAAAACATGGCCCAGGAACTTTAACATAAATGTTTAACAATGAGCACTTTCCTCTTCATTGTTACCCAGCAATCCTCATCTGCTGAAGGAGATTTTTCCGTTCACGAAAGTTTTGATGAATGACATGGGTTGACAACAATGTTTTTAAAAAAAGTGGCATTAGTGCTACTCCTATATATATTTCCAAGAGGAAATTTTCTTCTTTAGGATTGGATGAAAATCTATCCTGAGACTCAGCATCAATAATTATTAAATCAGATGTTGCTCAGTGCTATTCATGGATACAAACTGTCTTGAAAATGAAGATTTGATAAGTGTTGCACAGTAAATGTGACACAGCACAGGGAATATGTCTAAGGTATGCACCAGCTCCCAACAGGCACATCCATATTTTCGACAAGCAATTGTTACAAATGTCCAAAGGCTAGATGCAAAGCAGGAGCCATGGTTCCTGCTACTATGGCCATGATGGTGAGGGGTGGAGGGGAGGGAAACCCTCCATCTGCAGTCCATGGGACCTGGGCTGCGTGTTATCAGCAACAGCATCATGTAGTCCCATGCCTTCCCCCCACTCCAAACCCCCCTACCTGAAACAGCTGTGAAGCAATCAGACAGACAGCAGACTCAGCAGTGCCACCACTACAAGTGGCCACAGTGTTCAAGGTAATTCTTCTGAAGGGGCTCGTGCTCGTGTTACAGTTGCTGCATCCATTCTACTGATTTCACACTCAGATTCTGGATGGAGACAAGGAGTTCTATTCTAGTTTTCACAGGCAGCCAGCATACCTCTACCAGCTCCTTAAGGTCCTATGAATGATGGCTGACCAAATGTGGTATATTTATTGCTTTCATGCAATAAAACTTCTTGTTATCTAAGAACAGTGCCTTTTCTGTAGATATTCCCTGAAGGTGCATCCTCCTCCATAAATCATGATGAGTACAAGACCAAGCAAAGACAAGGGAGAATCTGTGGCACTGAACCACCTCAATTAACCCATAGCTAGTAGCACATACTAGTAAAGGTGTAGTAAAGTGGCAAATACCACAAGATACCTAGAGTAGTGATCTGCCACCTGGAAGATAAGGGCACGTTGATGACCATGAATACCTTAAGACAAGTAAGTGAGGTTAAAGGGTGCCTGGATCCTCAGGGAGCTGGGAGGGTTGCTGAGTACTCCTAATACCCAGGGAGTGTGTGGGGGAGGGGGGAAACATGCCATTGTTGCTGGCACAGTCTTCTCCATTGGCAAAACAATGGCCAAAAAAGATGCTGGCCCACTCCTGAGTTTGTCAATGATTAACTGGTCATCTCTCCCACTGCAGGGAAAGAACCAACTCTCTCACCTCCAACACTGAGTAAAATCTCAACAAAGGTGGGAAAATGTCTTTAATTGACCACTTAAGTGATTTATCTGGGCTCTGGCGAGCAGCTTCCAAACCCATGACCACTTCCATCTACAGGACAAGGGCAGCAGGTACACAGCAACACCCACCCTTTGCAAGTTCCTCTCCAAGCCACTCACCTTCTTGACTTGGAGGTATACTGCTATTTTTACACTATCACTGGATTAAAATCCTGGAATTTCCACCAATCAACATTGTGGATGCACTGACAGCACATGGACTGCAGCAGTTCAAGATGGCAGTTCATTACCAATGAAACTAGCAATGGGAAATAAATATGCCCATGTCCAATTAATGAATTTTTAAAAAGATTATGGCGTGGGAAATCATGTCTCACAAACTTGATTGAGTTTTTTGAAGAAGTAACAAAGAAGATTGATGAGGGCAGAGCAGTAGATGTGATCTATGTGGACTTCAGTAAGGCGCTCGACAAGGTTCCCCATGGGAGACTGATTAGTAAGGTTAGATCTCATGGAATACAGGGAGAACTAGCCACTTGGATACAGAACTGGCTCAAAGGTAGAAGACAGAGGGTGGTGGTGGAGGGTTGTTTTTCAGACTGGAGGCCTGTGACCGGTGGAGTGCCATAAGGATCAGTGCTGGGCCGTCTACTTTTTGTCATTTACATAAATGATTTGGATGCGAGCATAAGAGGTACAGTTAGTAAGTTTGCAGATGACACCAAAATTGGAGGTGTAGTGGACAGCAAAGAGGGTTACCTCAGATTACAACAGGATCTGGACCAGTTGGGCCAATGGGATGAGAAGTGGCAGTTGGAGTTTAATTCAGATAAATGCGAGGTGCTGCATTTTGGGAAAGCAAATCTTAGCAGGACTTATACACTTAATGGTAAGGTCCTAGGGAGTGTTGCTGAACAAAGTGACCTTGGAGTGCAGGTTCATAGCTCTTTGAAAGTGGAGTCGCAGGTAGATAGGATAGTGAAGAAGGCGTTTGGTATGCTTTCCTCTATTGATCAGAATATTAAGTACAGGAGTTGGGAGGTCATGTTGCGGCTGTACAGGACATTGGTTAGGCCAGTGTTGGAATATTTCGTGCATTTTTGGTCTCCTTCCTATCGGAAAGATGTTGTGAAACTTGAAAGGGTTCAGAAAAGATTTACAAGGATGTTGCCAGGATTGGAGGACCTGAGCTACAGGGAGAGGCTTAACAGGCTGGGGCTGTTTTCGCTGGAGCGTCGGAGGCTGAGGAGTGACGTTATAGAGGTTTATAGAATTATGAGGGGCATGGATAGGATAAATAGACAGAGTCTTTTCCCTGGGGTCGTGGAGTCCAGAACTAGAGGGCATAGGTTTAGGGTGAGAGGGGAAATATATAAAAGAGACCTAAGGGGCAACTGTTTCACGCAGTGGGTGGTACGTGTATGGAATGAGCTGCCAGAGGATGTGGTGGAGGCTGGTACAATTGCCTTTAAGAGGCATTTGGAGGGGTATATGAATAGGAAGGGTTTGAAGGGATATGGGCCGGGTACTGGCAAATGGGACTAGATTAGGTTGGGATATCTGGTCGGCATGGACGGGTTGGACCAAAGCATGTTTCCATGCTGTACATCTCTATCACTCTAACTTCATGTTAATAAGACAGTGCGCCCGGAGAAAGGTGATGGGCAGATTATCGTTGCCTTCGTACACCACCTGCCAACCTTTTGACCTTGAAAACTAATCTGCAATGAATTAACAAAACCCAATCCCATTTGTTTGCTCTGGCAGATGTATAAGGTCACTTGTCACTATTTGAAAGAGACAAGAAGATTCCTTCATGTGTCTTGGATATTGTTTGTTCCTCAAAAAATAATGTGGCAGATTGTCTCAGTGGTTTGGGTGATCAACAGATAAAAATACACCCTTAAAGGCCACTGGCCCAAACCTATGCCAAAACTATTTGAATAGTCCTTCAAAGATACAAAGCAAGTTTCTTAAAGGTCCAACAATTTTGTCACATATAAATTGAGCCAAACCTCTGTACCATAATGGCCTTCCTTTCTGGACTAAATAATGATTGTTACACCAGCTGCTTTTAAAACAATCTCACAAATCCCAGTAGCCTGCTCCTGTGATTGTTGTTATTTTCCTAGTGTTGAAAGAAAAATACACTTCCTTTATTCTTTCATTAAAATGTGAAACATTGATGTATGTCTTTCAATTGAAGCAAACCAAGAGGTGCTTTTGTTGACATAGAATTAATTTGGAGTTGCCGGTGTTGGACTGGGGTGTACAAAGTTAAAAGTTACACAACATAGGTAATAGCCCAATGGGTTTATTTGGAAGCACGAGCTTTCGGAGCGCTGCTCCTTCAGCAGGTGGTTGTGGAGTACACAGTTGTGAGACACTGAATTTATAGCAAAAGTTTACAGTGTGATGTAACTGAAATTATACATTGAAAAATATCTTGATTGCTTGTTAAGTATCTCATCTGTTAGAATGACCATGTTAGTTTCACTTTGTTCATACGTGAACCGCAAAATGTTTTTTAAAAAGTTTCATTCTCAGGTGAACTTCAACAATTGATGTCAGTCAGATAATGTGTTGAAGGTTTTAGCCCCCTGTGTGCTGCTGTCTGTGCATAATGTTTAGACTGATTCTAATCTAAAAAATGAATTAACAGAATCTTACATGAATTCATGCAGTTTGTCGGCCTTTAACACAGTTTAATAGTAAATGTAACAATGCTTAGCAATCGGGTAATGGATTTTTTCCTTCCCTTTGATTCTAACCAAATCTGTCCCCTCCTGTGAGAACTTTGACTCCGAGCTAAATCTATGTGTGAACTTGTGCATGGGCTACGTTAGCGACATATTCTGTAAAGAAAGAGGTTGGAAGGAGGCCACAAATACAGGCTGTGTCCTAGGCTCATGTTATGTCTGCACAGACACACTTCCAGTCAGGAGTTGGCGGAGAGACCCCAGACCAAGCCTTTTTCTCTTCAGACTCAGAGAATGAGGCACACATTGCAGCTGGCTTACCAGATGATTTACTAACACATCACAGTGAAGGAAGGCTGGGGTGAAAGAAAGAAATACTTGCATTTCTCTGCTACCTTTCAGTATCATAGAGCATCCCCAAGCACTGTGCAACCTGTTACACCGTTTATAGTGCAGTCATTGTTATAATGGAGGAAATATAGCAAGGTCCCACAGGCAGTAATACAATGATGAACAGGCTCTCTTGATTGAAAAGTAAATACTCAGCAGAATATTTAAGACAAAAATATTTAAGACAAAACAGCAGATCTGGAACAATCTGTAATGAGAAAGAAACAGAGCTAAACTTTCAAAAAGAGTCAAAATGGAATCAAAACATTATCTATCTTTCCCTCTCTCTCTCTTCGCACACACTGCTAGACCCTGAGTTTCTTCAATAGTTTCTCTTTTATTTCAGAATTCTGGCTTTTTCTATTCATTCACTGGCTGAGGGCATCACTGGTTTGGCCAGCATTTATTACCCAGCTATAATTGCCCAGAGGCCAGTTAAGAGTCAACCACATTGCTGTGGGTCTGGAGTCACATGGAGGGAGGGATGACAGTTTCCTTCCCTAAAGGACATTGGTGAACCAGATGGGGTTTTCCAACAATCAACAACTGATTCACGGCCATCATTAGACTCTTAATTCCAGATTTTTATTGAATTTGAATTCCGGCTTGAATGCCACAGCATGATTCAAACTCGGGTCCCCAGAATGTTACCAGGGTCTCTAGATTAACAGTCCAGCAATAATATCACTATGCTGACATCTCTCCCGCAAGGTAAGGAGGGAATTAGCAGTGAAAGAAGCTCATCAAAGATATAGGGGTGGGGAGGGCTGTTTAAAAGCAAAGATATCTGAAATTGAGTGATTTTAAGCCTTCCTCTTCCTGTCCTTTACTCCTTCCTCATCTCTTTCCACCTTTTCCCTTCTCCTGTTTGCTCATCTCCTCAGTGCCACACTTCCCAGGCCCAGTGAATTACATATGTGAGGTTGGGGAGAAAAGAAGGAATATTGCTTTGGTAAAAACCAACGTTCAAGATAATGTTCAAATTTTTTATAGCCTTTACACTGTAGCAATTTGAAAGCTGGGTCTGTGCTGTCTGCTCTTGTTGCTTCCAATTTCTGCTTTTGGCCTGAATAAATTCCTGGTCATTCAGGATTTAAAATTTCCTCTGCTCATGTGCAAATGAAGACAGGTGAATCATAGAGGGAGTAGTTATTGTGAAATCTGAGAATGGATGCCTGGAGAGGGTTAGAGTGCACAGCAATTCATTACATAACATTGCAGCGAGTTCCACTTAAACTAATGAGTCACATGATATGATCTTGTATTGGCACTGACAGGCAAAATATTATTAGAACATTGCAGCCACCTTCTTTTTCTTTTTTCAAAAACAGTAGAGCATTAACTTGTCCAAAAATGAGATATTTCCTCCAACCGGCAAACCTCAAGAAATAAAATATAAAGCTGAGAGATCATGTAACATTTCAGAATGAGTTATATTTCCAGCATTAATCAATTTCAGCTGTTATCATTCCAGGGATAAGTATAAATATTTTGAAATTCCTGATTTTAGCTCGGGGCACATGTTCCATCCATCCTGCTTGCTCTTGTGTTAGTTTTTAAACACCTGCAAGCTTCATTTAAATGATCAAAATCAAATTGTTGTCAGAATGTGTAAATCAATACCTAACCATTGGCTGAGGTGGGGGCTTTTGTGCACTAACCTGAGGAAATGGATTGGTGTATAAGTTAATGGTTCTAAAAGGGTTTATGTTAGAGACTGCATTAGGCTCCACCCAATCTGATATCATCACACAATCTGAGAAAGAAATTCAGAAAGTCCTTTACAAGATCCCAGTTGGTTGGTCAGATGCACCAACTCTGGCTTCTGATAGGTTTTGTCTATCAAGACAATTTAAATTGAGCTCCGTTACTATAATGTGTTCATCTACGTCTTGTTGTTAAGATAAGTGCCTCTTCTTGTTAAGACCCATGAGTAAAGTTCTATCTGACCTGTGCACCCACTGACCTCTACTACCAGAAATCCTGGAGGCCCCTGCAGTGGAAGAAAAGATGTTGCTGGGAAATAACTCATGAGTGGTTCTTCCTTTACACCCCGATTAATCAAATAGCCCATGAGACCTAGTAAAGAAAGAAGACAGGAATCTATTCCAACTACCAGTGGTTGGTCCCAGATATACAGCCTAAACAATCCACCATATAAGGAGTATGTCTAAGATGTGATTGAAATTGGAATAGGGGCATCAAAACCCATGTTTTCTTGTCGGTTTCTATGTTGAATCATATTATTATACAGGTATTTAAGTTAAGACTGATGATGGAATTTGTATTTTGGTGGTCTACACTAGTCATCGGCCAGTTCTGCCACTGTCACACACTGCAGGTATAATTCTGTCAGTTCCCAGTTAAAGCAATGGGGCTAATCATTTGAAGGGTAGCTCTAATATTGCCAGAAGTCTAGCAGATAAAAGCCAAACATTCCTCTCAAGATGCCATGGCTAAAATGGATCCTAAAATTTGATTTCATTTCTCTGTTCTGTTGCAAATAGATAGTTCTGTATGTTTCCTATAGCCTGATAAAATAGTAGCTATTAAATTTCTCAGCACTTGCAAACCCAATGAGTAAAAGAAGGCTGTTTCATCCAAGAAGAGGGTATTTTTGTTCATTTTCCTCTTCACTCAAAATCGCTGAATCAGCTGAAGCATCTCAACCATTTCTTCAGACCAGGTCTGCTAATTCAGTCAAGACTGGGATCATCTCGTCTTCCAGTCTTGTGTAACAAATTAGCATTCAGCAAATCTTCCTCGTTTCAAATGACTGTTAATGAGGCTTGTGTTTCTGAACATCAGTAGAAATAGCTGCTATTGACATACTTCTGTAGCTGCATCTACCCACAACATTACTCAATGTGTACTGGCCTGATTAAAAGAAAATAACAATTCATTCTTTTGACTTTGACGACTTCAAACATTGACTTCCATGGCTGATCTCTTTCAAATGAAAGAAACAACTGTAAATTTGTCAATGTAAACCACTCTGACAATTCTGTTTGCGGTTCAAAACATCAAAGACGATATTTTGAAAAATGGGTAAAATGACTTCATTTCAGAAGCATAAACAAATGCACAATGGTTATTCTATCACTTTAAAGTTTGCTTACATTAGTGCTCAACGCAAATGTGCCAAATTTGGTGCCTTCAGTGTAATTCCCAATCAGTCTTTGGGATATTCCATTTTATCTGCAAGTTCTACAAACAAGGATGCAATCTACCACACGACAGTTTTATTTACTTTCAGTTAAGCCAAATGATATCGCAGCCAGATTAATTCCTTCAATTGCACAAAACATCTCAGGTTTGAAGGCCATGCAACAACTCAACTATCAGATCATATGAACCCGATGACCTTAGAAGGGCTAGGGAGCCATTTACCTCATTATAGTTTGAAAGACTTTTTTTTTTCATTTTAGAGATCGCCACCGAGAAGGCAAAAATGGTCACATCCATCTGGAGTTTAGCTGTGGTGAACTAATTCTAAGTAATTCACTGTCAAAACATTGATTATTCAAACTGATAGAAAACAGAAGCTCCAACTTATCAAAAGTTTCTAAATGGATTGATGTTCCATTCAGTTGTGTGACTTAAAAGAGAATTGAGAGGCAAATACTGACAACAGATTGAAAGTGTATTGCCTTGTGACTGATTGCTTATAAACAAGTAGATTCAGATGGTTTGGATTATATTTGTTCCTGGGTTTACACAAGGTGCAGACTGTACAGTTGGAAAGGATTAACATGATAATTGTTCCCTTTTTGCTCCTCAGGATTCCATTAGCTTCATGCTGCTTTGGTTAATTCTGAGTATGAATGATGCTTTTGCTGGTTAAGTCAAAGGTAGAGGAAGCAATTCCCCTAGTGCTAAACTAAAGGGAATTTTAGTTTAAAAGAAGTTGGAAAGCTGAAGTTGAAATGGCTCCTGCTGTGAAATGTGTTAACGACACCGGGTGGAAAAATCAACCTGGTTCCCACATAATCATCTCAAAATGATCTGCTCTGTTTCTGCAAATTAGATGTGTTCCAGAATTAAATGGTAAAATATAACAAACAATTTTGTTTTTGAATTGCAATCTGAATCCAATGCAATGAAGATAATTGAAGATGCATGTTGCCTTCTCAGAAGATGGCATACACGTGATCGTTTCCCCCTGCAGCTTACTCATGCCTGATGCCTCAGCACATGCAGATGCCATCTTTATGTTACCATCTAAACTTCATGCTGTGTCAGATGGTCACTGCATGTGTCCAATCCAGTGACGGTATGTCATCTTCATTCTTGTTCTTGGAGACATCACCCTCCACATTGCTGCCTGGTCCAAAAGTAGTCATTGGCTCTCTAAAGGCAAAAAGACATCAGGTCAGACTGGGGTGAGGGTACTGGAGGCAAAGGAAGAAGAGCCTGGTTACATCATGTGCAGCTTTTTGATCATAACAGAAAGCTAGTGGAGAGGAAAGTGGAATTGAGGAGGAGAATTTAATAAAAGCATCTTCATTAGGTTCAGTACCAGTGTTGGTCATGGTTGAATCATAATTAGCCAGACCAGCAATTACTAACACCATTTCTGGAAGGGAGTATAATTTGGATTGGTTAGGTGCTGCTACCTCTCATGATAAGTTCCCTTGTCCTGTGAGAAAGGGAAAGGTGTCCGTGAGTGTGGTGTGATAGATTTGGGTGATGTCCCTGCTGCAGTCACTGGAAGTAAGTGAAATCCAATCTGTGCAATGTGAGAATGCAGCTTTTGTGTAATGTTCAGTGAGTGAGGGGGAAGTGAGGCTGGAAATGTGAGGTTTCAGCCATGGTCATTAGGGATGATGACAGGAGAGTGAACAGTATGTGTTGAATATAGCAGGTTGGCGGGCTAATGGTTCATTTGCAAAGAAATGCCACAGGAGCTGCACTCATTGACTATGATCATTTGTGTGCGATCAGTGGACGTTGTCCATCACTGCTTCTCGGTCCTTGGAGCTAGACTGCTGGCACTGAGCGTGAATGCCATCTGTTTTCACTGCCTTCCTAATACCGGTCTGAAGGACCTCTGATCTTTCACAAACACCTCCAGAGTTACTTTGGAGAGGTTGAGGTATGCTCTTTGTTGTAGATAGGTCTGAAACAGTTAATACTGAGAAATTCTATCAGCATAGGAACAGCTGAGGAACTTGAAGGGGTGACACCAAACATCTGAACCTCCTCAAAGTCTCTGTATAACAATGTAACCAGTAACTAGTTGCTAACATTCAATAACTACTAGAGAATCTTTGAGATAGACGAGGAAGTGGCTTTCTTCCACCATAGCACACCAAGTTTCCTACACTTGAAAAGCATGGTAGCAGCTACCTTCAGCATGAGCAGCTGTTTGTACAGTGTATTGAGCTGAGCTGCCCATTTAACACTCTGTTAGGCCAGCTCTACTCCTCCTCCTGCTCATAAACTCTTCTGCAATGACATCCATCAGTTGTTGCAGTCAAAATGCACTTCAACTTTGAGAAGTGGACGCTGGCTTTAAGCAAGGTTTAAGTGGGGTTAGCCACTCACGTCTGGGTCACCCCAGCCAGCAGCTCCATGTCTGACACTGAACGACAAAACTCTACCCTTATAATCAATGGGCAGCACAAATTTTACCCACCGCCAATCCAAACGTTCAAATGTTAATCACACATCACCGCTACTCAGCGACAATCAAATATTTGGTCCGCGGAAGTTATCTGGTTCTAAAAAGAAGTCAACGAATCTGTGGTTAAAATCTTGAATAGAAAATGGTTGCATGTGATCACATTGAAACAGCTAATCATTGAGGCCTACTCCAGAGTCTGTCCTGGACATGGCTGTGGTGGCCATCAACAATGTCAATGTAAGTAGAATCTCAGAGGTTATTCACTCTGGCTCCCTGTCTGTCATCCATTGTTAGATCCCTATTGGATTTCCCTGTAGAAAGAAAACAGTGTACATTGGAGGCAGCACCAGTGGTTCAGTGGTTAGCCTCACAGCACCAGAGACCTGTGTTCGATTCCACTTTTGGCCGACTGTCTGTGTGGAGTTTGCATATTCTACCTGTGCCTGCATGGGTTTCCTCCGAGTGCTCTGGTTTCCTCCCACTGTCCAAAGGTTAGAGTGGATTGGCAATACTAAATTGCCAATAGTGTCCAGGGATGTGGATTAGCAATGCAAATTGTGGGGTTATAGGGATAGAATAAGAGAGTGGGTCTGGGTGGGATGTTCTGAGGATCAGTGTGGACTCAATGGGGCCAAATGGCCTGTTTCCACACTGTAGGAGTTTTATGATTCTATGTTATGCTTGAGGCCACTTGTGATTGGTGAACACTACAAGGACTTAAGTTTAGACTTGATGTGCAATTAAGAATTAATAATTAAATTTCCTTTTTTTGTGTATACTTGAGTGTTTACTTAAAAAGATGACACTTTTATTAGATACACTTTTCTTCTGCTCGCTGTATGAAGGTAGATATTAAGCTGCATCACGGTAAGGCAAGGAAGCAGACCTTAACACAACCCAGCCAGAACAGAGATATTGAAATCTTTCCTGTTAACACTAATTTGATCCATCTCAGCCATCGATCCAATCAAGCCAAATGGTCCAAAGGAGTTTGAGTTGCTAGGGCTACATTATTATGAATGCGTTGTATTTCATATTTTTTGTGGACCTGGGTCCAAAGGATTATGGATATTTAGATTGCTTTCATCAAGAGTTTAATGAAAAGACATTGGAACCTTTTTTCATTACAAGGCATTTCTTGGTAGTCACATGGCTTGTGATAATTATTTGTTTACTGGACACCACCAGCCTGGGTATCTGACTGTCAGACTCCAGTGTGTCTGGCTATTCCTTGTAGTAGTTGGTAATCAGCCTATTGAAGAAAAGAAGCAGCCCAGCTCAGCTCTCCTGTGTCTGCAATAATCCTTTTGTCAGTTCAGTGTGGAAACCTGGCCCAGCCGCCAAAAGATTTTGTTGTCCTTCGTCAATAAATCTCAGCAGGTTGGCTGATTCTGGAATTTCCCGAGTAAACCAGGTCAAAAACTAATCAGAAAATGTCAACAGCTGATATCTACCATTTAATTCTCGCTATCTATTTAGGAACTTCTGTGAAAGGTCCCTGAAAGAGTATTATTTACTTCCTGAATGACCACATCTGTTGAGGTTCCCTACATGTGTTCAGCAACATCTATCCTTGTACACCTGACTGTCTAACCAACAGCCATTTCAACAACTCAAACCTTCTGCTTTTTGCCTTCAGGAACGAAGAGCTTTTAGCCAAAAGTGCTTGTTTTGTTTTAAATCCTATTATTTTATCTTGTGTGTTTGTATTTCTGGAGGAGTAGGCATTTATATTTTTGTGTTATAAATTTAGTGAGTTAATTGGTTTGGCATCTCCATTGAATCAGTTTTACTTTACAGTAAGTCAATGATTTAGTGGTGATTTGTGCAATCTGATTGTTGGATCTTCTTATTCTAAGTCTAATACAGAGAAAGCATCTGATCATCCGCATTGGCAACCAGACAAAATAATATATTCATGTTGGAAGCCATAGCGGAGAGAAACTAGCAAAAGAGTACAATCTACCCATCTCGTTCTTAACGACATGTACTTTCATATGTATGCTGTAGTCTGGGTCTGTGAATAGTGATGTTAAAGGCCATTATTTGGCTGACCTGGAATCATCTTGTTTGGCCACATTATAAATGCAACTTTCTTGGCCATCAAGTCCTGGCTGAGGCAGGACATGAACTGTGGCTACAGGCTGAGGAACATTAATTCTACCAACTATGCCACTAGACCAGCTGGAAACATTACATTTTGAATCCTGACGCTAGGAGGTAAGATAGTCATCCTAACTGATCAATAAGAAGGGCACAACAAATTTCTAAACTGATCAAGGGAATTGAATTGTAGGTATCAATTGTTGACTGTTTCCAATTAATTTTATATCCAGGTTACTCAGGAAATTCCAGAATCATCCATCCTGCTGAGATTTATTCACAAAGGATATCAAAACCTTTTGGTAAATGAAAAATAGTTGGGAAACATTGCATCTGCCAATCAAGTTTCTACATTGATTAAAGAAATGCCAACTAAAATGGATGAAAAGGATTTGATCCATTCCATGTAAACAGAGACAGTGTACTTTATATTATTCTGGATTAGTGGTGCTGGAAGAGCACAGCAGTTCAGGCAGCATCCGAGGAGCAGTAAAATCGATGTTTCGGGCAAAAGCCCTTCATCAGGAATAAAGGCAGAGAGCCTGAAGGGTGAAGAGCAAAACCATGCTGGGCGGTGTGGTTGATTGGTGCGGGTGTCACGGAGATGTTCCCTAAAGCGCTCTGCTAGGAGGCGTTTTACCTACTTTATATTATTAACCAGTATAAATTATCTTAGTTTTACCAGTGCAATGATATTTACATTTCATATCAGAGGGTTTCTCTCACTGCAGCCTTAGAACATTCAGAAGCAGGTGTCCCGGAGATGTTCCCTAAAGCGCTCTGCTAGGAGGCGTTTTACATACTTTGTATTATTAACCAGTATAAATTATCTTAGTTTACCAGTGCAATGATATTTACATTTCATATCAGAGGGTTTCTCTCACTGCAGCCTTAGAACATTCAGAAGCAGGCACTACCAGAAAGTTGCCATATCCTAACATTAGATAGATGTTTGAAGCTTTAAATTCCACACAGAACATGCTCTCAAAGTGCTTCTAGCAGCTACTAAGCTCTAAACAGATCACTGAAAATCAGCTCTGTAATCAGGGATGTTATCAGAATGTCTATACAAGAATACACATCTAATCATATTTACATCCCTTAAGTTTACTAAAAAGGTTGAGTGGTCTTGGAAGAAAATGTACATTTTTGAAGTCCATTGTACACTTACCAGAGAAGAGAAGGAAACTTTCTCAGAAAGTTTACAATCCTAACAAATTTTACCACAAAATTTCAATTCCGTCTATTGACAAAATTGTAAAGTTACAATCCAATTATTATGTTATTCTGAAGTGATAAAATAGGCAATGTGAAGGAACACATTCTGAAGATACTTCTCTGCTCAAATACAATGCTTTTTCAAATAACGTTGCTGAATTGCCTTAGATACAGATATTTTAGATACTTTAGTATAAAACAAGGAACTCTTAATGCTGGAGATCTGAAACAAAAATACATATGGTCTGGCAGCATATGTGGAGACAAAGCAGAGTTAACATTTCAAGACAATGACCTTAGACACTTTGCTTTTCTGGAACAGAGGAAAACAAGATCTTTGCACATAGTCTTTCTTAATGTTAAGGAAATAGTAAACAATAGCTCAGGCCTATAATAATCAGGCTCTCAATAGGGAATCACATATTTTGACAACTGTGGACAAACAGGAGAACTCAGTGCCATAAAGACAGATAAAATGCTTCATTGCAGACACAACAGTTGCCTCAAATTTCATCTTTTGAGAGATTAAACGCACAAAGAAACCCGAAGGATGTGAAACATAATTGACATTCAGCTGCCAATGTTCAGTTCTTGCAAGGAAAGACAAAGAAAAAGATGTATATTTGAATGCTTCTCTTAAACAAGATAGCCCATTAAGGTCTGAATCATGTAGGAAAAATGAACTTGAATTTGCAGGTTGACCTGTGAAAGATCTCAAATGAAACAGAATCCAGTCAATTTCAGTTTGGTCCAGGCTTCTGGTTAGGCTTGTGTATGCAGCTCATTCCCAATTGCTATTGGGGTGGATGTCATTGAATACAGAGTAAAATTTCAACTCTGAATAATCTCATAGATTACTTCCCTTCCACGAATGTACAGAGAAAGGGTTATAAACCAATTGGAATCTTGGTCTACAAGTGCTAGTGGAACAGGGTGCATTGAGTAGAGGGTCAGCCTTAATTTGCCTGGGTCTGAATGAGATTATGCTGTAAAGGTCCCAACTTTTTAGACAGCAAACCAGTGGCCACATTTGCCTGCTAGAAAATACGGATTACAGTTCAGTAACTACTTCATGAGTCATGAAATGTTTTAGATGCTTGAAGTTGTGAAAGTCACTGTGCAATTGCATATTCTGTTTCTTATAACACTCTCAGCCTCATGAATCAATTTGCCTTCATTTAATTTTACGATAAAGGCACTTTTGGCTAAATTATTTGGACTCCCCCAATTCAATAGCGAGATTTTCCTACTTAACTCTGAAATTTTCAGTGCAAGTTTGAGACTTTAATGTTTACGTTCATTCTAATGTTCTAAAGGGGATGTTTTAGATTTAACCAATCACAAGCTTCCTCTGTCAATCTGTGATTCAAATGGAATTAGGAACTCACTGCCAGCAATCGCTCCTTTTTGACATATCTAACGAAAATCTGGTTATATGGGTGTTTTATTCTACCGTTCAGCTATCCGAATTTAGGAAGTGAAAAATAAACACCCATTTCTATATTATTGACACAAGAATTGCTTGATTTTTGCAAGGTAGTGCAATTTATAGCATTAGAAAAAGCAGGCTTATGTCCTTCCACCCTCCACCAAGCCCCCAATTAACACAACATAATTCTGAGGAGTATAATTTTTACTGTGCCCTCTATAAATTGCAATATTTTGACTTCCATGATAAAAAGTAATTCACTCAGCATTATGTCCTTGATGAGCTTTATAAATGTTCACATGCTTGAAATCCTCTATTACAATGTTGTTCTTCTCTGTGAATACAGACAAGAAGTATTCACTTAAGACCTCACTTACACCCTCTGGCTCCTTTTGGTTGCTCCTTTGGTCTCTAATACGTCCTACTCTTTCCCTGTTAATCATAGAAACATAGAAGATAGGTGCAGGAGTAGACATCAATAGTCACAGGTGAGGTGCCGGAAGACTGGAGGTTGGCTAACGTGATGCCACTATTTTTTAGATTAGATTACTTACAGTGTGGAAACAGGCCCTTCGGCCCAACAAGTCCACACCGACCCGCCGAAGCGCAACCCATCCATACCCCTACTTTTACCCCTTACCTAACACTACGGGCAATTTAGCATGGCCAATTCACCTGGCCTGCACATCTTTGGACTGTGGGAGGAAACCGGAGCACCCGGAGGAAACCCACGCAGACACGGGGAGAATGTGCAAACTCCACACAGTTAGTTGCCTGAGGCGGGAATTGAACCCAGGTCTCTGGTGCTGTGAGGCAGCAGTGCTAACCACTGTGCCACTGTGCCACCCATGAATTTAAGGTGGTAAAGAAAAGCTAGGGATCTGTAGATTGGTGGCCCTGACATCAGTGGTGGGCAAGTTTTTGTAGAGAATCTTGAGGGACAGGATTTACATGTATTTGGATAGGCAGGGACTGATTAGGGATAGTCAACATGGTGTTATGAAGGTGTAGAAGTGTACTGTACTTTTAAGAGAGTGAAGGATTTGGCAAGCACACCGAGTGCTGGAGAATTTACAATGTAATATTTGATTTAGGACAGATAGCACTGGCTGAGTTGCTATGAGACAAAAACAAATTCAAATTCAGCCAATCAGTTTAAGTTATACCCCCAAAAATACCCAAATCCAAGTTGAATTTAGCACATTGACGATCTTAAAAGCCAATGACACAATCCAATGCATTAGGCGTATACGGTGAGGTGAAGTTGAACAGTTGGGAGGAGAACTGCCAAGCCACCAGCATGTAAAGACTGCCTGAAAAATAGCTCTCTTAAAGAGAGAGGAGAGAGAGAGAGGAAAAAGAGAGAGAGAGAAGGTTTTTTGGCTAAGCAACGAGAGAGAGAATAAAGGGAGAGAGAAAGAGAGAGAGAGAAGACAGACATAGGAAAAAGAAAGAGAGAGAAAGTTCTTAGCTGAGCTAAAAGAGAGAGAATTTGAACTTGAGAAGTTGCAACTTAGTCAGAAAAGTCAAGTTAACAGGATGGAGATTAAAAGAGAAGGTAGTGATATATATAAATATGTCAAAAACTCCGCCACATTTTGATGAGAAAGATGTTGAAGCCTTCTTTATTTCATTTGAAAAATTGGCTAGGCAGATGGAGTGGTCCAAAGATTTATGGGTAACGCTAGTTCAGACTAAACTGGTAGGCAGAGCTAGTGAGATATTTGCTGCACTGTCAGATGAGGGGCCAAGATGTTAAACAGGCTATTTTAAGCGCTTATGAATTGGTACCAGAACCACATAGACAGCAGTTCAGAAACACAAAGAAGGAACAAGGTCAGACTTATGGTGAGTTCGAAAGAATTAAACTTAGTCATTTTTATCGATGGGTGCGTGCTATGAAAATAGATCAGACATCTGAGGCTCTAAGACAGATTATTCTGCTGGAGGAGTTTAAAAACTCATTTCTAGAGATGGTAAGAATTCATATGAAGGAACAGAAAGTTCATGAAGTGAGAAAGGCCACAGAATTAGCAGATGAATAGATGTTGGTGCATAAGACAAGCTTCCAGCCAGAATTTTGTCGTGTGAGGGATAGAAGTTGGGAAAAGGGGAGATCCTATGCTACAAACTCAAGAGTAGAGAACATTGGTAAGAATGTACCACTGGATAAAAAAGAAGACCAAGAGGGTGGAAAGGAGGTGAAAGGCCTCAGGTGCTTCCACTGTGGTAAAGTGGGACAGGTGGTTAAAGAAAGGCGCTATAGGAAAAGCCAGTGACATTAGTGAAGGTAGTAAAGGAGACCCCAAGAAGAGCTGAGGAGCTGCAGGAGAGTGCACAGCATTGACAGGGGCTTGTTATGGAGTTAGTACCTGATTTCTACAAAGAATTTGTCTCTGTGGGTAAAGTTTACTCAGAAAGAACAGGAGAATAAGGACAAGAAGTTATAATTTTGAGAGATACAGGATCTAACCAGTTGCTGATATTAAGGGATGAGCGAATATGCACTCTTTCTGCTCTGTTATCTGTGAGTGTGGTAATTTGTGGGATAGATGGACAGAAATTTAGCATTCCTCTATGTAAGATCAGGTTGGAGTGCCAACTCAAGACTGGGTAAGTAACAGTGGGAGTGATTGACAGAGTGTCAGTTCCAGGAATTCAGTTTGTTCTTGGGAATGATTTGGCAGGATCCAAGGTGGGAGTGACAGCCCTGACTGTGGAGAAGCCCAAGGAAGACCAAGAAACTGGGGTGTTTAAACAGAAATATCCTGGTATTTTCCCAGACTGTGTGGTCACCAGATCCCACTATCATAAGTCACAGCACAAAGCGTAAAATAAAGAGAAAGATGAAGGAGTTGAGGTTCAATTAGCAGATACCCTGCTTGATGTAATGGTCAGGAAAAACCTAAAAAGGCAGTGGGTCAGACAGAAGTGTTTACTTCCAAAAGGCTAAAGGACTTGCAACAGCAAGACCAGACAATAAAAATATGTGAATGTGTACTCGGAAAAGGAGGCAGAGAATATTCCGGAGGGTTATTATCTGAAAGACAGAATCCTAAGATGGAAATGGAGACCACGGCAGGTTAGTGCAGAGGAGAAATGGGCTGAAGTGCACCAGATTGTGCTGCCAGTAGCATACAGACAGGTGGTGTTATGGGTAGCACATGAACTATCTGTAGGAGGTCACCTAGGTATTTGAACAACAGGCTAAGGTACAAAAACATTTTTATTAACCTGGAATGCACAAGGATGTGGTTAACTAATGGGCTGAAGTGCACCAGATTGTGCTGCCGGTAGCATACAGACAGGTGGTGTTATGGTAGCACATGAACTATCTGTAAGAGGTCACCTAGGTATTTGAACAACAGGCTAAGGTACAAAAACATTTTTATTAACCTGGAATGCACAAGGATGTGGTTAACTTTTACCGTACGTGTCATACATGCCAAATGATAGGGAAGCCACAGGCTGTAGTAAAACCAGCACCTTTGTTGCCAATTCCTGCATTTAAAAAATCTTTCATGCACGATATAACTGATTGTGTAGGTCCCTTCCCAAGAACTAAAAGTGGGAACCAGTACTTGTTAACCATACTGGATGTGGCTACCAGATTTCCGGAGGCAATTCCATTATGGAGTATCAAGGCAAAAAAAGTGGTAGAGGAGTTGGTATCTTTCTTCACATGGTATGGGCTACCCAGAGAGTTTCAGTTGGACCAAGGGTCAGATTTCACTGCTAGGTTGTTTAGGAGGTTATGGATAGCAGAGGTATACAGCAATTTAAATCCAGTGCGTATCATGCTGAATCCCAGGGAACTTTAGAAATGTGGCATCAGACCTGGAAGACCATGTTGAGAGTATACTGTCAGGACTACCCGAATGATTGGGATAAAGGTATCCTATTCGTATTGTTTGCCATTAGAGATACCCCAAATGAACCTACTCAGTCCACTCCCTTCAAGTTAATATTCGGGCATGAAGTGAGAGGCCCTTTGAAATTAAATAAAGAAAAATTGACAGGACCAAAGTCGGAGATCTCATACTTAGATTATGTATCGGAGGTGAGAGAGAGAGACTAAATCGAGTAGGTGAGTTAGCTAAACAACACCTAAAGAGGGCACAGTAGAGAATGAAGCAGGTGGCAGATAAAAGCTCTGAGACTTGGATATTTTCCTGAGGGTATGACACGTTAATATGGTTACCAGTGATAGGAGATCCCTTCAAAGACAGGTTTAGTGGTCCCTATCAAATTGAGAAAAAGTTGAGGCAGGTGAACCATTTAGTAAAGATGCCAGATAGGAAAAAAAGGTATCGGGTATGTCATGTGAACATGTTGAAACCGCATTATACTAGAGAGAAAGAACTGGAGAAACAGGTGTTAGTTACTGACCCGCAGAGTGAAGAATCAAATCCTCAAAATAGATTTTAAAAATGAAGAAGTCATTGAGAAGTGGGATAGGTTAGTAAGCTATCTGCTCAGGAGTGTAGAATGCATTTTAAAGATATGCTACTGCAGTATAAGGTCATATGTAAGAATCAGATGGGGCGGACTAATGCTATTGTACATGAAGTAGACATAGGGAATGCTGCTCTGAGAAAACAACATCCTATCGGCTTAATCCTTTCAAAGTCAGACAGGTCAGCCATATTAACCACCAAACCAGTTTTAGCTACATGCTCGACGAGGAAATCATCGAACCAAGCCGGAGCAAGTGGAGTTTGCCAATTGTCTTAATTCCCAAAGCAGACAGGACTCAACGATTCTGCATGGATTATCAGAAGGTCAACGCAGTTACAAAATCGGACTCATATCCAATTCCTCGAATGGAGGACTGTATTGAGAAAGTCAGAGAAGCCAGTTACATCAACCAGTTGGGCTTAATGCATGATTACTGGCACATAAGAGCCAGTGAAAGAAATTTCTGCATTTGTACCCCAAAATGGGCTATATCAATTTAAAGTAACAGCCTTTGGAATAAAGAATGCACCTGCCAGAGTTGTGGCTGGATTAGCAAACTGTGCAGTCAATTTGAACAATGTAGTGATCTTTAGTAAGTCCTAGAAAGATCACATGATACAGTTGGCAGAGCTCTATGAAAGACTACGAGAAGCAAAACTGGTGATAAACATACATAAAACTGAATTTGCAAAAGCAGAGGTGACGTTCTTGAGACAAAACATCAATCATGGAACGTTGACCTCACAAAATGCAAAAACAGAGGCGTTTGAGGAATTTCCACAAACAATCTCGAAGAAAGAGGTGCTTCGATTCTTAGGACTCAGCAGATTCTATCAGACATTTGTTCCAAACTTGAGCAGTGTAGTGGCACTGTTAACCAACTTGCTGAAGAAGAACACAAAGTTTTGGTGGACAGAACCAACCCAGGAGGCTTTTGACCATTTGAAAGCCATATTAACCACCAAACCAGTTTTAGCTACATCAAACTTTTCAAAACCTTTTAAAGTTGCCATCGATGTCAGTGACATAGGAGTTGGAGCTGTACTCCTGCAGGAAGATGAGGATGGGATAGAACTGCCAGTTGGTTACTTTTCAAAGAAGATCAACGTCCAACAGAGAAAATAACCCACAATCGAAAAGGATGTATTGAGTTTGCTACTGGACTTACAGCATTTTAATGTGTATGTCATGAACAATGTGTCGGAGACAGTTGTGTACATGGATCACAATCCATTTACATTGTTAGAACGCTTTAAAGACAAGAATAGGAGACTATTTTGTTGGAGTCTTTTGCTACAGACTTTTAATTTAAAAATCATATATATTGTGGGTCGTAAGAATGTAATCACAGTTGCGTTATCATGGATTTAATTGATAAAGTTTAGATGAGATTTATATTTATTTAATGTTTTATATATATATTACAGGTATATGGGAAGAAGTTAATGCGAACTTAGATTAAAGTTATCTGTATGTTAGGGTAATATGTTTAAAGAATAGAAAGAAAAATGAAGCCATCTTTTCATTGTGATTATTCTTTTTTTCTTAAGGGGGGAGATGTTATGAAGATGTAGAAGTGTATTATACCTTTAAGAGAATGAAGGACTTGATAAGCACATCGAGTGCTGGAGAACCTACAATGGAACATTTGGTTCAGAGCAGATAGCACTGACTAAGTTGCTATGAGACAAAAACAAATTCAAATTCGGCCAATCAGTTTCAATTATACCCAAAAAACCCCACCAAACTCCAATCAAATTTGAAGTTAGTATATTGACAATCTTAAAAGCCAATGACACAATCCGATGTTTTGGGAACAGGGAAAATTGAACAGTTGGGAGGAGAACTGCCGAGCCACCAGCAAGTAAAGACTGCCCAAGAAATAAAGGTTACCTCTCTTAGAGGTATCTTTCTCCATTCTGTGAAGCAGAATCCCCAAGAAGAAAAGAAGACAGGAATACGGAGAAGTACCGAAAGCTGTCTGGTTTTGAAATAAAAAGTTTTGTTTTGTAAATCTTAATCAGGACTTTTATCAGACAAGTATTGTAGAGAGGAAAATAAAAGATAGGTTAGAGGAAGCAGTTGTAAATAGTTGTTAGTTAATTATTCTGTTATACTTTAAGAAATAAAGGTGTTAATTTTTACTTTAAATAGTTCATGGTCTCTCGAATTTTCACAGATTACTGCATGGGATAAATCGTTTCTGTGTTACTGGTTTACATTAAGCAGGAGGGTTTACCCCATGTTGCAACAGTGGTTTTGAGCATTGGAAATCATGACTCATTAACTTGAGGTTTTCAAAGAAGTAACAAAGAGAATTGATGAGGGCAGAATAATGGATATGAACTATATGCACTTCAGTAATGCATTCGACAAGATTCCTCATGGTAGACTGGTTAGCAAATTTAAATCACATGGAACAGAGGGAGAACTAGCCATTTGGATATACAACTGGCTCAAAGGTAGAATACAGACGGTGGTGGTAAGGGATTGCTTTTCAGACTGGAGGCCTGTGACTGGTTGTGTGCCACAAGAATCGGTGCTGGGTCCACTGCTTTTTGTCATTTATGTAAATGATTTGGATGAGAACATAGGAGGTATAGTTATTAAGTTTGCAAGTGACAGCAAAATTGGAGTTGGAGTGGACAGTGAAGTAGGTTACCTCAGAGTACAACGGGATCTTTATCAAATGGGCCAATGGGCTGAGGAGTGGCAGATGGGATTCAATTTGGATAAATGTGAAGTGCTGCATTTTGGAAAGGCAAATCAGTGCAGGACTTATACAGTTAGTAGTAAGGTGCTGGGGAGTACTGCTGAACAAAGAGACCTTGAAGTGCAGGTTCATAGCTCCTTAAAAGTGGAGTCGCAGGTAGATGAGGTTAGAGAAGAAGTGTGCTTTCCTTTACTGGTCAGAGAATTGAGGACAGGATTTGGGAGGTCGCATTGCAGTTGTCTAGGGCATTGTTTAAGCCACTTTTGGAATAGAGTGTGCAATTCTGATGTCCCTCCTGCTGAAAGGATGCAGAAAAAATTTACAAAGATGTTGGCAGAGTTGGAGGGTTTAAGCCAGAGGGAGAAAATGAATAGGCTGGAGCTGTCTTCCCTGAAGTGTCAGACGCTGAGGGGTGACCTTATAGAAGTTTATAATGTTATGAGAAGCATAGACAGGGTAAACAGACAAGGTCTTTTCCCTGGAGTGGGGGAGTCCAGAACTAGAGGGCACAGGTTTAGGGTGAGAGGGAAAAGATGTAAAAGGGACATAAGGGGCAACTTGTTTTACGCAGAGGGTGGTGTGTATATGGAATGAGCTGCCAGAGGAAGTGGTGGAGACTGGTACAATTACAACATTTAAAAAGCATATGGATGGGTATATGAATAGGAAGGGATAAAAGGGATATCGGCCAAATCCTGGCAAATGGGACTGATTAATTGAGGATATCTCGTCAGCATGGATGAGTTAGGCCAAAGATCTGTTTCCGTGCTGTACATCTCTATAGCTCTATGACTCCATGTGACAATAATAAATTAATCAATACAAAGCAATTAACCTTCAAGGCACCTCCAACCTGAACATACAGGCAGTCAACTAGTTGCCCGACTTACTGCACAGATGTAGCTTCTAGTCAATGAGGGCTATAGTGTCCCATTTACCTGCCTGCTGCTCCATCTTGTGCATTTGAATGATGTTCCTGATTGCTGACACCACAATGTCATCTCCTGCACTGTCTACAGCACAGACTCCAGCTCCCCAACTCATATTTGAAGTTCTTGGGGCTCCAGACATTCGCTACACGTATTCACCCTGTGTGGTGTGTGGTGGTTGACACAAACTGCAACAGCAACACAACTAGAGTCTTTTAATCAGTATTTAAGTTATTAATTAATTACTCCAGCATTCCTGCTCTTTACACTTGGAGAGTCACCCATTCTTCAATCTTTTTTGTCGTTAATTTTCTTTACTTCAGTCTAAATCGTCTACTTAATAAGCTATTTTGTTTAGAAACAGAAAGAAACAAAAGAGCTAGAGACCTACACAGAAATTGAATACCTTAATTTAACTATAAAAAATAGAAATTCTCATCATTCCTCCTCACCAATCAGCCGCTTTCTCTGCAATCATACCAAACTGTAGTGTGTGATATTGCTGGTCTCATTCCAGGTCGGTCTCTCCCTCCATATTTTTTATCTTCTCCCCTTTACCTCTCATTCTGGAGCCTTTAAGCTGACCTCTTTTCCCTCTCCGCACCAAATTCTCACTTTGAACCAAATCCCAGATATCCTTACTCTCGTCTTTATCTCGCTCAGACTGAATTTCCCCTCACACTCACTGATATGTTCCTTACTTACCTTGTAGTTTAAAAATAATTTTCTTATATTATTGCTTGATGAGTGACTTTTTAGATTTAAAAGCAAAGTACTGCAGATGCTGGTAATTTCAGATAAACACTAAGAATGCAGAAGAAACCCAGTAGGTCTGACAGCATCTGTGGAGAAAGGAACATTTCAGGTCTGATATGACAAATCTTCAGTTCTCTAAACTTGAATTCTATTTCTCTCTCCACAGATGCTGCCAGACCTGCTGAATTTCTCCAGCAATTCTCTGTGTTTGCTTAGTTTTTAAGAGTTAATTCCTGTTCCACTAATTAATGCCTCATTCAGGCAAAAGATTTCAGTTGTTTGATAGATAGCTGCCAGTTTTAAGTTATGTAAAGGGTATTAATTCTCGACTTGATTCTGACTTTTACTCGAAAATTGAACTTGAATTAAATACTTACCAGCATGGTTCCCAGATTAGTCTCAACCAGGTAAACTCTCCCTCACACTCACAATGCTCCAACTTATGCTTTTTTTAATTTCCTGGTAGGCTGTCCACGAGAATCTATAATGTTATTGACAGCTTGATGGCTGGCCATCAATTTTGCATTGAGAGACATAAAATTCTCACCATAGAGATCACGGGAACTCTCAAGAAATCTTTCGTTGCAACCAATAGCCCGATTGCTTATTGAACTGCTGAAGCAAATTCAAGACAAGATATCATAATTTTGTGGAACACGCTGGATGAGTTACAGACTTTTTCCCATCCATTACATTTGTCTGTTAGTCAGAGCAATATCTGTCAGCCAGTAGTTTTCAGGGCTCTATCTTGCCTCCCAACCCAGCATGCTGGAAATAGCTAGTGAACAAATATGCTAGGTTGTCTGATGGAGTCAATCGATTTACCATGGTTACTTTTTTTTTAAATTTTCCCATTGCTGCTTGGCTGTCAAAGATCTTGATCTTTGAAATTGGACCAAAAGGAAAGAGTCCATAGGCTCCCTGCCAGAAACAAAAGAGGCCACAGCTTTGTTGATGATTTTGGCCTTGCTTTCAGACTCTGTCAAACAAGCGCAGGAATACTTCCTCACTGCACCCTACCACCCCCCTCACACCCCCACCCCCGGCAGTCTTCCACTGCAAGCTCAAGAGCTCAGACTTCTGAAAGAAAGACTTTGTACCTTTCACAACCTTGGAATGGGTTCTGTACCACAGCCAATAGTTAAAATGCAGAATCTGGTTTATCAAAGAAACATAATCATCTATCTGCACATGTAATGGTCTTATAAACAACAATGAGAATCTTTCAGTGAAAAATGTTGGCCCCTGATACAAACCACACCCTTAGCAGGGAGCGAGGAGATGACTTTATGGTCAGGGCGCAAGTATCCTAGGCAGCTCGAATTGGCTGGCTTTCTGTTAGGTGATCAATGATTGGTCACATGATACCTTGATTGACATACATAAATATAAGAATTGAGAGTTTGGTGCTGGAAAAGCACAGCAGGGCACAAGCCCTGCACCATTCCTGATGAAGGGCTTATGCCCAAAACATCAATTCTCCAGCTCCTCTGATGCTGCCTGACCTGCTGTACTTTTCCAACACTACACTCTTGACTCTGATCTCCAGCAGCTGCAGACCTCACTTTCTCCTATAGCCAAATATAATACATATGTGCGTATATGAGGCAGGTGTCAGCAGGAGATACACTTTTGGGCCTCATACAGCCCACCACAAGACCATAAAATCCACCCCAGAGCATCATAGGTTGGCTGGACTGAAGGAGGAGGCCAGTCAGCTTGTCGGGTTCATTCTGGTTCACTGCAGAGGGTTAATCGGCTAGTCCTACCTGCCACACTTTCCCCATAAGCTTACATTTTGTTCTATTCAGGACCTTATCCAATTCCTTTAGAAAGCCATAATTAAAACAGTTCCCACTGCATTCTTCAGACAGTGCATTCCACATCGTAACCCTTAACTATGTTAAAAAAACCTTCTTCCTCACATCTCTGTTACATCTTTTACCGATTACCATAAATCAGTATCCTCTGTTTCTTGATCCTTTTGCAAAGGGGAAACAGCTTCTCCCTATCTATTCTGTTTAGGTGCCCAAACATTTTGAATACCTCTACTGAATCTTCGCACAGGAAAAAGTGAGGACGGCAGATGCTGGAGATCAGAGCTGAAAATGTGTTGCTGGAAAAGCGGAGCAGGTCAGGCAGCATCCAAGGAGCAGGAGAATCAACGTTTCGGGCATGAGTCCTTCTGCCTGAAGACGGGCTTATGTTCGAAACATCGATTCTCCTGCTCCTTGGATGCTGCCTGACCTGCTGCACTTTTCCAGCAACACATTTTCAGCTCTGAATCTTCCCATAACCTTCTCTTTTCTTAGGTGAAATCCTAGCTCTTCAAGTCTAATCACACGCTGTGATGAGAATAGAACATATAGCCAAGATTTCTCCAGCCCCGGGGTGGAGGACTGGGAGGGCAGGTTTGGGAGGACTGGGAAAAGAGTAAGAAGATTCCCTTGCCACCAGTTAGGAGTCTGCCAACTTCACTCACCCTGTGGGATGCAATTGTGATCATCAAGTCAGAGATTTTAAGGCAAGTAAAAGACTTATTGACACATTGTGTTTGATCCAGTCATCAAACATCTACCTGTTCCAATCCCATTTTCCAGCACTTAGCTCATGACATTTCAATACTCAGCTACATCTTAAGTATCTTGAGGGTTCCTGCTTCTACCTGCTTTACAGGCAGGGAGTTTCAGATACAATCCTCTGGATGATTTATTTTTCCTCAAGTGTCCTTTAAACTTCCTGCTTCTGACCTTAAAACTGTGTCTCCTGGTTATTGAGCTTTCTAATGAAGGAAATGTTTCTCAGTGTCAATGTCCCTCATAATTTTGTCTAGTTCAGTCAGGTACCCCTCCACTCCCTCCACAAAAAAACACCTCAGCCCTCTCTGCTCTAAGGAAAACAACCACTGCATATCTAATCTCTGCTCAACACTCCAGCTCAGGCACCATCCTGGTGA
The DNA here is from genome assembly GCF_004010195.1 of Chiloscyllium plagiosum. Classification (NCBI taxonomy): domain Eukaryota; kingdom Metazoa; phylum Chordata; class Chondrichthyes; order Orectolobiformes; family Hemiscylliidae; genus Chiloscyllium; species Chiloscyllium plagiosum. The sequence continues at coordinate 92,473,645 of NC_057714.1, read as the reverse complement.
ATCTGCTTTGCACCTCATCTCATGCAATCACATCCATCCAAGAATGTGGTGAGGCCTTAAGAAAAATCTTTCTGAAGTCCATATAGACTACATCAACTGCAATACTCTCATCTACACAGCGAGTCAACTCCTCAAAATATCCCATCAAATTTGTTAGACATTTTCACCCCTTGACACACGAACAGGAGGCAAACAGAGGTATAGGAACTGCACATGGGCAATACGTAATAGGTCTATATAAGGATTAGAATCAGCACAGGTATGGTGGGTTGAAGGGCCTGTTCCTGTGCTATATTGAATTGTATTGCATTGTATTGACAATGCCACACCGATTATTCTTGATTAATCCATACCTTCCAAGTAGAGGTTAATTCTGTCCCTCAGACCTCTTTCAAATAATTTCCCTACCAATGATGTAGACTCACTGGTCTATAGACTCCTGGTTTATCCCTATCATCCTTCTTGAGATGTGGTACCATATTGGTTGTCCTCCAGTCCTCTGACACCCTCCCTCTGGCTAGATAGGATTCAATAATTCATGTCAGAGCCCCTACAACCTTCTTCCTTGCCTCCCACAGCAGTCTAGGACATGTTTCATTTGGACCTGAGGGTCGATCCACTGACAAGCCTCCTAGCACCATTGATACCGCCTAACTCTCAGTGCTAATTGTTCAAGAATTTCACAGTCACCTCCCTGATTTATAAACCAACATCATTCTTCCCCATAGTAATTACAGCTGCAAAGTACTCGTTTAAAACCTTAGTTCTGTCTTCTGGCACCAGTTTGCCACATTGATCCCTAATAGGCCCTACTCTTTCCCTGGTTATTCTTGCCCCTGATATACTTCAAAAATATCTTTGAATTTTAATTAATGTTACCTACCAATGTTTTTTTCATGCCCTTCTTTATTTCATTTTTAAAGAACCCTCTGCACTTTCAACACATGGGCATTCATTGCTTTGAGCCCGCGATATCTGCCAGAAGCTTTCTTTTTGACATTATCCATTCCTTGCCATCCAGGGGTCTGCACTTGTTGGTCCCAACCTTCATGGTTACGGAATATGTTGGCCCTTGACACTCACTATTGCCTTTTTGAATGAATCCTGTTGCTCTGGTGAGGATTTTCCTGCAGGTAGCACCTTGGCCGGATCCTATCTTATTTTAAAATTACCGATCTCAAATTCAAAACTTTTATTCTCAGTTCATCTTTGTCCTTATCCATAATAACCTGAAATCTCACCGAATGATAGTCATTATCACTAACTGACATATTACCACTTGCCCAACCTTATTTCCTAAAAATAGGCCAAGTGCTGCCTTCTTGGAGATAGTGAGGAGTGCAGATGCTGGAAGATCAGAGTTCATAAAGTGTGGAGCTGGAAAATGCCCTGATGAAAGGTTCTGATCTGAAACATTGACTCATCTGCTCCTCTGATGCTGCTTGATCCACTGTGCTTTTTCCAGTTCCACGCTTTATCAACCCAGTACCACCTTCTTCCTTGTAAGATTTCTTTTTAGTGCTGGCTTTAAAAGCTCTCCTGGACATACTTTGCTCCCTCTATGTCCTCCACACTTCATCTATCCTAGTTAATATTAGGGAAGTTAAATGGCCTCCTATCATTTCTGTATTATTTCTATACTTCTCTGAGATTTGCCGACATATCTGTCTCCCCTATTGTTTGGTGCCTATAGTACACCCCCAGCAAACAGCCTGCCCTTGTTTCATGTCTTTATGTTGTATCCACGCGGCCTCAATTGAGGAACCATCTAATTCACATCTCTCCTCCTTGCAGTAATTGATTGCTTGATCAGTATTGGAATATCACCTCCTCTTTTACTTGTTTTTTTCACACCCAAAGATTTTACATTCTGGAACACTGCACTGGTAATCCTGTCCCTCTCTCAACCATGTCTCTGTAAAAACAATGGCATCTTATCCCCATGCATTAATCAACGCCCTCAACTCATCTGCCCTACTCACAAGATTCCTTGCATTAAAATAAATGTGATCCAGCCTTGCCATGTTCCCTTCTGCCTTAACTTGACTATATTCATACAGCCTTTTAGACTGACTTAGTACTTCTAACATACATGTCTACATCTCATCCCTTACTGTACCTCTGTTCTGTATCCCAGCCCCCTGCCAAATTCGTACAACCCCCACACTGGCAAACCCTTCCCCAAAAGAAAGTCAGGCTCATTCTGGTTCAAGTGCTACCAATCAGACTCATCCCACCCTCTCCAGAAATGGACCCAGTGATTCAGGAATCCAAAATCTACCCTCCTGCTCCAACACTTCAGCCAAGCATTCAATTGTACTATCTGCTACTTCCTGTACTCATAAGCACTTGACAGCAGGAGTAATTTTTTTTATAAGATTACAGCTTTTGAGGTCTTGTGTTTCAATCTGCTACCTATCTCTGAAATTATCCATGTGCCAAACAGGGGACCATGTGAAGAGGAACTCCCCAGTCATACAGTTGGAGAGGCTAGACTGCCTTGTCACTCTAACTTTAATGTTGGTACTTAACCTCAAAGCCTCAAAATGAAGACCTATCTCAGTAGTGGCCATCAATCTCAGTAAGATGAGAAGATATTCAAACTTTTATACTTCTAAATACAGCAACAGCGTCTACATCCAACCTGCCACCTGTAATTAGATGGTGATCCTTCAGGACACTTGCTGAGCCAGTCAGACTGCCAGCAAATGGATGCTCAGTCATCCCTATGCATCCCAGTGTCAGAATCATAAAGCTTGTGGTTAAGATACCTCTATGTCCCTGGACCATTAGCTCTGCCCTCAGAATTATTACTCCAGTAACAAAACCGGAGTGCTGTCATCCACAATCCAATTGCCTCACAACACACTTCACCAGATCCCTGGTGAACCAGAAAGTTTAAAAGTTGTTTTGTCGAAATCTACATCTGGTCTTTAATAGCATTTCCAACAGCTGCAACAATGGCAAAGCATTTTAACATGCATGTTAATCTACAAAGCTCACTGTTTAATCCTGTCCACAGACAGGATTGCCCAGAAAGGCAAAAATGCATCTTTTCGTTGAATTCAAGAAACAAGATACTTTCAAACGTGAAATGTTCTGGAGCAAGATGAAAGCCATTTAGTGGTGAGTTGCAGTTTGAAAGAGTTAGTGTTCAAAACTAGAATGGGTTAAATTCCTGATGCCATCTGGCATTTTAAATGAATGTAGACATCACAATAAGAGTATTCCAATTTCTGTGGGAATGACAGCAGAATGTGAGGAGACGGCTCCAAAGCTACAACATGACCAGCTGATTCTTTTCGAGCTCGGCCTGAATTGTGACACTGTGACACTGTGACCCTTGACAGTGGATGTGCTGCACAATTTGTAATGACACAAGCATCAAGAAATTATAAGCAAAAGCTATTTGACAGTTCACTCAGACTGCCTGACATGACCCAGCAAAAGAGGATACTAGGATTTCGATTGCAAACAATTTCCTTTTCACTAATTTAGATCAAAACCATTCTTATAATTCCTTCCAACTTTATTTTTGTCATCTAATTGACAGAGGAATCATGAAACACAACTTGGGTAAAATACCAGCCAAGGACAGTTCAACCTTGACCAACAGAGACAGCGGTCAGGTGTGTAAAAATAAGCAAGTAAAATCAAAAACAGTCACTGCTTATAAATTGTACTGATACTGATGGTTTAAAAGATATACTCACAAAGCCATAAGTTATTTATCAGAGATCATTGCTTAAATAATGCTCAGATGCCTCTTTCGTCTAGCAATGCTTCACATTTAAAATTCACCTCCTTCTATTCAAATCACTTGACAATCGCTATCTCAATAATCTCCCCAAAACATGCAACACTGTGAGAACGTTACTTTCTCCGATATGGCCTCTTGCTCATCCCAACTTTCAAACGTCCATCCAAAAAAAGTTATGCGTAGGCCCGAAGTTCTGAAGTGTCTTCCCAAGCTCGCTCTTGTCTTCTTCACTTGCTTTCTTCCTTGCAAAAGCTCAGTAAGAACTAGCTCATCAATCAAATATTCAGTCACCTTGCTGATATTGGAGAGGCAATGGCCTAGTGGTATTATCACTACACTGTTCATTCAGAGGCCCAGATAATGCTCTGGGGGACCTGTGTTCGCCATCCTGGCATGGCAGATGGTGGAATTTGAATTCAATAAATATCTGGAATTAAGAGTTTAATGATGACATGAATCCAATGCTGATTGTTGGGGAGAAAAAAATCTGGTTCACTAATGTCCTTTTGGGAAGGAAACTGCCATCCTTAACTGGTCTGGCCTACATGTGACTCCAGACCCACAGCAATGTGGTTGACTCTTAACTGACGTAGAGGCATTTTTGGATGGGTAACAAATGCTGTCCTAGCCAGTGATGCCTTCATCCTGTGAATAAAATAAACATGACTTGGTGTTGAATCCTCTCTGACAGTACTCCTGTGAAACATCTCAGAAGATTATATTACATTAAAGTGCTGTACAAAAGCAACTTGTTGCTAATATTCACAGCAACAATTTGCATCCTGTTTGCATATAGAACCTTTGATGTAATTAAGCATTGTCAGGCACATCACAGGAGCACTGTAAGACTAAATACAGCAAAGCCACGTAACTTGTTGGTTCAAGAAGGTGGGTTTTGAGGACCAATTTAAAGAATGATAGAGGGTTGGAAGGGTGGAAAAGCTCAGGGAGGAAATTCCACAGTTAAGAGAATGAATGCCTCCTGTAGTAAAGAGGTCAGAATTGGAGGAACTAAGGCATCTCAGAGGTGGCAGAATTGGAGAAGCTTATAAAGAAAGAGAAGAGCAAAACCATGAAAGGATTTGAAAACAAGATGAAAAATTCTAGTCGTGTGGTGCTACTTAACTGAGTGGATTGGTGAGCACTGGGCTGATGGGTGAGTGGGATTTGATGCAAGTTAGAACAGGGCAGCGCAGTGTTGGGTAAAGTCGAGTTCACAGAAGATTGAATGTGGCAGATCACCAGGAATGTGTTTGAATAGTCAAATGTAAAGGTAACAAGGGTATGTCAGAATATTTCAATGGCGAATAATCTGAGGCAGATATGGAGCTGGCTGATGACACAGGCATTGAAGTAAGTAATCTTAGGAATGTTGAGGATATGTAGTCAGAAAGTCATCTCAGGAAGAAATACAACATTAAGGTTACAATCAAGTATTGGTTCATACTCAGTTTATACGTTCATGAGATATAGGAGCAGAATTAGGCCATTCGACCCATCGAATCTGCTCTGCCATTTGATCATGGCTGATAAGCTCCTCATCCCCATTTTCCTGCCTTCTCTCCATATCTAACTCCTCCTTAAATTTACTCCCTATCCCAGTATCCACCAGACTTTGGGTAGCAAATTTCACAGATTCACAGCCCCTTGAGAGAAGTAGTTTCTCATCAACTTTAATTTAAATTTGCTAGCCCCTTATCCTAAGATTATGACGTCTCATCCTAGAATGCCCCACAAGAGGAAGAATCTGCTCTGTGTCTATTTTATCCATACCTTTTATCATCTTGAATACCTCAATTTGATCTCCCCTCATTCTTCTAAATTCCAGAAAGTATAGGCCTAAACTGTCCAATCTCTCTTCATACAATAAACCACTCATCTCTGGGATCAATTTAGTGAACCTCCTCTGAACTCCCTCCAATGCCATTACATCTTTCCTCAAATAAGAGGATCAAAACTATGCACAATACTCCAGGTGCAATCTCACCAATGCTTTGAAGAGTTGCACCAATACGTCGTTACCTTTTTATTCTTTTCCTTTCGCTATAAAAACCAACGTTCCATTTGCTTTCTTTATTATCTGCTGTACCTATATACTAGTATATTGTGACTCATGAACGAATACACCTGAGTCCCTCCGCACAGGAGTATATCCTGAAGTCTCTCTCCATTAAGATAATAGGTTGCCTTCCCATTTTTTTGACCAAAATGCATGATCTCTCACTTGTCCACATTAAACTCCATCTGCCACATTTTGGCCTACTCCCTTAACCCATCTATATTCATCTGTAAGATTTTTATTTCCACATTGCAATTTACTTTTCTGCTTGTTTGTGTCATCTGCAAATTTGGCTATAGAAGCCTTCTATCCCTGTATCCAAGTCGTTCATGTAGATTTTAAATAGCTGGGATCCAAGGACCAAACCCTGCGGCATCCTGTTACTTCGTGTCATGCAACAGAAAATAGGAGAGAAGGACGGAGTCAGTCAATAGCTTTAAAATAGGGGCCTTTGATGAGGGTTGATGAGAATAGCATCATTTATCTCAATATTGCACAATATTGCATAATATTGTTATTATTTAACAAGTAACATCAAACATAAAACATGACCTGATTGATGTCATGGCATACACTTTCAAGTTCACCACACGGGCAGGAACAAGGAATTGAAATCACTTGGGTGTATAATAAAAGTGAAACATATTCATCAGATTATCATCCATAAAGTCAAGCGGAAAGTTCACCCTACCCCAGTTCCTTTACAAATAAAACCATGAATTCACTGGAATCAAAAATCACCGAAAAATAATGGGGAGGGCAAAAGAAAGGAGTGAAATTGATTTACATTACCATGTGAAACAGGCTTGTAACAAATTAACAGCTGATTTTTCCCCTTTCCTGATCTTCTTCCATGGTGGGCCAATGGGCTGAGGAGTGGCAGATGGAGCTAAATGTAGATAAATGTGAGGTGCTGCATTTTGGAAAGGCAAATCAGGGCAGGACCTATACTCTTAATGGTAAGGTCCTGGGGTGCGTTGCTAAACAAAGAGATTTTGGAGTACAAGTTCATAGTTCTTTGAAACTGGACTCACAGGTAGACAGGATAGTGAAGGTGGTGTTTGGTATGCTTGCCTTTATTCGCCAGTGCATTGAGTACAGGGGTTGGGAGGTTCATGTTGCAGCTGGATAGGCCACTTTTGGAATATTGTGTGTCAATTCTAGTCTCCTTCCAATAGGGAGGATGCTGTGAAACTTGAAAGGGTTCATAAAAAAATTACAAGGATGTTGCCAGGACTAGTGGGTTTGAGCTATAGGGAGAGGCTGAATAGGCTGGGGCTATTTTCCCTGGAGCATCAAATGCTGGGGAGTGACGTTATAGAAGTTTATAAAATCATGAGGGCCCTGGATAGGGTAAATAGACAAGGTCTTTTCCCTGGAGAGGGGGAGTTCAAAACTAGATGGCATAGGTTAAGGGTGAGATGCGAAAGATTTAAAAGGGACCTAAGGGGCAACCTTTTCGTGCAGAGGGCTGTGCATGTATGCAATGAGCTACCAGAGGAAGTGGTGGAGGCTGGTACAATTACAACACTTAGAAGGCATCTGGATGGGTATATGAATAAAAAGGGTTTAGAGGGATACGGGCCAAATGCTGGCAAATGGGACTAGATTAAGTTAGGTTATCTGGTCAGCATGGATGAGTTGGACTGACGGGTCTGTTTCCATGCTGTAAATTTCTAATACTTTGGAGGGATATGGGCCGGGTGCTGGCAGGTGGGCCCAGATTGGGTTGGGATATCTGGTTTGATGGACGAGTTGGACCAAAGGGTCTGTTTCCTTGCTGTACATCTCTATGGCTCTATGGCAGTTCACAAAACAATACCTCAAACATATGTTGGAGATTAGATTATCTGACTGTCATTCATAATTGGTTTGCGATTAAAAATCTTGCAACGTTTCACCTCTGACAAAGGTATGAATCTTCAACAAATGTTTGTCCATATGCATTACATGTGAGAAGAATGTGGTATGCGGAAAGTGAGATGTTAAATGGTTCTGAATGAGATGTGGTACACTGACATTAAAGCATTATATGATGCATATACCTGAGATTCCTGTGAGATGTTCACCCCAAAACTCTGTTTTCAGTCGTAACCATATCCTCTGCATGTTCACGATTTCCACCACTCCCAGCATGATGTCACCAAAAAGCACGTACACTCCTCCACTCCCATTTCAGCTTTCCAAATCAATTGTCTCATGATGCTTTCTCCTCAACAATGGAGAGGTGAAACATAGACTGTCAGACCACGTTGTGGAGCACTTCCATTCAGTCTGCAAGCATGACCCCATCCTTCAGGTCAACTCTATTTTACATTTCTCCTCCTCTCCCTGTCTGACTTCTAACCTCATCCACAACATAGCAATTGAAACTTCACCTAAATTCACGTCATCAGCTCTTTACAGGTCACTGATATAAACATTAAGCTGAACTGCCCTTAATTAGCCATTGAAACAGGCTCTGGTATTACCCTAGATCCATCTTTCCTTCCTTTACTTCTCCCATAACTATACCCTTTTGCCTTGCTCCATTTTCCCGTTTGTGATTCCATCCCTCCTGCCATTCACCTGATCACAAAACTTCCCTTTGTTAATCTGTCCATCCCTACAATACCATCCCCTCTCCCAGTTGATGTTATAGCCACTCTGAATTCAATGGGGAGACAGTGCAGCACTTGTATTTGCAAAGAAGTATTAGCTGTGCCACCTTTGTGGGCTGCGAAGCACTTCTTTTTGGTTCCCTTTCCACTATGGGCATGGCGAAGGGCAAATGCAGCCTGGCAGCACTTGATCTGCTGTGCAGCTGGGCTGAGGAATTGGCACCAGTGCCATGAATCCAGGGAGGCCCTGACAGTGGCAAGCACTCCCTCCTCTGGCCAGAAGGAATGTAGGACAAGAGTGGTGCGTAGCTGTACGGAGAGTTTGGACAATAGTGTGAGAAATCTCACTGGGGCTCACAAAGAGAAACTCTTCATGAAACTCTCCAAAACTGAAACTTTGCAAATATCTGGTAATGTTCAGCCCTGTAGTTCATAAGGGAGAGTTTTATACAATTACTTTTCTATTCATTAAGGGAACATAACTGTGCACCCTTCATGATTTTCAATGCAATTCCTATTGAAACAAAGAACTACGGACGCTGGAAATCTGAAACAAAAACAGCAATCACTTGAGAAATTCAGCAGATCAAACTTCGAGTCCAGCTCTGAAGGAGGATCACTGGAATTGAAATATTAACTCTGCTTTCCTCTCCACAGAAGTTGCCAGATGTGTTAAAACTTTCCAGCTCTTCAGATTGATATCTGGGATAAATGTTTTCTGTTGGCCCGAGCCCATTGAAAAGCAGCTTCAGTATGCACACAGCAGACATTCATCTCACTAATTTAATGGTAGAATCTTGGTGTCATAGTATCATTTTAAAGTGTTTAAAATATCCAAAGAACTCTTCAAAATATGCTTCTCTATTAACCAGATGAACAACAGCTCCCCCTGACCATTGCCAGATGATGAAAGACATTTTGGCTCATTGAAATTGGAACATCTAATTTTGACATGATTGTGTTGTAGTTTTACTGTGATTTTAATTGTATCATAAAACTTGGAACAAAAAACAGTACAGCACAGAAACACACTCTTCAGCTCACCAGGTCTGTGTCAACCATGATGCCATTCTCAAGTAATCCTGTCTGCCTGTTGATGGTTCGTATCCCTCTATTCCCTTACTGTTCATGTATCTGTATAAATACTTCTTAAGTATCGCTATCGTATCTGCTTCTATCACCTTCCCTGACAGCACATTCCAGGTACCAACTACCCTCTGTGTAAAAAACATACATCATACATCTCCTTTATACATTGCCCCTCTCACCTTAAATCTGTGCCTCGATAGTATTTGACATTTTCACCCTGGGAAAAAGACCCTGAGTATCCATTCCAACTATGTCTCTCATAATTTTATTTACTTCTGTCAGGTCACCCCTCAGCCTCCAATGCTTTAGCAAAAACAGAGCAAGTTTGTCCAACCTCCCCTTATAGCCAATACATTCCAATCCAACATTGGTAAGCCTCTTTTTCACGCTGTCCACCACCTCCACTTCATTCCTATAGTGTAACGATTAGAGCCACACACAAGACTCCAAATGTGGCCTAAGTAAAGCTTTTTTTGTGTATTTAATGATAATCCAGGTGTTATTCTGACAGAAATAAAATCTCTAAAATGCATCCTCAGTGACCTTCGTCTGCTTCATTGAGACAAATCAGACAGATTAAGAGCTTCTATTTTGCAATGTGGTAACTATGAAAAATATTCAAATACAGATACTGTCATATTAGAAAGGTACTTTAGCTAGTCCTATATAAATATCCATTAACTGGATACTAAGACCACACTGATAAGTATTGTTCAAGGGGCAAATTGGAGCTAATACAATTCCACATTAAAAATACCAAATGGGGCAAGTTTGTGCTGCCAAATTACATGGAAAATTCAAAGACAGCTGTCAATTCACTCCTAGGCATCACACGCGATTAATTTGTTGGGTTCCAGTTGAGAAGACAAAGAATAAGTGGAAATACTTCCGTGCCCTGGTGAACCATTCTCTACCCAATTTTGTTCTTTTCTCCTTTTCCTTAAACCTTTGATTAAAATTCCAAGGAACAGTCGCACCAGCTTCAAGATATTGCTAGGTCGGTCATGTCCACATACCATTCTTTGCATTGGCATTCTTGTCCTTGGGGAACATCTCAACAGCTAGCAAGAGATATTAATAAGGAAACAGCCTGATATTGATGATCGAAATCTCATTGTTACCATGCAATGTAATAAAATAAAGAACTGTGAATGCTGGCTATCTGAAACAAAAACAAATTGCTGTAGAAATTCAGCAGGTCGAACTGTGAGTCCAACTCCAAAGGAGAGTTATTGGACTTGAAGAACTCTGTTCTCCTCTCCATAGATGTTGCCTGACATGTTGAGTTTCTGTTTTTGTCACAATTCAATGCTGGGTTATGGCTGAGATCAGCTCACTCTGTGCCACAGCTAAATCCATTGAGGCGCACAGCCCCATAAGCCCAGCAAATTCAGGAAAAGATAACAAAATGGTGTCACAGGCCAACTGTCTTCCAAATGTTATGCCTGTCTCTTGCACATCTCTAAAAACAAGTTGGCAATTATCTCAACCTGTTTGCCTCTACACCATCTGAAGTAGGCACACCACCAGACCAGTGTATGGCTTTTTATCAACCATGTCCAGAGACGTGCAGATTAGATGGATTGGCCACACTGAACTTACCCTTAGTGTTTAGGGATGTGTGGGCTAGATGGATTCGTTGTGGTAAATGTGGAGTTACAGGATTTGGTATGGATCTGGGTGAATTGCTCTTAAAAGGATCGGTGCGGGCTTGACGAGCCAAATGGTTTCCTTCTACACTATAAGGGTTCCACAATTCTATTAGGCCTTCCAACTCAGAATCCCTGTACTGCAGCAGAATCCAGGCAATGATGAAGCATTCTCTGGAATGTGTCAAATTTGATCTAACCAAGTTAGTTGGTTACACAAGACAAGTGGAAATTTGTTTTGTGTCTGCTATGGAGACTTCCCATCAGCCTGACTAGGTTAAAGAAAATTGGGTCAGAACTATCGCTGGAGTTGACTACAGACTGAACTAAACTAGCCATGGAAATTCTGTCAGCACAAGAGCAGGTCAGAGGAATCCTGCAGGGACTATGTCACCCTCTGACTCCCCAAAAGCGTGCCCAAAATCAATAAGACACAAGTCAAGAGTGTGATGGAATAGTCCCCACTCATTTGGATGAATGCAGCTTCAACAATACTCACGAATCTTCTCATAATGCAAGACAAAGCAACCTACTTGAGTAGCACAATATCTGCAAAGATTCACTCTTTCCACCACAGACAATCAGTAGCAGCAGCATGTGGCATCTACAAGATACACTGGGAAATACATTTCAGTTCCTTAGACACCACCTTCCAAACCCATAACCACTGCTATCGAGAAAACTGAGGGCAGCAGATATATGGGAACATCATCACCCTTCAAGCCACTCACCATCCTGACCGGGAAGTATACCACCATTGCAGGAAGTTCTAAATTACAGAAACATTCTCTTGGTTAGTAAAGAATGGGATGGGATGATGTGTGTTTGCCTCCAGCAGGATATTCTACCTGATGTGGCACAGTTTATGTAATCGTCCATGATATAAGAAACTGGGTGTGAAGATCATGGAGTTGAATAAACTAACGGACACATATTATAGCTAATGAATATGTCCAACCACTCCATGCACAACCATATTAATGTCTAGACTAACATTTAGCTTTTAGAATAGAACAGGGAGCAACATGCTTCTTGTAATATGTCATTCTTCAAGTGATCCCAGGGTAAGATGGAATATGAGAGTTTTACCCCCTAAGGTCACATACTATTAATACACTGATTATGTCACGAGCATGACATTTAAAGATATATACAGCTTGAATCCTTTATCTGAAAACATCGGGATCAACTAGTTTTGGGATAAACGATATTCCCAGTTTTCAGATACACTTACCATGAAAGATCTATTTGGGGCCATTCAGGCCCTTCGTAAAAAAAAACCTTCAGTTTAAGTCCATCCGACCAATCGTGTTTTTTGGAAAAATAAACTTTGTTTTAAAATGTAAAAACAAAGCTTTATTTTCCAAATGGCCTGAACATATCTTTAAGTTTGTTTATGTCTGCTTTCAAAAAGACCATCGGTTTTTAGGTCTTTTCTGTTTTAGGACATGTGAATAAAGGATACCCAAGCTCTACTGACATACTGACTGTGTCACGTAACACAGCATTGGATTTGTCACCTATCAACTTTGCAGTGTCTTCATTTGGTTCTGATACTATGCAAACAGCTGTATTTGCATGCCAGGCGCAGTGGCTCAGTGGTTAGCACTGCTGCCTCACAGTGCGAGGGACCCGGGTTTGATTCCATTCTCAGGTGACTGTGTGGAGTTTGTACATTCTCCCTGTGTCTGTATGAGTTTCCTCTGGGCACTCCGGTTTCCTCACACAGTCCAAAGATGTACAGGTTAGGTGGACTAACAATGTTCAATTGTCCATAGTGCTCAGGGAAATGTAGATTAGGTGTATTAGCCATGGGAAATATGTGGATTGGGTGTGGAAGTGGTAGTGCGTCTGGTGGGATGCCCTTTGGAGGGTCAGTGTGGACTCAATGGGCTGGATGACCTACTTTCACACTGTTGGAATTCTACGATTAGCTTTTGTTTGTACAAGATCCAAAATCTATCATCTTATATATCTCCTCATGGATACCATTTGTTTTAGCCTCCAATGTCACGTTATTTAACTTCCTTATGTTGTAATTATTCTGCATTAATTCCTCATCAGAGCTGTACGTGCAACTGTTAAGGGTTCATAATGGAATGGGCATGTCTCTCTTCACTGTTTCACATACTAAAAGTTTGAATCACTTTCTTTCTTGCTTGCTTAGATATAGAAATTCAATGCATTTTCCAAAGTTGACTTTTATTTTCTTGTTAGATTCATATTAGGCCCTTCTCAAACAATGAACCCGAAAAAGGAAAACTATGAGTTCTGACCTTTATCATTTAGGTAGCACAAATTATCATCATGTGCAGGCTTTCCTTCATTTCAATCCACTTCAATATGAGTCGAATGTGTTCCTAGGATTTGATCTGACTTCTTCTCATTTCCTTGCTTCTGTAGCCTCTCCTTATGAATCGTAAGCAATCGTATTTTTTTGGGTGTTAAAGATATGCTTGCTATTTGCCTGTCATAAATAACTGGATGATGATGCTTTGGGAGTTTGCAACACCACTTTGATATTATTCCCATTTGAATTGTGAGGCCTTCACAAGTATGCATGTGTTAACCAGCTTTTAGAGGAGGGATGATTTGGAGATGCCGGTATTGGACTGGAGTGTACAAAGTTAAAAATCACGCAACACCAGGTTATCATCCATCAGGTTTAATTGGAAGCACTAGCTTTCGGAGCACCGCTCCTTCATCAGGTGGTTGTGGCAGTGCTCCAAAAGCTAGTGCTTCCAGTTAAATCTGTGTGGGTTCCTCCCACAATCTAAAGATGTGCAGGTCAGGTGAATTGGCCATGCTAACTTGCCTATAGTTTTAGGTGCATTAGTCAACGGTAAATATAGGGTAGGTGAATGGATCTGGGTGGGTTACTTGTTGGAGGGTTGGTGTGCACTTGTTGGGCCGAAGGGTTTGTTTCCATACTGTTAGGAATCTAATCTTGATGCAATCTCGCCTGATAAGAAAATTGTGCAATAGCTGCACCATTTAAACTAATGGGGCCGGAATTGCATTATAGCTTCTATAGGTAAGGGAAAATTGCGTTCTACAAATAACGCTCTAATGTTTAAAATCGCATTTCAGCCAATTCGCATTGAAGAAACACGTGTTATAGCAGAACTGAGTAGAAACATTTTAGGCAAAATTTTATTATAATATACTCATGTCCAAAAAAATCACTATTGCTAGTAAATATTGCTAATCAATTCAAACACTAGAATTAGCCCCTTGGTCTACCACTCCTCTGTGTGTTCTTCAGTGGAGCTATCCAGTTCATCACCATTTCTCTTCCTCCTTAGATCTGCAGAGATTTCCCATCAAATGTTTATCCTATTTTCCTTTGAAAATCTGCTTCCGCCACATTTTCAAATATTCATCAGTTATGTCATCATTAGCAGAGCCATGTGATTTCTAAATGTGGAAAAGAAGAATAGAACAAATGAACAAAGAAAACTTTCTTTTTATTGCCAAATGTGGTCACAGATCACTCATCAATGCCTTACACAACAGGATTTCATTTGCAGGTGAATTAAAGACTATATATATTATAAAAAAAACAAATTGAAACTCTGACCTTTACTATGACCTTGGCCAGAACTGAACATGTCTTACGTGACAAAGTACTAAGCTCACAAATGTTCACAGACAATTTCAAAAACAGCATCAAACAAACTCAAACCACATTCCCTTAAAAAGTGACCCTAAAAAAAACTAACGTCGTATTTTGCATCATGTTGTGTTTAACAACTTTATCAGTGTTTTGAAATTATATTCTACAATTCAGACTGTTTGTCTGAAAATGCTGATGTGTAATAGCATCAGCTAAAATGTCGGAAAACATAGATACAATGTCATGAAAGTAGGACTTGAAACTGTCAGAACCCAATTTTCAGTTATACTCATTATTTCTTCAGTTTTGCAAGAGGAAAGTAATGGAAATCACTGTATTGATTTCCAGTGCATTAATTAAATACTTGAGAAGCAGAAGATGAGGACAGAGTTCGACAATTTTATTTCCTGGGTGTCTGGATGCATGGACCCTTGGGTGAACCTGATCTTTCCATTAGCGGTGCACTTTCCAGCATTTTGGAACCCACTTTTGTGCTTTGGAAATGAAAAATGGTGGTCAGTGGAATATAATGGATGCTTGCCTAACTCCAATAACAAATGGCATCTCCTGAGAAATGGAGATTGATTCAAAAGGCTTTAGGGCAATTGGCATCCATTTATTCAAATTGAATGCATGATAGTCAGTATTTCCTTTCAAAAGCAGAAACCTTTGAGACACTATCTTTCAAGGGAGAATGAACTGTGTGAAAAAGCAATTTTCACGAACTGTTAGAGAGGAGATGGGGGAAATATGTTTTAACCAGAGAGTGACACAAAACTGGAATATTCAGCCTGAAAGGGTGATTAAAGCAAAACCTCTCAATCTGTTTACAAAGCTCTGAAGTCTGCTGACACCTCCCATTTTTCAATAACTGGGCACCACATTTAAAAGACACCCAGATAATACTTCACTCTCTGCAGCCCAGGAATATCATTCAACATATACTCACTACCCGCACCCACTCTAAAGATGTCAGAGGCCAGTCAAAAGCCACACCATGCTTTAGCAATACCTGCCTACGTATTGTCCTGGAAGCTGTCCTATAGATAAGTTATTTTCCACAGGAATGGCAATGAGAGGCCGCCTTGACTGATGAAGGCAGCCTGGAGAGAGGTGGCTGCAGAGGTCAAAGCCTTTGGGCAGCTCAAGAGAACTTGGCTCCAGTGCTACAAGAGGATGATTGATCTGCTAGACTCTGCCATGGGCTGTACTAGTGCTTTATGTTGCGATGTGTGGATCATTTTAAACCTGCCGCTGCACAGGACTGTCACAAACAAGATTGAGGACCAGGTATCCATCAGATGTCTCATGCGCAATAAGTGTCTGCCACTCCGTTGCAGCTACCAATGTGGCACTATACAACATACCACAGTGCTATAGCATGTATCACATCTGCCAGGTTTTGCACTTAAAACATAAAAGCAGCTACAATTCTTATCAGCTCACTGACATTTCACCAAATCTTGGAGAACATGTCCAGCTGAAAGATTTTTTTAAAATCAAAGACTTGCCTGAGACAACAATGGCCTTTTGAGTTGAGCTGCAGGTTTCCAGGTATCAGCCAGTATTGCTGCTTGACCAGAACAGGCTTGTGGACACAGTCAGGTTTCACTCCTAACATCAAGGGGCTGAATCTCAACTATGTCCAAGACTTTGGTAGAAATTTCTGCAGCAAGAACTAACAGGGTTTTGTGCTGTATTTGAACAAACTCACCTCGTTCACTGCCTACCCTGCCAATGGGCCCCATCACATTTGATTGTGGATCAGTCTTATCACATGCTGCCAGTGTTCCTGTAATTTTCCTGTTGGTATAGTCTGAGTAGAATTCACATTGCAATTGTTCCCGCAGTGTGTTTATTAAATATTAAAAGTGCGTTTTCATAATTGTTCACAATTATATCTGTCCTGCTTGCTGAAATAAACAAAATTGTTTGCTCAGCATCTTGGGACCCATTTAGAGTCATAAAGATGTACAGCATGGTAACAGGCCCTTCCTATCCATGCTGCCTAGTTTTCACAAATAATCTCATCCTGTTTGTCTATGTTTGGTCCATATCTCTCCATACCGATCCCACTCGCCTTCACCACTACAATAACCCCTGGCAGCCTGTTCCAGACACACACTAGCCTCTGGACCCTTTTGTATCTCTCCCTTGTGAACCTTAAAGCTTTGCCCTCTAGATTTAGACTCCCCTAACATGGGGAAAAGCTGTTGGCTATCTACTTTATCTATGCCTGTGATGATTTTCTAGACCTCTATAAGGTCACCCCACAATCTCCTATGCTCAGGGGAAACAAGACTAAGCCTATCCAGCCTATTGTTTTAACTCAAACCTTCCATTCCTGATAGCATCTGAGTAAATCTTTTCTGGACCTTTTTAGTTTAATAATATCCTTTGTATAGTAGTGTGCCCAGAATTGCATGGAGTACTCCAAATCTGACCTTACCAATGTCTTGAACAGCTGTATCAAGTCTTTTCAGTTCCTATGCTCAATGCTCTGACTGATGAAAGCAAGAAAACAAAAAGCCTTTTTCATCACCCTGCCTACCTGTGATGCCATGTTCAAGGAACTATGAACTTGTTCCTGTAGATCTCTTTGCTCTATAATACTCAGCCCACTACCCAGTTGATCAAGATCTCACTATATTCCCAGATGAATCTCTTCACTGTCCACTATACCACCAATTTTGGGGTCATCCACAAACCTACTAACCATATACCCTAAATCCTCATCCAAATCATTTACATAAATGATGAGTAACAGTGGACTCAGCACTGATTCCTGTGGCACACTGCTGGTCACAGACCTCTAATCTGAAAAATAACCCACTACCACTACCGTCTGTCTTCTGTCTTCAAGCCAATTTTGTATCCAATTGGCCAGCTCTCCCTGAATCCTGTGCGATTTAACCTTACTCAACAACCTACCATGTGGTAATTTGTTAAAGGCCTTTGTCCATGTGAACAACATCTACCTCACTGCCTTTATCTACTTGCTTGGTCACCTCTTCAAAAACTAATGGTTTGATGGTGGAGCTATGTACACCGCATATTTAATGTGACCGAAAGATGTTTATTCAGTTCTTTGCTGCGAGTCATTTGCGGCCCTATGATTGTACTCCACATCAAGTTGATATTTTGTCCAAATAAAATGTACGATTATATTTGCATCAAGTAGTCTGAGTGATCTATCTCCACACTATTTCTGAGTTACACTTAATCAAGTCTGTGAGGTTAAATCCAAGTTCAGAATCAACACATGGTGCTTGAAGCATTACACAAATGTACAAAAGAATGGATATATTACTCAAAACTGATCTTTTAAGGTATAGCACACTAAATCACTGAATGTCTGAATGAAACTAGTCTTGACATTTTTCACAATCATACATTTTAACTCAGAGTGTAGCTCACATATCTTTGTGGCTACACTCTTATCATTGTTTTATAAAGAAGAGGAATAGTTTGATATCAGTTGCATAATATCATCTTTTTTCTATTCATAATAATTCGTCTTGGTGATTGACCCCAACTAAATCTAAATTACTTCAAATTCTGCACCTGGAAGTGGTCTCTCATAACTGAATACATTGAAGGATGGTAGCAGTGTCCACATTACTGTGAGAACAACAACAACTGTCCTAACCTCATCACTGCAATAAACACTTTCACACAGATACTGAGGCAACATTGTACTAACCTTGGCCTTTGCAAATTGCAAGGCTTCAATTGTCGTTGAACCGTTTCTCTGAAAGAATTTGCCCAGTGATGCCAGATCACCAAGAAGCTGTCAATGCAATGTGATATGTGGCTTTGTAAGCATTTCCAGGCAATATTTGTTTATTGGATCATTGCACTCATTCGCTTGCTCTGTGTAGTGGTTGATGAAAACCTTGTAGTTTTGCATTAATGCACTCACTGTAAACTGTACCACATTCAAGGTTGAAATACCACTGTATCACACTCTTGACACTTTGGCAAAATCTTCAAATTGTCCTTTCTACACAGTTGATCTACTGAATATTGAATATACTGTTCTCAACAACTTGCATATTTGGCATTTGCATCCAAGTGTGATCTACTCCCTGATCTTCTCTGTGAGTAACACAATACTGTTCCAATAAACGTTTGATTTCATGTCGCATTTTTCTTTCACAACAGAAGCTCCACCTGATGTAAGCATCACCATCTTCTGCAAATCATGTTCACTGTTAAGATAACATGGCTGGATTGCTGTCACATTGTTGCAAGCAGTCAGTTTCAGAATTCCTGCAAAGACCATAAGCAAGTTCCGATTCTGGTCAAAACGTGATATACAAAATCAATATTTTTTCATCCTGAAATGCCTGTACACTTGCCCACTGTCAATGTTGAAACTGTGATTAGTGATTCAATGTTTTAGTACAATTCAGCCTGGAATTGCCTCTGCATGATAAAGTCAATACACTCTACAAAGGCATAATTCTTGCTGTGCTGAAAATGTGTTGCTGGAAAAGCGCAGCAGGTCAGGCAGCATCCAGGGAATAGGAGAATCGACGTTTCGGGCATAAGCCCTTCTTCAGGAATGAAGAAGGGCTTATGCCCGAAACGTCGATTCTCCTGTTCCCTGGATGCTGCCTGACCTGCTGCGCTTTTCCAGCAACACATTTTCAGCTCTGATCTCCAGCATCTGCAGACCTCACTTTCTCCTCATAATTCTTGCTGTGCCAACTCTCAATAATTGCTATGCATTTTGCCCACGTAATCATGAATAGCTTGCACAGAAGGGATAGACAACATAAAACTATAAACC
The DNA here is from genome assembly GCF_004010195.1 of Chiloscyllium plagiosum. Classification (NCBI taxonomy): domain Eukaryota; kingdom Metazoa; phylum Chordata; class Chondrichthyes; order Orectolobiformes; family Hemiscylliidae; genus Chiloscyllium; species Chiloscyllium plagiosum. The sequence goes on along the minus strand of NC_057714.1, from coordinate 92,454,077 downwards.
ATCGGATATAGGAGCAGAATTAGGCCATTCAGCCCATCCAATCTGCTCACCATTTCATCATGGCTGATATGCTTCTTAAACCAATTCTCCTGCCTTCTCTCTGTAACCCTTGATCCTCTTATTAATCAAGAACCTATTTATCTCTGTCTTAAATATACTGAATGAGCCGACCTCCACAGCCCTCTGCAGTGATGAGTTCCACAGATTCACTACCCTCTGGCTGAAGAAATTCCTTCTCATCTCAGTTCTAAAGGGTCGTCCTTTCACTCTGAGGCTGTGACCTCAGGTCCTAGTCTCTCCAAAGATGGAAACATCTTTGCCTTATCCACTCTATTCAGGCCTCTCAGTATTCTGTAAGTTTCAATCAGATCTTCCCTCATCCTTCTAAATTCCATCAAGTACAGACCGAGAGTCCTCAACCACCTCTCATATGATACCCCCTTCATCATCAGGACCATGCTTGTAAACGTGTCTGGTCGCCGTCCTAGGACAGCACATCCTTCCTTTGATATGGAGCTCAAAACAGCACACAATATACTATATACAATCTGACCAGAGCCTTATACAGCTTTGACTACACATTTCTGCTAGTATATTCTCACCCTCTTAAAATGAATGCAAACATTACATGTGCCTTCCTATTGAACTTGCACATTTTCCTTAAGAGAGTGCTGAATAATAACTTTCAAGTATCTTCTTCCTTCAGATTTCTGAAGTCATAGAAAATATTCTATGCCTCTACTCGGCCTACCAAAGTGCATAACCTCACATTTTCCCACATTATCTTCTATCTCCCATTTCTTTGCTCACTATCACTACCCTAGCCTATCCAAGTTCTTCTGCTGCTTCCCAGCTTCTTCAACATGATCTGCCTCACCTCCTATCTATGTGGCATCTGCAAACCTAGCAAAAATGTCCTCAGTTCTTTTGTCCGGATCACTAATGTATAACATGAGTAGTTGTGGTCCCAACATGGATCTGTGCAGAACTCTACTAGTCACCAGCTGCCATCCTGAAAAAGAACCCTTTCTCGCCACTCTCTGCCTTTCTCCAGTCAGCCAATCCTTTATCCATGGCACCACCTTGTTCCTAACACAATGGGCTCACACCATATTTAGCAGCCTCCTGTGCGGCACTTTGTCAAAGGTATTCTGGAATAGATCACTTCCACTGGCTCTCCATTGTCTAACTTGCTCATTACCTCCTCAAAGAATTCTAACAGATTTGTCAGGTCTGACCATCCCTCGACAAAGCCATCTTGACTCAAACCTATTTTACCATGCAATTCTAAGTACTCTGTTGTTTCATTCTTAAAAATGGACTGGAAAATCCAACCAGCAACTGAGCTACCCAACTATAACTTCCTGTCTTCTTCCTCCCTCCCTTCTTAAACAAGTGTGTTACATTGGCCATGTTCTAGCATCCTCCTTGACTCCAGTGATTCCTGAAAGATTGCCACCAATGCGTCCACAATCTTCTCAGCAAACTCCTTCAGAACACTGTAGTAAATCCAGTCCGGGTGATTCATCCATTTTCAGACCTTTCAGCTTCCCCAGCAACATCTTTTTAGCAATGGCCAGTGCACTGACCTCTGCCCATAGACTCTCTTGAAGTTCTGGTACGCTGCTGGCATCTTCCACTGTGAAAACTGATGCAAAGTACTTATTCAGTTCCTCTGCCGTTTCTTTGATCTCCATTATTACTTCTCCATTGTCATTTCATTTGCAAGGATGACATTACCAATGAGGACTTCCAACATATTGAAACTGAGTTAGATTCACACATGTATTGGGACACAATTTTAACCCTTTCACCACACCAACATATTGAAACTGTTTTTTCTGTGTTCTGTATGCACTCTACCCTCATTCTCATAATTTCCTCATATTTCGGTGAACATTCATTATACTCTACTTTTACTGCCATCTACCTCACAATAAGTGAATTTTTTTTCCAATTGCTACCTTCTGCTTCTGTGTTCTGACCTGGCTTTTCTTCAGGCTTGGTTTTTATGATGGTACATGAAGGGTCTTGGGATTCATGGGCCACCCACAAGTGGCTGCCAGACGTTAGTCAATGCTTTGTGGTCCTCGATAAGTCCTTTGTGAGCTGTCAGTAGTTGCTGATTCCACATCAAGCATGTACAGAGGACCACAGGGCACACAGAGGTTATTCCAGGGAATGGCTGTGCATGCACACTGCTTAACAGGAAGCGCCGGCACTGTTTCCAGTGCAACTCGCCACTCATAGGCTAAACAGAATTCACTGGAATTTCTTGTGCCCCACCATCTTTAAAAGCCTTTGGTATACCCAGTGCTGCCAAGCATGTTCTTGACATTTTCCATAGTGATGGCAGACAGGAGAAATTTGGCAGCTTGCTGTGCAGGCCTCTACCCCCAAGACCAGCAGTAGAGGTCACAGCACAACACCTGACCACTATGCCAGCCTGGTCCAAGTTTGCTAAAGCAATGTCAACCATATGGAGGAATGACTAGTGCTCAAGGAAGAAGGTTAACAATCTTCTCCACTCCACAGTGTAGGTGCCACCATCTAATACCTTACATTCACCCATTCTGCAACTGCACCCACGTCCCACTGATGCTTGGGGCTACCACTCTCACTATTTCCTGCACTATCTTCCCTCCTTCACACTCATCCATTGCCAAACCCTGATACCCATTAACCTGGCATGCCCTCTGTGCTGCCTATTCATTCTTTAGGAGATTTTCTCACCTTCACCAAAAGTAAGAGCTGTGCCACCCACTTCCACTGAGGGTCAGAAAGACTCAAGATAGGTGATGGACTGCCCAACATTTGACTCCTGATCCCTTCTGGGAAGAGAATACTGACTCTGTGCATCCCAAGTGCCTGATGACTGTTACCAAGTTCCCAGATTAGAAATGAAAGCTACCATTGATTGACCATGCCAGGACCCAATGACCAAAGACCATTCCCCCTTTATTTGACGGAGGCGTTCTGATGTTGAAGTGTTTTAGGTGTTGGAGGTGATTTCCTCGAATTCCAGGAGCAGCAATTACTGTTTTATATGCTGTTGCATTGTTTTGGAACTTTGGAGAGAAAAAAAAGTCAAAACAACAGCAGTTTTAAAAGGGAGAAGAACAGACAAAGGAAGCACATGATGAGGTCAGTGCAGGAGAGAGAGAGAAAGAAACCTACATTGCTAACTGACAGAGCAGTGAACCTACACAGTTACTGCGTTTGTTGTTTGAATTCATGTATCGCTGGACATCGGAGTGGGTCTGGGAAAATTAACAAACGGTGAAGTTCACAACTGATCTTGGAGGAACCTGTTCGGGAAAGGTCACAGCACAGAAACAGAGAAGTGGATTTTAAACGTGTCCTTAAAATAAGTCTGCAGTAGTGAGTAGAGTGGGTTCTTTCTTGATTATATGTTTTATTCTTGATTAAACTTAAAATATAAGCCATAAGTATTAATTTAACCTGGAGCAGTGTTTTGTAGAGGAATAAGACAGTGCTATTTTCAGGAGGGCAAAAAGGGAACATGAGATAGCTTTGACAAATAGAGTAAAGGAGCATCCAAAGGGTTTTTGCAAATACATTAAGGACAAAAGGGTAACTAGGGAGAGAATAGGGCCCCTCAAAGATCAGCAAAGCAGCCTTTGTGTGGATCCGCAGAAAATGGGGGAGATACTAAACGAGTATTTGCATCAGTATTTACTGTGGAAAAGGACATGGAAGATATAGAAATGTAGGGAAATAGATGGTGACACCTTGGAAAATGTTCATTTTACAGAGGAGAAAGTGTTGGATGTCTTGAAATACATAAAAGTGGATAAATCCCCAGGACATGATCAGGTGTATCCTAGAACTCTGTGGGAAGCTAGGGAAGAGATTGTTGGGCCTCATACTGAAATATTTGTATCATCGATAGTCACAGGTGAGGTACCAGAAGACTGGAGGTTGGCTAACGTGGTGCCACTGTTTAAGAAAGATATAAGGACAAGCCAGGGAACGATAGAGCAGTGAGCCTGACGTTGATGATGGGCAAGTTGTTGCAGGGAATCCTGAGGGACAGGATGTACATGTATTTGGAAAGACAAGGACTAATAAGGGATAGTCAACATGGCTTTGTGCGCGGGAAATCATGTCACACAAACTTGATTGAGTTTTTTGAAGAAGTAACAAAGAGGATTGATGAGGGCAAAGTGGTAGCTGTGATCTACATGGACTTCAATTTGGCGTTCAACAAGGTTCCCCATGCAAAACTGGTGAGCAAGGTTAGATCTCATGGGATACAGGGAGAACTGGATACAGAACTGGCTCAAAGGTAGAAGACAGAGGGTGGTGGTGGAGGGTTGTTTTTCAGACTGGAGGCCTCTGACCAGTGGAGTGCCACAAGGATCGGTGCTGGGTCCACTACTTTTCATCATTTATATAAACGATTTGGATGTGAGCATAAGAGGTATCATTAATAAGTTTGCTGATGACACCAAAATTGGAGGTGTAGTGGGCAGCAAAGAAGGTCACCTCAGGTTACAATGGGATCTTGATCAGATGGGCCAATGGACTGAGAAGTGACAGATGGAGTTTAATTGAGATAAATGTGAGGAGCTGCATTTGGGAATGCAAATCTTAGCAGAACTTATACATTTAATGTTAAGGTTCCAAGGGAGTGTTGCTGAACAAACAGACCTTGGAGTGCAGGTTCATGGCTCCTTGAAAATGGAGTCACAGGTAGATTCCTGAAGAAGGGCTAATGCCCGAAACGTCGATTCTCCTGTTCCCTAGATGCTGCATGACCTGCTGCGCTTTTCCAGCAACACATTTCCATCTCTGATCTCCAGCATCTGCAGACCTCACTTTCTCCTCACAGGTAGATAGGATAGTGAAGGCGGCATTTGACATGCTTTCCTTTATTGGTCAGAGTATTGAGTACAGGAGTTGGGAAGTCATGTTGCCGCTGTACAGGACATTGGTTAGACCACTGTTGGAATATTGCATGCAATTCTGATCTCCTTCCTATCGGAAAGATGTTGTGAAACTTGAAAGGGTTCAGAAAAGATTTACAAGGATGTTGCCAGGATTGGAGGATTTGAGCTATCAGGAAAGGTTGAATAGGCTGGGGCTGTTTTCCCTGGAGCGTGGGAAGCTGAGGGGTGACTTTATAGAGGTTTGCAAAATCATGATGGGCATGGGTAGGATAAATAGACAAAGTCTTTTCCCTGGGGTGGGTGATTCCAGAACTCGAGGCCATAGATTTAGGGTGAGAGGGGAAAGATATAAAAGAGACTGAAGGGACAACCTTTTTACTTAGAGAGTGGTACGTGTATGGAATGAGCTGCCAGAGGAAGTGGTGGAGGCTGGTACAATTGCAACATTTAAAAGACATCTGTATGGACATATGAATAGGAAGGGTTTGGAGGGATATGGGCCGGGTGCTGGCAGGTGGGAATAGATTGGTTGGGATATCTGGTCGGCATGGATGAGTTGGACCGAAGGGTCTGTTTCCGTGCTGTACATCTCTATGACTCTATGCCCAAGACAAATATCCATCTTTTGCTCCTGCACTAAATTGCAAAGCAACACATCTATAATCTGAACCTGGTATCTCTGACTGAGGGGGCAGAGAGCAAATGGGCAAGGCAAGCCAATGCAAAGCAGGAATGCTGTGAGCATCCAGGTAAACTCAGAGTGAGTGAGCACTATGATAGTGAGGGAAGAGCCTGGTCCATTCCGTGAGCTGTGTGTGTGTATGTTCCTGGGTGCACACTGTCCTTGCTGCAGTATTACAGAAACGGAACCATCGCAGCCCGAGGTGTAACACTGAAGTGCAAACTCATGCTGAGAGTGGGTCAGAGACGTGCCACAAGTGTTCCGAGAGGCTAGCACATATGCAACGCCAGTGTCTGTAGACATGGAGTCCACTTGGTAGTGCCTATGGAAAATGCCTTGAAATGTTGATATCTGGAGTCCAACATGGTATTCCTTTAGAGCAAGAGGCATGCTGAATTCATTAGGGACCCATCTGATTTCCATGTCGAGTTTCCTTGATGTCTAGCTTGGTTTGACACATTTGGTAAGATATCACGCTGAACATTAGAGTCATAGTCATAGAGGCATAGAGATGTGCAGCACGGAAACAGATCCCTTGATCCAAATTGTCCATGCCAACCACATATCCTAACTTAATCTAGTTCCATTTGCCAGCACTTTGGCCCATATCCTTCTAAACTCTTCCAATTCATATACCAGTTGCCTATTAAATGTTATAATTGTACCAACCTCCATCACTTCCTCTGATAACTCATTCAATGCCCGCACCACCCACTGCTTGAAAACGTTGCCCCTTTGGTCCCTTTTAAATCTTTCTCCTCTCACCCTAAACCTATGCCCTCTACTTCTGGACTCCCGCACCCCAGGGAAAAGACCTTTTCTACTCACCCTATCCATGCCAGTTATAATATTATAAACCTCTGTAAGGCCACCCCTCAGCCTACAACGCTCCAAGGAAAATAGCCACTTCCAAACCTTTTCATTAATGAAGAAGTTTGGTTGTTAAAAAGACATTTAATAAACAATAATCTCCCTTCATTGGAAACTTGCTGCTATCTAGCAAGAAACTTACCATTCTGTTTGGCAAGAGTATAATAGTTGGAACAAGGTAATTCAATCAACAAGATCTGCCTGACCAGACTTAGAATCTGTCACAAACTCTTTCATGTCATTCAGACCCCCCCCCCCCCCCCCCCCCCCACCATAAGGTTCAACCCGAGGTGTTTTTATCAACGGCAAACTATACCAAACCTGACTGAGATTTCTCATGAGCTGCTCAACAATGGGAGGCTTCCCCACAAACACTTGTGAACGTGCATGTGAAAACAAAGCTCTGTTATGAAGAAGCCAAGAAACGGAAGATGTTTTCACTGACATGTGCTTTGCAGGAAGAAGTCGATTCCACCAGGATCACTCTACACATTTATAAATACATGTATTATTTATTTAATCAGGATGGTGAAGTGATGCTTTTCCTGTGAACAGAATTATGACCATGAATGCAATTTCACTGGGCTGGGGTGTTAATCAGTATTCATAACATGATAATTAATGCAAAACAGGAAATCTGACCCACCCCTCAGGTTCTATATCTTAATCAGAAAAATTTAACCTGCTGTTGGGGAACTAACTATTTGCTTCCCACCCAATTAACTTCTAACAGCTCCAGGCAGGATTGGAAAACTCTGCCTAACGATTCAAGGTGATAGTATTTCATCACATAAGATAATTGGCAAAGAAAGCCAAGATTTCATTAGAAAAGGCCATTAACTTAGTGAGTGTATTTCTTGACCGGAATACAATGCTTGAGAAGTATGAAGGAAGATTCAAATTTTTAAAAGGAATTGCATAAACATTTAAAAAGGAAAAAACATTATATGGGAAAACAGGAAGGGGGTAGGACTAATGGCTTCAAATGGCTAACAAAGGAAAGATGGGTCAAATGGCCTCTATTTTGGTCTTACCAATCTTTGACTCTAAGTTTCTCAGCTCAGTCTCTCTCTTTTAATGTCTATTCCATATGTGGGAGATGGATATGTCACATCAGCAATTCAGTTCTCCAGTGATAATGGAGTAAGCCTCCCTTGAGTGATGCAGCTGACAGATTGATTGGGACAACACACATCTTCATGCATTAATGCTCAGATTCAGTGAGTAAATATTGGCATGGATCACATTAGCACGCAGAGGAAAAATTATGCTGCTCGGCTATTCTGCTCATACCTGGATTTGGGCAGCAACCATTGCTGTACCACTGCCTGACATTGTGGGTCATTTGCTGCCAGTGTAAAGCTTTACGCTAACGGCAGTTCCAAAGCTAAAATGTCTATTCAGAACTTTATTTGTGTCGGCCTGTAGTGAAAAGGTGCTGTTAATCTGCTGCAGCTTGAAACTAAAAGCTACCAACCTCACCAGATAGTTGATTTAACCTCATACCTCCTGTAATGGAAACGAACACAGCCTGGTCTCATTTTAAACTGAGAAGATAGGTCACGGACATTATGAGCCTAAATTGGATATGCTAACTTGAAAGCCTAAATGGGAACGTACAGTTCTTCAGCTATTTCTAGCAGTAAAGTGCATTTTAAATGCATTTTAGCAAGTGTGTTGAAAAGTCATGTTGTCTTCTGGGTCATGCAAAATGCAGCCCACCACATAATTCTTTATTCAAGATTTCCGGTTTTGCATTAAAATGCCATATTGTTCAGGCTGCAGCAGTGATCCTCACCTCTCCGTGTGAGCCTGACCTGACTCTGAATATCACCCCATATTGAGCAAGTTGTCAGCAGACATGCTGGAGGGCGTCACAGTTGAACCTGGGCTAATTTGTCATAATTATTGGCAGTTAATGGGCTGCCTCTGTTTTTTCACAAACTTCGACCTACAGATTTCATAGACAACATTTTTCCTGTCATTATTTCAGTCAACACAAGTCGTTTTCATTGCACGGGGTCAAAGGCCTTCACTTACTCTCACTGGGATCCAGCCAGAACTCAGTTTGAAAATCACAGATGGCTCAGGACTGACATTCAGAACTGCAAAGGAAGCTGATCGCTGCAAAATTAATGGAAGTACTGGGTTGATCAACCCTGCTGATAAACATTAATTGAGGAGTTCCCACAATGACTACCAGGCTTCAGGTTAGGTCTCACTAAGGTCGTGATGAGACAGAAAAAGGCCAAAATGTTTCCTCCACCCTCCTGCCTCACCGCACCTCCCCCGTCCCCACTTCCCTCCACCTCAACTGACAATTGTATTGCTCTGAATAATGCAAAGAATACCAAAACATCAATCTCCTGCCTTGTCCTGTGATAGACGCAGTTCGAATCATTCATTAAAAATAATGGCATAAAATTAAGATGTTAATTTTTAAAAATGCCATTCAAAGATCGATGGGTAGATGGTGACGTGGAATTCAAAACACAGAGATATTAGTCATGATTTTATTGGATGATGGAGCTGGTACAGGAGCCAAATGACCTACTCCTGCTCCTAGTTTGTGTGTTTCTATGAATAAGCCTCTAACTAGAACCATGGAATGTACAGCTTTCTACCAGGTAATCTTGGTTGCTAATCGTGAATGGTAAGAGGCATTTTGAGTTTCTCATTCTTAATTACACGTGGGATATTACATCACCCTCCCCCACCACAAATTCCTCTGTTTCCTTTTCAAACTCTGACCCCAAACCCCCAGCATATTTTTTGCTTTCTTTCCTAATGATATTGTCTCCCCCTGGAGTTATGACTGCTTGAGCCTCGATTGCATCTATTCAGTTTTTTTTTCATTCAAATTCATGCAGTGAATGCCAATCGACTGTTAAAAAGAATTTATTATAGAAAATTCTGCATGGACCTGACATCCACACACATACACTTCCTGCAAGAATTAATGGAAAATGTTCTATACCAGGTTCCTTAATTTATCATTTTCCTTTCCCAATCTTAAATGATGACATTAAATCTAACCCTTTGGTCTCCCCTTTTACACCTTAATTTGAGATCAACGGATTGAACAAAGATGGCGGAATGTAATATCTCATTGATACATTTACCAGCCAGATGGAGTAGGAGCTTTGAGTGTACATTTTAAATAGTTTTTGGATATTCACTAAAAGGATGGAAGCTGCATACTGTGAGCTCCCTCTCCTGCAAGTGCAATGTGTCAAAATGTCAAGCGCATTGCTCCAAAGTAAAATAAAAGTTTTGATTGATAATATATATCCTTTTTTTAAAAAAAGCGAGATTGGTCTGATTTTCATCAGAAGTTAGCCAAGTGCTATTTTTGTCATTTTACATAGAGGGCTTCACAGTATGAGATATAATAAGCTTTCTTGCACAATTGTATCAATCCCACTTCATTAGTCCCATTGCATGCTCCAATTGTGCCACTCTCATCCATCCTTACCCATGAATCCCATCATTACAGTTTTGTCCTGTTCACCATCATAATACCATACACCTGCTGCAGAAGCAATGGTGGTGGTGACCATCAGAACAACTTACCCCCACCCCACCCACTCCCCACAGCATCCCATACACTTCCATGTACCACTGGCTCCCTATTGTCTCCCTTCAGTTCCTTTGTATGTTGAATTTCAAATAATCCTGAAGCAAATTTGTGAAAGCCCCAGTTTCATGAAATTTGTTACTGCCCACAACATGTCCTGGGTATCAGATGGGAAAGCTGTTTTGGAGGAATTTTCGTCAGGAGTGAGGAGGTGGCATGAGAGTGAATGCCAGTGGGGCCTTGTTGCATGCAGTTGCAGAGGCTGTGAGTGAAGATGGCTTAGACCTCATTTATTCACTGTTTTTATTACCCATCCATAGATGCCACTGACAAGTTAGTGGTGAGCTGCCTTCTTCCAGATCATTTGGTGAAGGTATGCCAACAACATCACGAGGCAGGGAGTTCCAGAATCGTGACCCAGCAACACTGAAGGAACAGCGATATATTACCAAATCCAAGAATGGCAACTGACTTGGAGGGGAACCAGCAGATGGTGGTGTCCCCATGTATCTGCTGCCCTTGCGGTTCAAGATGGAAGTGGTTGTGGGTTTGGAAGGCGCAGTCTAAGGATCTTTGCCGAATTTCTGCAGTGCATCTGGTAGATAGTACACACTGCTGCTACTGAGCACCAGGTAGCGGAGGGAGTGGATGTTTGTGGATGTGGTGCCAATCAAGTGGGTTGCTTTGTCCTAGATGGTGCCAAGCTCGATCAGTGTTGTTGCCCATCCAGGGCAAGTGCTTGCAGTAAACACAGTGTCTACAGTGTGACCAGTGTGACCTGATCGAGACACACGGTTGGGTTCAGACTCCCCTACCTGTCATATCTCTGATTGTTCACCCTCCTCCTGGATGGCTGCTTGTTGGCTGACTGAGTTTGATATGCCTTGCTGAGCAGGGGAGAAGGAGAGTGAGCAGACCACTCACTCGCCACTCCATCTTCCTCACGCTGCCAAATTCTGGCAGATTCAGCACCATGTAATCAGTTTCTGGATCAGTGGTGCTGGAAGAGCACAGCAATTCAGGCAGCATCCGACGAGCAGCAAAATCGACGTTTCGGGCAAAAGCCCTTCATCAGGAATAAAGGCAGAGAGCCTGAAGCATGGGTGGGAGTGGGGAGAAAGTAGCATAGAGTACAATAGGTGAGTGGGGGAGGAGATGAAGGTGAGGACTCCCTGAGATTCTTGTAGAGAGAGGAGGAAAACTTCTTCAAGGCAGGCATCCTTGCAAGAGGATTCGCAGTAGGGTTAAAATCAACGAGGTAAAAACAATGACTGCTATGCCTGAATTGCTGTGCTCTTCCAGCACCACTGATCCAGAATCTGGTTTCCAGCATCTGCAGTCATTGTTTTTACCATGTAATCAGTGGCATGTAACCCCGAGGACTAGCATCCAGCTCATTAAGCCCATGCCAGCACTTCCATTGTAAACAATTCATTTTTACACACTTACCCAGTTTCCTTTTAAAAGTTTCCTTTGGAATTGCTTCCACCTCCCCATCAGATGGTGCATGAAAATAAAATCCCCTCTTTTCCCCCATGACTCTTTTCTCAATTATCTTTAAGCTTCGTTCTCTAGTTACCCACTCTCCTGCTGGTGGAAGCAGTTCTTCCTTACATATTTGCTCTCACTGCCCCCCCACCCCTCTGAATGTTTCACCATTTTTCAAAGACTTTGGAGAGACTCATGAAACCAAACAAAAGCACCCTTGAAGTGACAACACCAAATGTGCTGAATGAAAAATGCAATCCGCAAGACCGAAGCATCTATTGTAAATCTTTGAGTGCTGAGTAGGAGCTTGGTCCAAAGCCAATCCCAATATCAGCAGCAACCTTCCAGTAGCTGATAGGAGGCTGTATCATTCCTCATAGTTCTGTAACTTTGAGCATTTCTGTTCCAGCTCATCTGCTGTCACAAACTTCATCAATGCTTTTGCTGTAGGTACATCCAACTTCCAGTGCTCTTGGGACTTGTCTCCTATCCTGCACCCTTTCTAAAATATATCTCCCCAGATCTCTGCTGGCCAGAATCTAATTTACACTCAGTTCCATTCTCTTACTTTACACAGAGGGTGGTGGGTGTCTGGAACGCGTTGCCAGCAGAGGTAATAGAGGCAGGCACGGTATATTCACTTAAGATGCGTCTGGACAGATGCATGAGTAGGTGGGGAGCAGAGGAATACAGATGCTTAGGAACTGGGCGACAGGTTTAGACAGTAGATTTGGATTGGCTCTGGCTTGGAGGGCCGAAGGGCCTGTTCCTGGGCTGTAAATTTTCTTTGCTCATTGTTCTTTGTTCTATTAACCCTTCGCTTATTTTGGCTTTATATCAATCCAGGGATACTTTTATCTTAACGTTTTGCATCCTTCTTTTCAATAGCCATGTATGGAAAAATGGTGGAGGCAGCTTTAATTGAGGCATTCATTGGAAGGCTACTTTGAGATAAATGATGTGTTTGGGTTTGGGAAAAGGTAGGAGATTGGCACTAAGTCATAGAACCAGAGCAAGCACAACGGGCTGAATGGCCTCCTTCTACGCCAAAACAAATTCTGTAACTCTGCAAATTACCCTTTTGGCTCAAAACCTACCTCTTTGTTTAACTTCTGATCAGCCAGACCAACATCCCCGCATGTTGCTTTGTGTTGAAGCCTGTTTGCTCATGTCTCCTGTGAAGTACCTTGGAATAATTGACAAATTCAAGGGCTTTCTGAAAATGCGAGCTGCTATTGCTTGTTCAGGATCTGCTTGTGTTGGCAAGTTATCACATCACACAAAACATGTACAAATCACCTTCCTGTTCACCATTCAGGAATAAAAGCATCTTCAAAAGCAACTTCCAAGCTCCTGACCTTTATTGCTCTGAGGAACATGTAGCTGCATAGGAACACCATAAACTCCAAACTCCCTCCGAGCCACACACACACAATCCCAGTTTAGACAAATATCAAAATTCCTCCATTATCCTTTTTCCCTAACAGTACTATGGGTGTACCAATACCACTTAGGGTACAGCATTTCAAAAATGTTTGATAAATGAGTTCCTGCTACATATGGAATATGGTTCACATATGGTTAGCGAAAATCATTCAGTTGGATGCAGGCAGCTAATGGTGTCTACTCATGATAACCAGTTCTTCACGCAGTCAGTGTTAATAATGCCATTCGTTTACTACATGAATTTGTCGGTGTTCTGAAGCCAAAATGTCCCAGCACTACTTAAAGATATCTTGCAGCTTTCAAAAGGAGATTTGAAAGAGATGGGAAAATTTTAAAGCACCTGGTCAATATGCAAAAGAAACAGTCAACATTTGAGGTCAGTTTCAGGAATGTTACTGCAAAGAGCTGGTTGTAGATGGGGATGTGTTTAACAGTCTCTTGCAAGTGACCAAGGATAGTGAATGCATACCTTATTAATGGAATTATTAACTTCAGTCACTGATCAAATCCTTACACCCTCTCACCCAATGGCAAGGTGGCTCAGTGGATGGCACTTCTGCCTCAGTGCCAGGGAATTCCACCCTTGGGTGACTCTCTGTGTGAAGTATGCACATTCTTCATGTGTCTAAGTGGGTTTCCTCTGTGTGCTCTGGTTTCTCCCCATAGTCCAAAGATGAGCAGGTTGGGTTGATTGGCCATGGTAAATGCGGAGCTACAAGGATAGGGTAGGGATGGGTCTGGGTGGGATGCTCTTCAGGAGGTTAGTGAGGTCTTCATGGGCCAAATGACCTGTTTCTGCACTGTTGGGACTCTATGATTCAAACTATCAATAATTGCTATCAGTCAGATCTTGCACATCATTGCAGGACACTCACTGACATGCTCTCCTGTCTCTATTGTAGAAGGTAACACACGACCAGAGTTGACCAGCTGGGGTGAGGAATGCTTCCAAGGAGGAGGTAGGGCTAACCATTATCAGAATAGCTGTGGCAGTAGTAGGGCTGAAAACACTGAAGATAATATAATGTTCATACTTAATCGTCCTACCTCTTACTTTACCCACAGCTCCTCACCACAATCTTACCCTTGTTCCTTTCAAATATCTGGGAGAGCCAGGCAGTGGAGAATCATCAAGAAGAGAGTGATGGTGATGACACACCATTGTTTTATTTCATACTTGCACCCATCGGCTGAAATCCTAGCATTGAGCTCAGAGGAGAGAGATTCAAGGTCAGTCACATCACTGGGAATGTATTCTAGGCCCCCAAAATGTCAACAGGAAATAAAGGAACAATTATGTAGACTGTTCACAATAAGAGTAATAATCGGATAATTATACAAGGGAATTTCAACTTTCCCAACATAAATTGGGATAATCATAGTGGTAAGGGCTTAGATGGGATGGATATCTTGAAGTATCTCCAGGGGAGGTTTTGTAACCATTTGTAGAAGGCTCAATAAGGAACAGCGTATTGCTGGATCTGGTTCTGGGGAAGGAAGCTGGACAAATGTTCAAAGTGACAGTGGGGGAATATTTTAGTGATCGCAACCACAACATGGTGTGGTTCAAATTTCTTATTGGCAAGGATAAAAATAGCCTGCAAAAGGTGGCTTTGGATAGGAGGAAGGTAGGTTTTGTTTAAAGTAAAATCTGGCCAAAGTTAACTGGGAACAGCTCCTTGTGGTTAACTGTTCAGATAACAGTGGTGGGCTGAAGGAGCTGAGGGGAGTACAGGTCCAACATGTACCTCTTGGGTGAAATGTAGCAGCAACAAGTCCAGACAACTCTGGACACCTCAGATAATTCAGCACTGGATAAGGAAGAAGAAAAAAGTTTTTTTAGAAGTCCAAAGGGAGCAAGGCAGCTGCAGTCCTCCAGGAATATAGGAAGTGTAGGCAGAATTTAAGGAAACAATTAGAAGAGTAAAAGGGGGCATGAAAAAGGACGTGAAAGCAAGATTCGGGAGATTCCTAAGATATTTTATAAATAAATTAATGCGAAGACATTAACTAGGGAAAAGGTAGGTCTTATTAGAGACCAAGGGGACCACTTGTAAGTGAAGTCACAGGATATTGGAAGGGTGTTTAATGAATATTTCTCTTTAGTGTTTATTCAAGAAAAAGAGAATGTAGATATGGAATTCAGGAAAAGGGATTGTGAGGAACTTGCACAGTTTGACATAGGAAATGGGGAGGTATTGGAGGCTTTGACAGACAAACACCCCAGCATGGATGAATTGCATCCCACGCTGCTGTGGGAGGCGAGGCAAGAAATTTCAGAAGCTTTGACACAAACTTTTAATTCCCTTCTATGCCATAGGGGATGTGCCAGAGGACTGGAGCACGGATGATGTGGTTCTACCTTTCAAGGAGTTTCGTAGATATGAACAATGGAATTACAGACCAGTCAGTCTCCCAGCAGTGGGAGGAAAACTATTGGAGAAAATTCTGAAGGAGTGAATTAATACCCAAGTGGAAAAGCATGGGTTAATTAGGGATAGTCAACATGGCTTTGTTAAAGGAGGTCATACCTAACAAACGTTAGGCATTAGTTTAAAAAATATGATTGAGTATGTGGATGAGGGAAGTTCAATTGATGTAGTTTATATGGATTTTTGCAAAGTTTTTGACAAGGTTCCATATGGGAGATTAAATAAGAAGGTTAAAGCACTTGGAATTTAGGCAAACTTGGCGAGATCAATTGGAAACTGGCTCCATAATAAGACACAAGGAGTAGTGATGGGAAGCTGTTTGAGTGACTGGAGACTGGTGTCCAAGGGTGTACCACAAGGATTAGTACTGGTAAATTTAAACAACTATAAGCAGAATCAAATGCCTGTAGACAACAACAGCCAAAAGACACCAAAACAGTCCACACCGACTCTCTGAAGAGTAACCCACCCATTTCCCTTTGACTAATGCACCTAACACTATGGGCAATTTAGTATTGCCCCAGGAAGACCCCCACCCCAGGAAAAAGACTTTGTCTATTTATCCTATCCATGCCCCTCATAATTTTGTAAACCTCTATAAGGTTACCTCCGACGCTCCAGGGAAAACAACCCCAGCCTGTTCAGCCTCTCCCTATAGCTCAAATCCTCCAACCCTGGCAACATCCTTGTAAATCTTTTCTGAACCCTTTCAAGTTTCACAATATCTTTCCGATAGGAAGGAGACCAGAATTGCACGCAATATTCCAACAGTGGCCTAACCAATATCTTTTGCAGCCGCAACATGACCTCACAACTCCTGTACTCAATACTCTGACCAATAAAGGAACGCCTTCTTCACTATCCTATCTACCTACGACTCCACTTTCAGGGAGCTATGAACCTGTACTCCAAGGTCTCTTTGTTCAGTAACACTCCCTAGGACTTTACCATTAAGTGTATAAGTCCCGCTAAAATTTGCTTTCCCAAAATGCAGCACCTCGCATTTATCTGAATTAAACTCCATCTGCCACGTCTCAGCCCATTGGCCCATCTGATCAAGATCCCTTTGTAATCTGAGATAACCTTATTTGCTGTCCACTGCACCTCCAATTTTGGTGTCATCTGCAAACTTACTAACTGTACCTCTTACCCTCGCATCCAAATCATTTATGTAAATGACAAAAAGTAGAGGACCCAGCACCATCCTTGTGGCACTCCACTGGTCACAGGCCTCCAGTCTGAAAAACAACCCTCCACCACCACCCTCTGTCTTCTACCTTTGAGCCAGTTCTGTATCCAAATGGCTAGTTCTCCCTTTATTCCGTGAAATCTAACCTTGCTAACGAGTCTCTCATGGGGAACCTTGTCGAATGCCTTACTGAAGTCCATATAGCTCACATCTACCGCTCTGCCCTCATTAATCCTCTTTGTTACTTCAACAAAAATCTCAATCAGGTTTGTGAGGCACAAAGCCATGTTGACTATCCCTAATCAATCCTTGCCTTTCCAAATACATGTATATCCTATCCTTCAGAATTCCCTCCAACAACTTGCCCATCACCGACGTCAGGCTCACTGGTCTATAGTTCCCTGGCTTGTCCTTACTACTCTTCTTAAAGAGTGGCACCACGTTTGCCAACCTCCAGTCTTCTGGCACCTCACCTGTGACTACCGATGATACAAATATTTTAGCAAGAGGCCCAGCAATCACTTCACCATTATGCGTTTCAAGACATCCAGCACTTCCTCCTCTGTAATATGGACCTTTTGCAAGGTGACACCATCTATTTCGCTACTTTCTATATCTTCCATATCCTTTTCCACAGTAAATACTGATGCAAATTACTCGTTTAGTATCTCCCCCATTTTCTGCGGCTCCACACAAGGGAGTCAATTAATCAGGGGAGCTGGAAAATGGAGGGCCTTAAGTAGCCATTAATTCACCATTTAAAGGTCTTGATTGTTGGCAAGTTGAGAAAGTCACCCATTCCTCTCCAACATTTAATTGCCCTGCTGTCAAGAAGGTGGCAACTCTACCTAGGTCCAACTCACTCAGTCATTTCAACATCTCATTACTCCTTTCACCAACTCCAGGGTGAGGAATATTCTGCTCTGAGTGCCTGCAGAACCTGGAAGGCTTTATATTGCCATATATAGATGTATATGAATATTCCCAGGTTCCTATCTGGAGTTTGGCAGCTGTAATCGTACATATTAATGGAGATGCATATTTCAGATCGATCCAGCATGGAAGAGTGCAGCAATTAGAGGAGAGAAAAGTAATTACTGATAAAAGGAAATTTGATCCCTATTATAGTCTTTCAGCCTTTCCAAGCTCCAGATTATAAAATATTGGAACGCAGTGAATTATTTAATTAAATGGTCGGCCATTGCACTTTATACATGATGATTAATTTTAGTCCAGGTTTTGCAGATGAGGGAAGCAGAATATATGTCACTATATAAAAAATTCTATACCTCTACTATAAAGTACCACTGGTCTGAGAGAGAATAATTGTCTAAGCATATCCATGCAGCATTAGTATCTCCTGTCACATGAACATAGTTTTGTATGCATGTGAAAATTATTCCTTTCTTGGATGGCTTCTAATGAATTTGATGTTGTTCCGTTATACTGAGCAGATTGTTTCAAGAAAGTGTTACCTTCCAAATCAATAAATTAAATCCAAAAAGAGATTGTGTTGCTGAAACGCACATTTTGTTAATGTGAATTAATTTAATGTGATTGACGAATTAGGAACATTATTTCTAAAGTGCGTACTTTTAAAGCGTGCATTGGTTATAACATGATTCCAGCTCCATTAGTTTAAATGGTGCTGCCATTATGCAATTTTCTTATAACACAGGATTACATGAGAACAGAAAAATCACGTTATTGCAGAACTGACTGCTCAAAAAACAGCACTGGAGGGAAAATGGACTCCCAGCCATATATTGCAATGGTAATTGTAACAAAATGTTGGGACAATTGAAACCCACAGGATGATGCGAAGATCCCAAAGCAGTTAACTCTGCAAGTTTGCCTTGGAAGTCTTGATATGTATATTTCAAAATGGATAGAGTTGATCAGGCCATCCTGTTTGAAAATTTGGGCTCATAAATTGCCAGGCTTGACAGCAGTGCATGTGTGGAATAACAAAAATACAGAAATTCTTCATCAAACATTTAAATATTACAAGAGCAGGAAGGTAATGCATGTATCTCGCCCTCTCAGGAAAACGCATCAATCAACTGGGAAAAAAAAATCACACTCGTGCCAGAGTTAAGAAACAATGGATAATTAATGAGTTCCATAAACGGTATGCAGTGCACTGGTCAATAACAGGTTTACTAGCAACTTCCCCACTGACACAATGTGCTGTTGACTATAAATGGTGTAATAATTTAGGAAATGTAAAACAAGGACTATAGGAAAATCCTCTGTGGTGGAAGTTTGCGTTCCAAGGCCAGTTTGTACCACATAGCTACTCTGCTGTACTTTTTACCAGGCAAAACGCTTTTACAGCTTGATCGACTCACCAGTCTTTTGGCATAGTGCCTAGTTGCACAACCATTTCCTTGACAGTTCCCTTGACAGTCCCTACAGCCTCCCCTCTCCACCACATCCCCCAACCCCCCCAAAACTCACAATCCCTGGACTGGACAGCATTTCATTGGGGGAATGAATGCTCCTGACGATTCAACAGCAATGTTGGTTTGTGTTGCATTCAGTGCTTACAGAGCTTTAGTTTGTCTAGCCAAAGACCTTCGCAGCATGTGTCAGCTTTACCATTGGCAGAGACACGCTGTTCCTTGTTTGATTATTTAATGGTTAAAGGCAGCCTGCTGGGTTTAATCTGTCTCCTCCCAGCTTGCTGATCTTTTGTCTGCAGATCGTTAAAGGAAGGGGGACAGTGTTCTCCTGTTCCAATCTAAACAAAGTCGACAACAAATTTAATAGCAACAGAAACGTAGATTGAATCTGTGGAGCCCATTAATTTTAATCATTATAGACTGTTATTTTACACTTCATGATTAATGCTTTTTTAACCAAACTTTTACGCATGCCAGTTCTATCTCTTTAAAATGACATGACAACTAGCTGTAACCCTTTTTAATCTATTCTAGCCCTTTTATAATTACTGTCTGAGATTAGCATCTGAACTTGTTGTCATGTCACTTGTGTATTGTGGAACTGTGGTGAAAATGATGCTATGGCATGGATAATAAATCTACCCAAACTCCTTTACAGGAAAGAAATCACACATTGTTATTACACTGAATTGGAGACTGAAATTGCAATCTGAGTGATCTATTGAATGATTGTCTACATAAGTGAGGGTCAATGAATTATAATAAGGAAGTACGTTGCAATGCGAGAATATATAATCTGCTTGAAAACACTAGGTGAAAAAATCATGCCTCCTACAATTTTGTGAAGTTTGAGAATTAAGCTGTCTTAAATCTGAAAAGTATTGGTACACATTAGCCCAATGTAGCTGTTCCATGCCCTGCCTCAGGGCTATCTTTTCCGTGTTCCTATCAAACTCCATTTCCCTGCTCCTTTCCTATATATTTTATATGTTCATGCTCATATGCTAATGACTCATTAATCAACAGAAATAACCTTTCACTGTTGATTTCTCAAATCTTTTCAGAAATTGGGTTGGTTCTTAACTTTCTCTGTGCAAGCAAAGCATTCTTAGTTTTTTTCTCTTTCCCAAATATTTTGGATTATGTCACCAATTTCCTTTTTTTTTGCTAAGAATGAAAATGGGTCATTAGCATGAATTTGGAACTGAGTTAAGAAGATCAAACGAGCAAATAGTATTCTTTAAAACCAGCCTTTGGCAACAGAAAAAAAGGAAGAATATTTAGTTTGGTATTATCAGCCCCAAGCTAAGAAGGAAGGGAAAAGTTGTTCTTTGTTGGATCACCATTCAGGGAATGTTGCTGGATTTTAAGTGATGACAGCTTCACCCAAAACCATCTTACCAATGGTCAATTACTTCCACAAACAAAACTGCCACTAATTGCTAAAAAATGATGCCCTCTCTGGATCAGTATACAAACATAGGATCTTAAATTCACAGAATGTGGTCATTTGGCCAATCACGTCTTTGTGAGAAGATCCAACCTTAATCCATACCCAAATTTACCTCATGACTGGTGTGCTCTCTCCCAATAGATTTGCATTTTCCTCTATTTCAAATATATACCAAAATTTACTGAAAAAACTGCCTCAACTGCTCTTTGTGGCAAATTATTCCCTGAGTCAATAATCTATAATGTCAAAACCTTGGCACCAATGTCTCTCTTCACATTTTTAGTGGCAATTTTAAATTGATCAACTGGCCCTCCAAATATTGGTACAAAATGCTGATGGTAAGATCCTATCAGAATAAATTGGATCATATCTCCATGAAACTAGTGGTGAGCATATTTAATGTGAGCATTTTGTGCCTGGGTGCAATAATTATTTCACTTTAATATAATCACATAACCAGTTATGTGTGTGTTTTGTGTGGAGACAGTGTTACAAATAATCGAGGTTGTACCCAATGTGGATATTGCAACAATATAACAATTGAACACAGTGAACATCTCAAACAGGATGAGTACCTTGATCCCTCTGGGGCCTGCAATACCCATCCAGCTGTTTTGGGTTTTGGGTCTGGGTGGGTTACTCTTCAGAGGGTCGGTGTGGGCTTGTTAGGCTGAAGGGGCCTGTTTCCACATTGTAGGGATTCTAATAACTTTCTAATGCCATGGTATCTTTCCAATCTTGCTAACAAGACAAAGGACAGTCTTCAGTCCTGAATGAGTTAAGCACAAACATAAAAGCAGATACTCTGAACCAGGGTATTGAAAATCCAAAGGAGAAATATACTGGGAAAGTTTTTTTTATAGCAGCTCATTAAAATGAGCTAACAATTCTGAATTATATGTATTGCATTATTTATGTACAGAAGTGTTACAGATTCCTCTCTTTGGATTAACACAGGTCATGGTTATCTGCAAACTGTCATAGTGAATAGTTTACAGTAGCTGATAGCTCAACACAAACAGTTAGCATGCAATAACCATCAAAGAAATTTAGATAAATTGCCTTTGAAACATTGGGGTCATGTACCTTGGACAAGGCAAAAAACAACACATTTCCCAGTGTGGAATGTGGTTTTTCAAACCCCAAAATCCACAGCTAAGGAAACTGTTGCAACTGTATCCCAAAATTTCACAAGCTACTAATAGGGGTGTATTGTGTATACCCTGTTCTTGGCTGTTGGTTATATGCTTCAACGACTGATTGGCATCAGGAATTCTGTCTTGCAAGATAGTAATTGTCACATTGAACAAACTGTCTATAAATATCCCATGTGATGTTGCAACATAGGTCTGCCACAAATTTTACTATTAGTTTGAAGGATTGAAAGACATTAAAATTCATTGGAGAAATGTCATCCTTCCTACCCCTCAATCATACTGGGTAACAATACTAGGCTGCCTTCTAGGAGCTGAAAATGTGTTGCTGGAAAAGCGCAGCAGGTCAGGCAGCATCCAAGGAACAGGAGAATCGACGTTTCGGGCATAAGCCCTTCTTCAGGAATGAGGAAAGTGTGCCCAGCAGGCTAAGATAAAAGGTAGGGAGGAGGGACTTGGGGGAGGGGCATTGGAAATG
>NC_057714.1:92420735-92431449 GCF_004010195.1 Chiloscyllium plagiosum | reverse complement strand
ACTCAGCACCGCCTTCCTAACCTGCAATCTTCTTCCTGACCTCTCCGCCCCCACCCCACTCCGGCCTATCACCTTCACCTTGACCTCCTTCCACCTATCGCATTTCCAACGCCCCTCCCTCAAATCCCTCCTCCCTACCTTTTATCTTAGCCTGCTGGGCACACTTTCCTCATTCCTGAAGAAGGGCTCATGCCCGAAACGTCGATTCTCTTGCTCCTTGGATGCTGCTTGACCTGCTGCGTTTTTCCAGCAACACGTTTTCAGCTGCCTTCTAGGAGGGCAACATCACCAAAGTTGAAGAGAAAAGGAGAAACACCAGTACAGGAACAAAATTAATCACTGCAAAATTTTAAATTTAATGTTGATCTCACTCTTTCTGCACCTTCTCTGCAGCCCATAACATTGTATTCTTCGCTCTGTTCTATGACTGCATGCACTTTGTATGGTATGATCTGCCTGTACTGCACGCAAAACAAAACTTTTCACTGTGCCTAGGTCCCTGTGACAATAATAAATCAAATCAAATCAAATCAAAAGGCTGGGTGAACTGGATGGCTATAAGTCATTACCTTTCAATGATCTGGTAAAACATGCATTTTAATATTTGTGTTCAAATCCCCCCATGGCCTTGTCCTTTAAATTTCTACAACCTCCTTCAATCTTAGGCACCTCCTGGAAATCTGTCCTCTTCTAATTCTGGCCTCTTGTACACACTTGGTCTTCATTAAGTTTACCATTGACAGCTGTGAATGTAGCTGCAAAAGCCCTGTGATCTGACAATCCTTCCCTCAACCCTTCCAATTCTGCCTCTCCCTCCTCCTTAACATGTTTCACCAAAATCTACCTGTTTCAACAAGCATTTAGTCATCTGTCCTGATTGTTCTTTAGATGACACATTCTCTGTGAAAACACTGCTGTAGAACACCCTGCAAGGTTTTACTATCTTTCAGATATGATACAGATGCAAGATGTTGTTGTTGTTGTGATCAACTGAACTCTAGACAGGAAGGAGAAGCAAGATAGTGGTTGACTCAAGGCAGCAGAGGTGAGAAAGTGTAAATGTACTAAGGGACCTAGTTATAGAGAAGGCTAATAGAATACCAGACATTATTGCTGGATGATCTGAGCATCGGAGTAGTGAACTCTTGCCTCAATTGCACAGGAACGTGTTTAGATCAGACCTGGAGTACTGTGTGCAGTTTTGGTCTCCTTACCTCAGGAAAGGAATTATTACCAAACAACAAGTGCTATGAAGGTTCACCCGATTTGTTCCTAGGATGGCAGGACTATCTATGAAGACTGGGCAAAATGGACCTGCAATTTCTAAGGTTTCAAAGAATGAAAGGTGATCTAATTGAAACTTACAAAATACTTAACGGGATGGATACAGATCCTTCCCAGGTTGTAGATTCTAGAAGCAGGGATTACCTTTTAAAAATTGCCACTTGGACTCAACGATGAAGAGAACTTTTTTTTACTAGAGGATTGTGAATCTTTGAAATTCTCTACCACAGAGAACTGTTAAGGGCTCAGTCTTAAGGTAGAGATTGATGGATTTCTGATTATTAGAGGTGTACAGTGTTATAGGGAAGCAATGGGTAGGGGGCATTGAAATGTTTGATCAGCCATGGTCAAATTAAATGGCAGGGCAGACTCAAAGGGCTGAATATCCTACCCCCATCTCTGTAGAAAGGACTTGCTTTGGTCCCTGTTGAAACCCATTCGGATTTCTTGTTCCATCATCCATGTCTGTAAAGCTGTCTCATTTGTATCACCCAGCTTCTTTTGCTTCACTGAATGGAAATCGACTATTAACTCCTTTGTATTGATTTCTCATCTTTCCAGAATATTATTTCAACAATGCCTTCCACATTTCCACAGCGTAAATTCATTTTAGTCAAACACATTCCCTGAATCCAACTTAAATTAATAGATATAGAGGACAAGTTTCAGATATGGTGGTAATGTACAGCATGCACCTGTAGAGGGGGCGTGTGAGCAACAATTACGTTTGTGGGGAGTGAAGAACACACATCTAACATTGTCAGTTTTATAGACAAGTCCTGAGGCATATGCATGGATATGTTCCAAGCCAAGGAGGGATAGACTGTCCAAAAATTTGCATTTCACAAAAATCTTTGTCAAGGAAGAGATGAAGAGGCACATTAGGCTTTGCTAAGGTAATTTCAACCAGTAGGTCAAAGCTGTTGAAAGTTCTCTTATCAATAGCAAGGTGACAGGTGAAAAGAAATACGCAAAGGTCACAGGCAAGGCAAAAGCCATGAGTGGAATTAAGGCAAGGGTGAAGAGTTCAAACATGAGACACTGGGGAGAAATGCAAGAATACAAGTAGCAGAATCAGGGAGAATAAACATAATGAGGCGTGAGGTTAGGATAGCCTCCACTCCCCTTCCAATTTAGACCTCTTTAACTTATCTGGTCTTGGACACCTAGACTCTGGAAACTGCTTAATACTCCCAGTACAGGCCACTGCACCCTGCTGGGAGAATAGAGATGCTGGCCAATCAGATTGGTTTAATCAATCTTTCTATACTGTTATGGACCAGACTATACCTTTCCCCCACCTCATCCCCACCCCTCTTAAAATGTATTAAGAAGATAGCCTAGACCCCAACTTTTTTTTATTTTAAAGATATTGCGTTCTGGATGCAATTTGATTGGTCAAACTACCAGGTTTGAAGTAAAACACACTTTATTCTTATACTATTGTTAAAATACAAACAAAAGAAAGAAGAATTGGAATAACTTAACTCTACTGGAAAGCTTAACTTAATAATAGATTATTTAACCACTAAAGAGCACTTTATCCATTATAGTAGCATCTCATACACGTATCCTTGGCAAAGGCACATTCAGTAAAATGGCTTGTTTCACATGCAATTCGAGCAGCAGGAAGACTGCTCAAGCATTTTGCTGTAGCAGGGAAATATGTATAGCAGCATCCAAGCCCCAACAGCTCCTGAAAGTTAAACTAAAATCCTGGTTCTGTAGGAGATTGAACCCACCCTTTCAAGCTGCTTCTATTGTTCCAACTTGTATAAAATATCCAAAGCCAGCTACATTGCTTGGCTCAGAGCAGACAGCTCCACTTCAAGTTTATCACACTTGTTTTTAAAAGAAATATGACAGAACAAATCTTAAAGGCACATCTCATTACAATGCAATGCACAGAATGGTAAGCGGCAATGATCCATTCCAATCATGTGGTATGACCTTATTATTGTGGTCCTTATCTCTTGAGCATTGCCATGAGATTTTTTGAGTTAGAAAGCCACAGAATCTCAGTGTTAAGGACTTTATGTTTTAGATTAGATTAGATTACTTACAGTGTGGATACAGGCCCTTCGGCCCAACAAGTCCACACTGAACCGCCGACGCGTAACCCACCCAGACCCATTCTCCTACATTTACCCCTTCATCTAACACTACGGGCAATTTAGCATGGCCAATCCACCTAACCTACACATTTTTGGATTGTGGGAGGAAACCGGAGCACCCGGAGGAAACCCACGCAGGCACGGGGAGAATGTGCAAACTCCACACAGAGAATCGCCTGAGGCGGGAATTGAACCCGGGTCTCTGGCACTGTGAGGCATCAGCGCTAACCACTGTGCCACCGTGCCGCCCACACAGTGCTAATGGATTCCAAAGATCTTTCTCAAGCAGCACACATGAAATGAATTCAACCAGCATTCCTGCTCCTGATCTGTAGTCCAATTTCCAGCTTCACGTGACAGTCTACTTTATATACAGACATTGTAGATTCTTAGTCATGTGGCAATTCAGTCTTTGGGATTTTCTATGCTGCTGCCTGGCTCTTTGTAAGTGGTACGGTGGCACGATCAAAGTTTATGAAGGGGACTGGAAGTGAATATTGCAGTAGAAATGGAGGGAGTTATGGTTAATTCATGATTTTGTTTTATTGTTGTATGGGATGTGGGCATTGTCAGCATGGTTGGCAATTATTGTCCATCCCCAGTCAACCTTGAACTTATTCACTCTCTGGAAGCAGCTGTGGGCTTGAGAGAGGTAATTGAAGGGTTAAGACAAGATTGCATGTGAAGGTGAACATGTACACCTCCAGACCGTGTCATTGAGGGTCAGCATGTGAATGAGAGAGAGCCAAGGGTGAAGAAACAATAAAAGGCATTAGGGAGCAAGAGATGAGACAATAGTAGAGAAGAACAGATGGGTTTATGTTGGGAATCTGATGAAGGAATTGAAAAAGCAAAAGGGTAATACTTGCATAAAGGGGATTGTTTTCAAAGTCTGTTGGAATAGCAACCAAAACACAGAGTTGAGAGGTGAGAGATTGTGTAGATCATGGAATCCAGAGATCGATCTCTAGTAAACCCACAGAAGAAGGCAACAGCAGCAAGGGTCAATACAGTAAGCTGTATTTAATGGAGGTGACAGGGTTTGCTCCAGATGGTTAGAGAGTTGGAAATAGCCTCAGATTACCATTCATATGAAAAGTTCACTGATCAAAGTACCATTTGGGCACTTAACTGAGCAATACAAGGCATTTTTCAGGATCAAGGAAACCAGGGGCATAACTCCTGTCTTCCTGCCAAGAGCTGCCAGACAATCAAAGGTCAGCAGTTGTAGTCTTAACCCTTCAATTACTTCTCTCAAGCCCACAGCTGCTTCCATACTGTTGGGCTTTTTATCCAGACAGTGAATAAGTTCTAGGTTGACTGGGGATGGACAATAAATGCCAGCCATGCTAACAATGCCCACATCACATACAACAATAAAACAAAATCATAACTCCCTCCACTTCTGCTGCAGAGGTACTGGCTAGTCTCAGTTACAACATCACACAAGGTCACAGGTGAGTGATTGTTGAAAAATGCAGTCTGGGAATGGGGGTCATCTGGGAGAGGGTGAGGTGTCAACAGCAAGAGCAAGTGTGCGGTTCACTGCAGGATATTTCTTCCCAGTGTCAGTCCCTTGATCAGATACACAATGCCCTTGAATGAAGAGGGGGGACACAAACAATCACCTTGATTGGAACCCAACCTAGGGTAATACGCTATAGTAGCGGGATGAAGCCCTGAAGTGGATACTAATTGTTTACCCAAGGGTCTGAGTTGTCAGCTTGGTGAGAAGGCCATCCACAGTCACTACTGTCATTAACATTGGAGGGGGTGCAGAAAAATGGTGTTGTCCCATCATCCATCACCAAATGTATTTTGAGGGAAGGTATAAATACCACCCTGCATCACTAATGCAGTGACCTTGGATGAGAACAGATCTGACATAAAGTCTACTTCAACATTAAGCAAGGGATTCAAACGTGAATTCCGCTACCTTTGTTCTTTATATGAAACAGAGACTCAAAACAGAGAATGTACTTTCATCACCAATAAATCTGACAAAACCTCCCAGCCATTTGCTAACAAAACTGGTCATCATGAAATTCAACTGAAAGCAAAGATCATTGGAATGGAAACAAGCACTATATAAGGACATGCTTTGAAATTTCATGTGATCTCTCTGTAAGTCAAATCAACTTAAATGCTTGTAAATGATCGAGTGCCAAATAGTAAAAGGAAGTGTCAAGCAATGTGGCTAAGTATTCATCTCTGTCCATATATGGTTCTGCCTAGAAGAGTTTCCCGAGGTGATTAAATGTAAAGATATGTCATTAAAACTGAGCTCACAGTGGCATTGCCAATTTCGGTTGCATCAAGTTCAAAACTAAATTACCAAAACATATTTGTGCAGTGCCACAATGTTCTTTTTTGATAATGTATAATGGAGGATTCTTCATGAAACATTCTAAAGTTGTTTCCTCAAATTACTGGCATGAGAGTTGGGGTGAACTGACTGATGATTGGATTCTCAGGAAAAAATTCTAACCCCGAAATTATTGATTTCTGCAGAGTCCAAATGTTTCTCTCCAACAGCCAAATGCATGAACGAAACTCCCAAAACTATCTTCAAGCATAAGTGTCAAGTTGATGATCTATCTCAGCCTCCTCCTGAGCTCCCCAGCATCCACAGGTACTACTTATTAGTCAATTGGATTCACTCCACATGATACCAAGAAACAGTCAAAGACATTGGATTCTGCAAAGACTGTTGGCCCTGAATAATACCTGGATGTAATACTGAAGACTTGTGCTCCAGAAATACCTAGGCTCCAAGCCAAGCTAGTCCAGTGAATCTGCAACATTGGCATCTTACTAAAAATGTGGAAAATTGCCCAGGTATGTCCTGACCACCAAAACAGGACTGTCCAATCCAGCTAACTCACAACATCATTGGTCTACTCTCGACATTTAGGTAAATTGATGGGAGGCATTGCCCATAGTGCAACAGAGCACTGATCTGTTCACCAATGCTCACTTTGAATAGTATCAGGCTGAATCGGCTCTGGACTTCGTTACACTCCTCATCCACATGCGAGCAAAAGAGCTGAATTCCAGAGAAAAGGCAAGATTAATTGTTATTAACAGTAGGGCAGCCTTTGACTGAGTGTGGTATTAAAAATTCCTAGCAAAATTGAAATCCTGGAAGTTCGAGGAAGATCTCCTGTGAAAAGAAGGTGTTTGTAGTTCTTGGAGCTCAATCCAGATGTTGTGAAACTTGAAAGAGTTCAGAAAAGAATGACAAGAATGTTGCTGGAGTTGGAAGGTTTAAGCTATAGGGAGAGGCTGAATAGGTTGGAACTATTTTCGATGAAGCATCGGAGGCTGGGGGAAGGTCAACTTATAGAAGTTTATACAATCATGAATGACATGGTTCGGGTGAACAGCTAAGGTCTTTTCCTCAGGGTAGCAGAGTCCAAAATTAGAGGGCATAAGCTTAAGGTCAGAGGGAAAAGATTTAAAAGGGACTTAAGGGGCAACTTTTCCATGCAGAGGGTGGTGCATGTATGGAATGAGCTGCCAGAGGAAGTGGCTGGATGGATATATGGATAGGAAAGATTTAGAGGGATATGGGCCATGTGCTGGCAAATGGGACTAGATTAGATTAGGATATCTGGTTGGCATGGACAAGTTGGACTGTTTCCATGCTGTACATCTCTATGACTCTATCTTAACTCCAGAACATCAGCTACAGGAGTCCCTCAGGGAAGTACCTTAGGCCAAAACAGCTCAATATGCTTCATCAATTACCTTCCCTTCATCAGAAATTCTGATGTTTGCTGTTGGTTGCACAGTATTCATTCTTCATGAATGGAAGTGAGGATAGGGGGAGTTGCGGATAAAGAGAAGGGGAGGAAGGGTCATGGGTGGGGAGGGGACAGAGTGGTGAGGTGTTGATAAGTAATGCAGGTCATAGATAGATCTGATAATCGGGTTTGCTAATGCAGATTAGGCCCTTCCCCAGCCCCACATTGTCCAGATGATGTATCCCCACCCCCAAATTGTACAGATGATGTATCTCTCCCTCCTCTTCTTTCTCCCATACCTCCTATTCCACACACATCGCACCAATCTCTCTGTCCATCAGATGACGTGATATTCGAAGATCTCAATATGAAGAGTTCCATGGAGGTAGCCGCTGGCTTCATGCAAGTGAGGCATGACCTTTTAAGTCACCACACTCCTACTGGTCACATATATGGGCTACTGGCCACCACATTCCAAAAGCAAGAAGCCCAAAAGTCAAAATTCATCTCTTTCCACAGCATTGTTCAATATAGCTCTGTGTTTGGCTCTGTCCTGGCTATTGAGTGCAACTGAGTGAATTAAATTGTCATTAGTTTTGACCCAGACCTATCCAGTTTAAGGCAATTCATTACCAGTGACAATAGCAAACTTACAGTTTGGTATTGTTCCCACAGATAATGGAGCATATTTTGTGTTGAGAAATATGTTCGCTTTTTATGCCTAACACAATTTGGAATTCAATGCATAATGTAATTAATGTCTTTGATAGCACTACTTTGTAGGTCTGGCTCTGGCCCCAGTTAAACCATATTTCTTTTCCCAGTTGTTTTAATGCAACTGAGTATTCATGATATTTAATTATTTCACATTAACTATTTTGACACATAGGCGTGTCTTGTGACATATTGTGCTTCATCATATCTATAATGGTCTGGTATTCTATTTTTCATTCCAAAAGGCAACACAAAATCTTTTGGCATTCTCAGTGTTTGGCGTGTTTCTGTTCTATTTTCTCCTTTTGCCTTTTTTCAGGGTTTTCCATGTCACCCACCAATCATGCACTGGCCATGAGAACAGTTAGGTCAGTTCTCACGCCTCTCGGAGTCTTGCTCTTTGACAAGCAGCACAAGAGTTGCCTGGCGATCGACAATCTGATTATTCTCTCCTTTCCTGAGGGGAAGTGTCTCTGCTAAGCACCTTTCTCCATCAGAATGGCTGAAATTGGAATATTTCTTGTGGAGAGTCATAAGTGTCAACAATATTAAATACTAATATGCAATTTAAAATTATTTTATACTAATTTTGCTATTGGTAGCCATATGTTGAATCGTCTTTGGATATAAACTCTGCAATTCCCTCCATAGCCCTCCCTACCTTCTCCTTTTCCTTTAAAATGCTCCTCAAAATAACTTTAACCAAATTATTTTAATATCTCCTTTTGTGGTTTACTGCTACATTTCATTTGATAACACTCCCATAAAGCACATTGGGACTTTATGCTAAAGATCCTATATAAATACAAGTTGTTGATAATGTTGTTGCTGAACAGCAAATATTTCCACCAGTAGCAACATCCTCCCTAAACCCTTGTCCCTTGTACCTTTACCCCCAACAATAACCTATAGAGATTTATAAAATCATGAGGGGCATGGATAGGGTGAATAGCTAAGGTATTTTCCCCAGGGTAGGGGAGTCCAAAACTAGAGGTTTAAGGTGAGAGGGGCAAGATTTAAAAGGGACATAAGGGGCAACCTTTTCACACAGAGGGTGATGCGTGTATGGAATGAGCTGACAGAGGAAGTGGGGGAGTCAGGTACAATTACAACATTTAAAAGGCGTCCCAATGGGGATATGAATAGGAAGAGTTTAGAGGGATTTGGGCCAAATGCTGGCAGATGGAATAAGATTAATTTAGGATATCTGGTCAGCATAGATGGGTTGGACCAAAGGGCCTGTTTCCGTGCTTTACAGCTCTATGACTCCATGACTCTAAACAGCTAAAGAACCTCTTTGATTCTAAGATGGAGACCATTCAATCAGCTGCTGACGTTGCTTTCCTCCTTCACCCTTACCAAGGAAACTAAAGTCTCCCCAGCCAAGCCTTCAGACTTATCCTACCAGCCTGGCACATTTCACCATCTAATTCTCTCTCTGCTGATGAATCTCTCATTTATGTCTTAGCCAGCTCCAGAATTGGCAGTTATAGTGCTCCCTCGGCCAGTCTTCTCTCCTTTAACTCACTCAAAACATTGCTGTCCCTGTCCCTATAGGGCATTACACCACATCTCCCAGACCTATATTGGCTGCTGAGCCTCAATCAACTTCAACATTAAATAATCAATCTCATTTTTAAATCCCTTCAAGATTCATCATCACTGTCTAAGCTCTACAAGCCACTGCCACAAACACTGCAGTCTTCAAACTCTGATGCCTGGTGTATACCTTCCCTTCACCCCATCATCTTTAGTCATATCTTTAGACATCTAAACTTCACATTCTGAATTTCCTTCCATAAGATCACAAATTTTCAACCTATTTCTGCTGCTGGAAGCTTTTCTTTTAACTTTATGGAATATGAAAAGCATTGAGCTCATTAGTTCAGTTAACCTCATGGTTAAAAAAAAAGGCCAGAATGACTTAACAAATAGAATTAAGAAGAATCCAAAGAGTTTTTTCAAATATATTAAGGACAAAAGGGTAACTAGGGAGAGAATAAGGCCCCTCAAAGATCAGCAAGGCGGCCTTTGTGTGGAGCCAAAGAAAATGGGGGAAATACTAAATGAATATTTTGCATCAGTATTTACAGTGGAAAAGGATATGGAAGATATATACTGTAGGGAAATAGATGGTGACATCTTGCAAAATGTCCAGATTGCAGAGGAGAAAGTGCTGGTTGTCTTAAAATGGTTAAAGGTGGATAAATCCCCAGGACCTGATCAGGTGTACCCGAGAACTCTATGGGAAGCTAGAGAAGTGATTGCTGGGCCTCTTGCTGAGATATTTGTATCACAGATAGTCACAGGTGAGGTGCCAGAAGACTGGAGGTTGGCAAACGTGGTGCCACTGTTTAAGAACGGTGAGCATGACCGGTGAGCCGGTGGTGGGCAAGTTGTTCGAGGGAATCCTGAGGGACAGGGTGTACATGTATTTGGAAAGGCAAGGACTGATTCAGAATAGTCAACATGGCTTTGTGCATGGGAAATCATGTCTCACAAACTTGATTGAGTTTTCTGAAGAAGTAACAAAAAAGATTGATGAGGGCAGAGCAGTGGATGTGATCTATATGGACTTCAGTAAGGCTTTCGACAAGGTTCCCCATGGGAGACTGATTAGCAAGGTTAGATCTCATGGAATACAGAGAGAACTAGCCATTTGGATACAGAACTGGCTCAAAGGTAGAAGACAGAGAGTGGTGGTGGAGGGTTGTTTTTCAGACTGGAGGCCTGTGACCAGTGGAGTGCCACAAGGACCAGTGCTGGGTCCTCTACTTTTTGTCATTTAAATAAATGATTTGGATGTGAGCATAAGAGGTACAGTTAGTAAGTTTGCAGATGACACCAAAATTGGAG
>NC_057714.1:92399490-92420422 GCF_004010195.1 Chiloscyllium plagiosum | reverse complement strand
AGAGGGGAAAGATATAAAAGAGACCCAAGGTGCAACTTTTTCACACAGAGGGTGGTACGTGTATGGAATGAGCTGCCAGAGGATGTGGTGGAGGCTGGTACAATTGCAACATTTAAGAGACATTTGGATGGGTATATGAATAGGAAGGGTTTGGAAGGATATGGGCCGGGTGTTGACAGGTGGGACTAGATTGGGTTGGGATTGCTGGTCAGCATGGACGGGTTGGACCGAAGGGTCTGTTTCCATGCTGTACATCTCTATGACTCTATGACAAAGCATGGGTTCAATTGCAGTTCGAGCTGAGGCAGATTTCAGACCTGCCTCCTTGCCCTGCATTTAGGTAAAGACAAAATCACAATAGACTCAGAGGACCACTCTCACATGAGATAGATACATCGGTGGTACGGTTAACCTTAGACTCACCATGCCATAGGACCATAAGCTAAAGGTGCAGAACTAGCCCATTTGGCCCATTGAGTTTGTTCTGCCATTAGATTCTGACTGATATGTTTCTCAACCCCATTCTCCTGGATTCTCCCTGTAACACTTGATCCCCTTACCAATCAAGAACACATCTCTCTCTGTCTTAAATGCACTTATTGACTTGGCCTGCACAGCCCTCTACGGCAATGAGTTCCACAGACTCACCAGTCTCTGGTTGACAAAAATTCTACTCCTTTTCACATTCCAAAAAGTTTCTAGAAGTGGGAGCAGATTGAAAAATTGTGATCTTAGGGAAGGAAATTCAGAATGTGAAGCTTGGATGCCTAAAGCTATGACAAAAGATGATGGGGTGAAGGGACGGGATACACCAGACATCAGAGTTTGAAGACTGCAGTGTTTCATTGTGAGGCAGTGCCCTTGGGTCCTATCTGTCCTACGTAAACATTGCGTTCACTTTCTAATTTCCAACTAAACCTGCATGTTAACTTGATTCGATTCCTAAACTTGGACTACCAAGTCACTTTGTGCTTTTGATTTGCGAAGCCTTCCCCCATTTAGAAAATAGTTTACACCTCTATTCTTCTTAATAGAGTGCATAACCTCACAATTTCACAGATTGCGTTCCATCTGCCTCCAGTTTCTCCACTTTCCTAGCCTGTCCAAGTCCTTCTGCAGCCTCTCCGCTTCCTCAACACTACCTGCCCCTCTGTCTTTCTTTGCATTATCTGTAAAAATTAGCAACAATGCCCTCAGTTCCTTTCTCCAGATTGTTAATGAATAATATGATTGTTCTGGTTGCAACACGGACCCTTGCAGAACTGCACTAGTCACCAACTGCCATCCAGAAAAAAATCCTTTTATCCCCATTCTCTGCCTTCTGCCCGTCAGCCAATTTTCTCTTCATGCCTGTATCTTACCCCTCACACCATTCTGTCCGCAAAGAATTCTAACAGATTTTTCAGGCATGACCTCCCCTTAACAAAGCCACGCTGACTCAGCCCTATTCCACTATGCACTTCCAAGTACTCTGCAATCTCATCCTTTATAATGGACTCTAAACTTCTGTCAATGACCAAGATCAGATGAATCAGCTCATAGTTTCCCTGGCTTCTGCCTCCCTCCCTTCTTAAATAGGCATGTTACATTAGCCAAGTTCCTGTCCTTTGGGACCCTTTCTGTTCAAAGTTTGTGAGAAGATTTGTAGCTCGGGTGCTCGTTGCTGTAGTTTTGTTCGCCGAGCTGGAAGTTTACATAAGCGCTTCACAGGAGGCTCCCAAGCACTGAGGATGTCACCTAGACAGGGGACGAAACGTTTGCAACAAAAACCTCCAGCTCGGCGAACAGAACCACAGCACCCTTTCTGTCTCCAGTGATTCCTCAAAGATCACCAACCCTACAATATCCTCAGTTATCCTCTTGAGATGTAGTTGATCTGGACTGAGTGATTTCTCCACTTTCAGACCTTTCAGCTTCCCTTGCACCTTCTTCTTAATGATGGCCACTACACTCACTTCTGCCCCCGACTCTTTTGAAGTTCTGATATGCTGCTGCTGTCTTCCATGAAGACTGATGCAAAGAATCTTCTCAGTTCTTTTGCCATTTCTTTGTTCCCCAATACCACACCTCCAATCTGGTTTTCCATTGGTCTTATGTCCATTCTTACCTCTCTCTTTTACCTTTTTGATATCTAAAAAATTTCTTGCAATCTTCTTTTGTATTGCTAACTAGCTTACTCTCATATTTCATCTTCCCCCCTCCTTATTGTTTGTTTGGTTGTCCTCTGCTGGTTTTTAAAGGCTCTCCAATCATCTGACTGCATACATTGTATACTTTTCCTTCTGCTTTGATACTGCATCTCTTCTCATAGTGGTCCTCTTATTTGCTGTGCCTGAAGTTAGATTCCTGACCCTTTCTTTGCGCTATTATTTGTTATGGAAACTTTACAAACCTCTGCTGAGCCCTCCTCTCGTTCAGCGTTTTCCATAATTTTCCAGGTAACTGAACACACACCTCCATTATTTAATTTTAAGCCCTATCCATGCTCTATTTAAGTGATTTGCCAGGACTCTGGTCCCAACATGATTCAGGTGGAGCCTACCCTTTGGGAACAGCTCCCTCTTTCCCCAGTACTGGTGCCATGTCCCACAAATGTGAGTCTGTTTCTCCCACTTCAGTCACACATTTAGCTCTTTAATCTTGTTGATACTGTGCCAACTTGCTCGTGGCTCAGGTAGTAATCTGAAGATTTTTTACTTTTTTGTTCTGCTTTTTAATTTCGCCCCAAGCTGCTTACAATGCCTGAGCAGACCCTCTTTCCTCCTTCTACCTATAGCATGGGCACCTACGTAGACTGCAACAACCGCATCTTCCCCTCCCCCACTCTGAATTATTCCTCAGTAGCCCAGATGAGATATCCTGAACCTGGGAACCAGGCAGGGAACACTACCTTCAGGAATCTCAAACCTGGCCACAAAGAACAGTATCTATTGCTCTGACTGTATTATCCCTGATTACAATTACCAGAATTGGAGAGTATGGAATGGGAGCAGCTGTTTTACGGTAAATCCACACCTGAGATGTAAGAGTCTTTTAAAGACCCGTGAATTGCAGTGCAGGACAGGATTTTTCCATAAAAATGAAGGGCAGGAATGGCAGGATTCAGAAACCTTGAATGACAGGGGCAATTATCAGCTTAGACAAATAAAATGAAGCATATCTAAGGTCTAAGCCCTTAAAGGATATAGAGAAGGTAGGAAGGAGCTCAAAAGTGGAGTTAAGAGGGGGAAAGATGCCATGAATTGCTCTTGGCTAGCAGGTTTAAGGAGAATCCTAAGGCATTTTATACATATATTAGGAACAAGAGGATAGCTAGGAAAAGAGAAGGCACATTTAAGGATAAAGGCAGGAGGTTGTGTGTGTAGCCAGAGGAAATGGATTAAATCCTTAATGAGTATCTTACATCAGTATTCACCAAAAATAGGAATGTGAGGGATGTTGAGGTTAGGGAAAGGTGAGTGAATATTCTCGGATAGGTCTATATAATGAAGGAAGAAGTTTTGGGTCCTGAAATGCATTAAGGTAGACAAGTTCCCAGGGCCAGATGTGATCTGCCCCAGGTTATTGTGGAAGGTAAGGGAGGAAATAGTTGGAGCCTTAACAGATAATCTTTGTATCCATTTTTGGCCTCAGGCGAGGTTCTAGAGTACTGGAGAATGGCTAGTATTGTTCTTTTGTTGAAGAAGGAAAGAGAGATAAGAGGGTAACTACAGGCTGGTGAGCCTGATGTCAATGTTGGGGAAACTTTTGGAAAAAATACTGAGAAACAGGATTTATTCACATTTGGAAGTAAATAGACTTGTTAGTGATAGGCAGCATGGGTTTGTGTGAGAAAGGTCCTGTCTCACCAACTTGATTGAAGTTTTTGAGGAGATGACAAGAATGATTGATGAGGGAAGGGCCGTGAATGTTGTCTACATGGACTTTAGTAAGGCAGCAGATAAGTTAGTAATGGCAGGCTGGTACAAAAGGTACAGTCTCATGGGATCTGGGTTATACAGGCTAGATGGATGGAGAACTGGCTTAGCCATAGAAGACAGAGAGTTGCAGTGGAAGGTTGCTTTTTGGAATGGAGATCAATAACAAATGGTGTTCCACAGGGATCAGTGCTGGGACCATTGCCGATTGTAATATATATAAATAACCTGGAGAAAATATAGGTGATCTAATTAGTAAGTTTGTGGATGACACCAAAATTGGCTGAGTTGCAGGTAGTGAGGAGGATTGTCAAAGGATACAATAGGACATAGATAGATTGCGGATTTGGGCAGAGAAATAGCAGATGGAGTTTAATCTGGACAAATGCGAGGCGATGCATTTTGGAAGATTAAATTCAGGTGCAACTTATATAATAAATGACAGAACCTTAGGAGCATTATCATACAGAGGGATCGAGGCATGAAGGTCCACACATCCGTGAAAGTGATAAGATGGTCAAGAAGGCATATAGTATGCTTGCCTTCATTGGCCAAAACATTGAACATAAAAGTTAACAAATTATGGTACAGCTGTATAAAACTTTAGTTAGGCCACTTTTGAAATATTGCATGCAGTTCTGGTCACCATACTACCAGAAGGACTTTGGTGCTTTGGAGAGGATGCAGAGAAGGTTTACCTGGATTTTGCCTGGTCTAGAGGGTTTGGGTATGAGGGGAGATTGCTTGAAGTCAGATTGTTCTCACAGGAAAGATGGAGGCTGAGGGGTAACCTGTTAGAGGGTTACAAATGATGAGAGGCATAGGTGGGTTGGGTGGTCAATGGCTTTTTTCCCAGAGTGGAAAGGTCAACTGCAAGAGAGCACAGATTCAAGGTGAGAGGAGGAATGTTTAAGGGAGAAGTGCAGGGAAAAGTTCTCACACAAACGATGGTGGGTGTCTGAAATGCACTGCCAGTGGAGGTGCTGGAACCAGGTATGTTAGCAACATTTAAGGCATATCTTGATAGACACATGAACAGGAGGTGAAAGAGGGAAACCTCTTATGGGCAATAAGTAGCGGATTTAAATAAGGAATGGAGTCGGTGCCAAACAACCTATTCCTGTGCTGTTTTGTTCTATGTACTCCTAGCACTTCCTACAGATGTAGTCAATATGAACCTCCACCATCTCCTGCCGCAGTTGATAGGCAACGTTGAGAAGGTAAGACATTCATAGCAACCTCAGCCACTATAGGAAATGAAGCCCATGCTGATAATGTCACTGCATTCCAAACCTATATCAAGAAAACTGAGCTAATTGGATACAAAATTGGCTTGATGGTAGGAAGCAGAGGGTAATAGTGGAAGAATGCTTGTCGGATTGGAGGCCTGTGAATACTGGAGTGCCTCAGGGGTTGGTGCTGGGCCCACTACTCTTTGTTATCTATATCAATGATTTGGATGAGAATGTACAAGGCATGATTAGTAAGTTTGCCGATGACACTAAAATAGGTGGCATCATGGACAGTGAGGAAGGTTATCAGAAACTGCAGCAGGACTTTGGCCATCCAGAGAAGTGGGTCGAGAAATGGCAATCGGTGTTTAATATAGAGAAGTGTGAGGTCTTCATTTTGGGAAGTCAAATCAAGGTAGGAGTTTCATGGTGAATGGTCTTAAGGAGTGTAATGGAACAGAAGGATCTTGGAGTTCAGGTTCACAGTGCTCTGAAAGTGGAATCACAGGTAGACAGGGCAGTGTAGAAGGCTTTTGGCACACTGGCCTTCATCAATCAGGGCATTAAGTATAGAAGTTGGGAAGTGATGTTGCAGTTATAGAAAACCTTGTTGAGACCGCACTTGGAGTATTATCTGGATTAGTGGTGCTGGAAGAGCACAGCAGTTCAGGCAGCATCAAAGGAACAGCGAAATCGATGTTTCAGGCATAAACCCTTCATTTTGGACATTTTGATGAAAGGCTTTTGCCTGAAACATCGATTTCGCTGCTCCTTGGATGCTGCCTGAACTGCTGTGCTCTTCCAGCACCACTAATCCAGAATCTGGTTTCCAGCATCTGCAGTCATTGTTTTTACCACTTGGAGTATTATGTTCAGTATTGGTCACTTTGTTATACAAAGGATGTTATTCAACTGGAAAAAGTGCAGAAAAAATTTATAGGGATGTTGCCTGGAGTCAGTGTGGTCTGAGTTATAGGGAGAGGTTGGACACGCTTGGACTTTTTCCTGAAAGCATAAGAGACTGAGGAGGGACCTTATAGAGGTGTATAAGATCATGAGAGACATTGATAGGGTGTACATTAGCAACATTTAAAAGGCATTTGGACAAATACATGGATAGGAAAGGATCAGAAGGATATGGGCAAGTGCAGGGAAATGGGGTTAGCATATTGATCGACATGGACCAGTTTGGGCCAAAAGGTCTGTCTCCGTGCTGTAGAACTCTATGACTCGATGAATCTAAAATCACCGCTGAGAATAACTGCTAAAGAAAGTGGCTCAAAATGGAGCTTCAGCAGACGATGAGTCAAAGACTTACCTTTCAGCAGTGCAAGAGTGGAATGGAATTAAAGTTATGTGGGGTCCTTGGTTCTGTTTAAAAGTAGAGCAGAATACAAAGTAAAGAACTGGTGATAAACCATGATAAATCATAGGTTATATCTCAGGCTGGAGCATTGAATCCAATTCTGAGCATCCACGTTGGACATTTTGTCACTGCCTTTGTGAGGACATTGAGTCCTCACAGAAAATAAGCAAGGATGAGGGCTGTGAAGAGGATTGAGAATTTAGGATTTTGTTTTAGAGGAAAATAGTTATTGGACTGAAAGAGTGATGTGAAGTTAAATGGAGGAGTAAATGGGGAGAAATTCTTTTCTTCATCAGGAGGGTTGACACTGATTCAAGCTCAGAATGAAGTGAGAAAACAGTTTTTAAAAATGTAGTTTTGTTATGACCTGGAAATGCACTTCCTGAAATGGTAGTTGCAGTATAATCCACAATAGCTAGCAAAAAGGAGTTAGATATAAATTGTAAAAGAAAATTAATTAG
The DNA here is from genome assembly GCF_004010195.1 of Chiloscyllium plagiosum. NCBI lineage: Eukaryota > Metazoa > Chordata > Chondrichthyes > Orectolobiformes > Hemiscylliidae > Chiloscyllium > Chiloscyllium plagiosum. The sequence continues at coordinate 92,413,446 of NC_057714.1, read as the reverse complement.
CATTGACAATAGAGATCAAAAGATCTCCTGTGCTGTATGATTCCAGAATAAGTGCAATTTTGTTCTTCTCTACACTTAGTGGTTAAGAAAAGCGTTTAAAAAGAAAGTAATTGACTACAACTGTACTTTTCACTGTGTAAACTCTTATTTTCAGTTAGACAACTGTTAGAAGCCAATGACACATTGGTAGAATAACATTGATTTGGCTCCACTCAGAAAATAATGCACTCCAACTTTCTTCATTGATTAGCTTTTTATTGAGGTTATATTCTACTCAAGGGGACTCAAGTAGTTTCAGTTTCCAAAAAGATGATGTTTTGTGTATGTGCATAAAGACAATCACAAATACACACTCACAGCCACATGCATAATCAGACACTAATACAAACATACAAATACATTCACCAATTCTTACAATTGCAAGCATGTACACGCTTATGCATTCATACAAGCATGCACTCACAAACACATGCACATTTAAATACTCACACACAATTGCAAATACATACTCATGCAATTGAGTGCACATCCTCATACACAGTTGCACACACATTCCCACACACACGTGTATTTGAGTAGTGCATGGATGGGATGACATTAGTCATATGTGAGCTTTGATTTTGTAATTATAGATACAGAATTAAAAAAAGTATTTAATAAAGCTATCATGTATAATCCATGCATAATATATTGCTAAATAATTCAGATGCGTAATTTATCTTACAGCAATGCAATGATAATACGTACTAAATCAACATGTTTATTTACAGTACTTTAAACCATCTCAGAATTCACAGGATTTTTAACACACAGAATCAGTGAGTCATACAACATAGAAACAGACCCTTTGACCCATCGAGTCCATGCTGGCTCGGTGTCTGATATAGCTCAAGGCTTCAGCTCTTTCTGGCATTTCTCAGTTTTGTTATTCTGTTGGCTTCATCCAAAGGTTTTAAGCAATCAAGGTTAGTGTTCATGGGCCAGTGCCCAGAATAATATACAGAATACTATAATCTAATTAATCAAATTATCGAAGAATACAGAAGTGATGAGGCTCTTACCCATCATTTGGAGAGCTCTGTGTTACCTCCTTTTAGGAAGGCTTGTCACATCATTTTCCTGTTAAAAATGGATAGCAGTGAGTCTACACATGGATCAAAGTTCCCAGATGCAGAAATCTCACTCCCTTGACATCAATGCTGTCAAACCAGTGGCTGACAGATGAAATGGTGGTACTGCCCATAATGCACCTACCTAATGACCGGGATCACTAAATGTCCCAGGCCATAGGCATATGATATTGGGCTGTGGGTGGGGGTAAGGGGTGAGAAAAGAAGAAAGAGCGGGTTATGGCTCTTTGTGAGTTCTTCCTTTCCAATGTCTCGCCAATTGAAACGCTTTGGTCAAGGGACCCTACCAGGATGCCCTTTTTCAAATACCCCCCTACTCGCTGTTGGATGAACACCAGTGCTGGCAAAATGATGCATTGATTGTCACCTCTGGCCTGATTAAATGGCCCCCACTCCCACCTTTATCTCAGGGCAAGGCATGAAATTCAGCACCACCACCTAGTCAAGCGAATCACAATTGCAGTTACATTTCATTTCAAGAATCCACTCAGTGTGCTGAAATTGTGCTCATGGCCTTGTTGATGGTCTATTTGTTAAGATATGAATTACTGGAAAGGCTAGGGGCTTACATTCCATATCCGAGCAGTGACTCATACTGCAAAATAGTTCTACTGGGGCCAATGACCCTCCAGGTGGCCAATCTTCATGTGATAAACACATAATTTCATCCACCATTTCAAAGTGTTTTGACAATTAGTCTCCCACAACTTAGTTATTTTTCAGAATTTTTGTTTTGTTTCTCCAATTTCAAAATAGCCTCCTGCTACCACATTAAATTGACCGTACTTCCTTTACTGCTGCACCCCAATTAACCACAAGTGATAGAAGCTGTACAATGAGCTACTCTGGTACGAGAGCAGAAATTACTTTAACATAACAAAGTATTTTCTTATTTCTAGGAACGCACACTGTGACTCTGGCTGAGGAGGCAGCGGAGAACATAGAATATAGAATGTTACAGCACCGTGCAAGACCTTCAGCCCTTGACGTTGCGCCGAACTGTGAAATTAATCTGATTAACCGTTCCATTATTATCCATACATATGTCCAATGCCCATTTAAATGCCCTAAACATGGTGAGTCTATTCCTGTTGCAGGCAGGCCATTCCACGCCCCTACTACTCTCTGAGTAAAGAAACTACCCCTGATATCTGTCCTAAATCTATCACCCCTCAATTTAAAGCTATGCCCCTTCATGCTAGCCATCACCATCTGAAGAAAAAGGCTCTCACTGTCCACCCTATCTAACCCTTTGATTATCTTACATGTCTTGATTAAGTCACCTCTCAACCTTCCTCTCTCTAACAAAAACTGCCTCAGTTCCCTCAGCCTTTTCCTCATAAGACGTTCCTTCCATACTAGGCAACATCCTAGTAAATCTCCTATGAAATCTTTTCAAAGTTTCCACATCCTTCCTATAATGCAGTGACCAGAACTGAATGGAATACACCAGGTACGATCTTACCAGTGTCTTGTACAACTGAAGCATGACCTCATGGCTCTGAAACTCAATCCCCCTACCAATAAACTCCAACACACCATATGCTTTCTTAACAACCCTATCAACCTGGGTGGCAACTTTCAGGGATTTATGCACCTGGAACTTGATCTCTCAGTTCATTGACACTGCCAAGAATTTTACCATTAGCCCAGTACTCTGCATTCCTGTTACTTCTTCCGAAGTGAACTACCTCACACTTTTCCGCATTAAACTCCATTTGCCACTTTTCAGCTCAGCTCTACATCTTATCTATGTCCCTCTGTAACCCATAACATCCTTCTGCACTATCCACAACTCTGCCTACCTTAATGTCATCCACAAATTTACTAACCCATCCTTCTATGCCCACATCCAGATCATTTATTAAAATGACAAACAGCAGTGGCCCCAAAACAGAGACTTGCAGCACACCACTGGCAACTGACCTCCAGGATGAACATTTCCCATCAACCACCACCCTCTGTCTTCTTTCAGCTAGCCAATTTCTGATCCAAATCGCTAAATCACCCTCAATCCTGAAATTCCGTATTTTGTGCAATAGCCTACTGTGTGGAACACTATCAAACACCTTATTGAAATCCATATACACCACATCAACCACTTTTTCTTCTTCACATGTTTTGTCACCTTCTCGAAGAACTCAATAAGGTTAGTGAGGCATGATCTATCCTTCACAAAACCGTATTGACTATCCCTAATCAAATTATTCCTTTCCAGATTATTATAAATCCTATCTCTTATAACCTTTTCCAACACCTTACCCACAACCGAAGTAAGGCTCACTGGCCTATAATTACCAGGGTTGTCCCTACTCCTCTTCTTGATCAAAGGAACAGCATTTGCTATCCTCTAGTTTTCTGGCACTACTCCTGTCGACAGTGAGGACATAAAAATCAAAGCCCAAGGCTCTACAATCTCTTCCCTGGCTTCCCAGAGAATCTGAGGATAAATCCCATCCAGCCCAGGTGTCTTATCTATTTTCAGATCTTCCACATTTGCTAAAGCCTCCTCTTTGTCAACCACAATCCCATTATAATCTAGTAGCCTGTATCTCCGTATTCTCACTAACATTGCCCTTTTCCAATGTGAATATTGATGAAAAGTATTCATTAAGTGCTTCCCCTATGTCCTCAAATTCCACACACAGCTTCTCACTCCTATCTTTGATTGGCCCTAATCTTACTCTAGTCATTCTTTTATTCCTGAGATACCTATAGAAGGCCTTAGGGTTTTCCTTGATCCTATCCACCAACAACACCTCATGTTCCCTCCTAGTTCTTCTTCGCCCTCTCTTTCGATCTTTTCTGGCTAACTTATAACTCTCAATCCCCTTAACTAAGCCTTCATGCCTCATCCTCATATATGCCTTCTTCTTCCTCTTGACAAGAACTTCAACTCCTTCAGTAAACTATGGCTCCCTCTTTCGACAACTACCTCCCTGCCTAATAGGTATATACTTATCAAGGACCCATAGTAGCTGTTCCTTGAATAAGTTTCACAGTTCAAAGTTTCCATCCCCTGCAGTTTCCCTCCCCGTCCTATGCATACTAAATCTTGCCTAATCGCATCATAATTGCTTTTCCCCAGTTATACCTCTTTCCCTGTGGCATATACCTATCCCTGCCCATTGCTATTGTAAACATAACCAAATTGTGATAACTATCAACAAAGTGCTCACCTCTCTCCAAATCTAACACCTGGTCAGGTTCATTCTCCAGTACCAAATCCAATATGGCAATGCCCCTTGTTTGCCTGTCTACCTACTGTGTCAGAAAACCCTCCTGCACACATTTAATCACCCCATCTGGAGGTGGGTTGATTAAATATTTTCAAGGTGGAGGTAGATACAGATCTGTTAGACAGGAGTACCAAAGATTATAGGGGCTAAAGGCAAATGTGGAATTCAAACTACAAGCAAATTGACCACGATTTTATTGAATGGCAGAATAGGCTTGAGGGGCTGAATGGCCCACATCTGCTCCTAGATTGTATGTTCGCATGTAGATTTCTTCCATTCATTTTCCCTCTTCACCAATCTGCCCTTTTCTTTTACTTACTCACTTAAGAGTGTTCATTTGCCATCTCTTTTCTCCCCTGCATGCGGATTATTATTACCAAGGTGAGGGTACAAAGCTGCTGCCACCTCTGTGGTCTAGGTTATAATTTTCACTCTTCATTTTACTGAGTAAGCAAAACCGCACCTTTGATCCTACCTACCCCTCCATTATCATGATCTTGGGTCCTCATTGCAAACACTCATTCCTTCTCCCATCCCTGGTCTCCAGAAACATAAGCCTCATTTCCAGTTATTATGTTCAAATGTTTGATATTTCTTCATACATGTTGGCAGACTATTCTCAGTCCTGTGCATTATTAGTCAATCCTGTTACAATGAATCCAATAGAGAAAGGGAGGCTGAAAGTACTTTGGAAGCTTCAGGTTAGGGACATTTTTCGAAAGCATCTGCAATAAATTTCTGTTCGGCTTCAAAACCAGGGGTGCCATCTCTGCACATCTCCAAGGCACAAAATACAATTGCCAGAGAGAAAGGAAGAGGAAAAGCCTGAAGATGTTAAAGCCCATGTTATGACCAATGGCTACAAATGTCTGTGTTGTTTGAAAGACAATATTGGACACCCAATTTCACAGTCCCACTTCTACTCATAGAGTGATAGAGATGTACAGCATGGAAACAGACGCTTCGGTCCAACTCGTCCAGATATCCTAACCTCATCTAGTTCCATTTGCCAACCTTGGCCCCTAACCCTCTAAACCCTTCCTGTTCATATATCCATCCAGATGCCTTTTAAATGTTGTAATTTCACTCACAGCACCTGTCTCCAGCTCCCTTTACTTATTTTTGTCTGGTGATATGCACCCTGCATATTGGCTCATTTTGTTTTATTTCCATCATATGCCTGAGTCTATTCTGCTTTGCCAGTTTTCTTTTCCACCTGCCGACGCCCTTGTCTCTTTAAGTTGCCAGAGATAAAATGTTTTGTTCCTGGTTTGTACCCTGATGATTCTAGTTTGGCCATTGTGTGTAGACGAGTCCTCTATGAAGGTGATTCACACTGAGAGGGGTAAGTGGGGTGGCTGACTGTGAGCGTCCATGGGATTGAGCTGGCCCTGTATTTCTGAGCTGGTTTACTCGATGATCCTGCCACATCAGATTGTGCTTTAATCATTGTGTCCTTCCAGAATACGGGAATGAAATGGCATTGAAGGAGAACATTCCATCTGTGCCAGCTCTTTAAAGGAGACATCGAAGTCATCCATTGCCCAGAGCCTTGAAAATTTCTCTTCTTCAGGTACTTATCCAAATTACGTTTGGAAGTTCTTATTGAATTTATTTCCTTAAATTTTCTTTAACTGGAAACTTTGTTTCCAGGCTGTGTATTTTAAAGCATAACTTGCTGCATAGAGTATATCTTATTATGTCAATTCTTGTCCTCTTTAGAAAGTAGAACTTGGTTCACCTCAGGACCATTTCCACTCCCTTACCCAGCTTCAATAGAACTGTACAGCACAGGAATGGGCCCTTTGGCCCACAATTTTGTACCAAACATGACACCAAATTAAACTAATCCCTTTTGCCTACCCTTAGTCCATATCCCTCCAATCCTTGCATATTCATGTGCTTATCTAAAAGCCCTTTAAACGCCCCTATAGTATCTGCCTCCACCATCACCACCCCAGGCAGCGCGTTCAGGCTCCTACCACTCTGTGTGAAAAAAACTTGCCTCTTACATCTCCTTTAAACTCCCCCGTCCCCACCTTAAATCCATGCCCCCTAATATTAGACATTTTAACTCTGGGAAAAAGATTCTGACCGTTAACCCTATCTATGCATCTCATAATCTTACAGACTGCTATCAAAGCTCCCCTCAACCTCTACTGCTCCAGAGAAAACAACCTAAGTCTTTCTAGCCTCTCCTTATAGCTAATACCATCTAATCCAGGCGCCATCCTGGTAAACCTCTTCTGCATCTTCGCCAAAGCTTCCACATCCTTCCTGTAGTGTGGTGACCAGAACTGAATGCAATACTCTAAGTGTGACATCACCAAAGTTTTACAATAGCAGCAAATCTATGTCTTTGTTTGTGACTGTCTTGACTGAAAACAATTTACCTTATTTATGTTAATAAAAATAATCATGATTTTGAAGATCTCAATGAAATCTCCTCAGCCTTCACTGCTCAGCAGAGAATAAGCTCAGGTTCTCCAGTTTCTTTACATAATTGAAGTTTTTAATCCAAAGTATCATCTCTTCTGCACCCTTTTTAATCTTTGGTGTCTGTCATGAAATGTGATCCTGCCATATTGAACACAAAACTCCTGCTGGGGCCTAATCAGTGATTTATAACGAGTTAGCATTGCTTTATTGCGCATTTGGTCTATGAGCAAAATTTTACTTTCCCTTGACAGTATGTTTGCATATGGTGGTATTTTTATTGAGAGGGAGGAGAGTGTGGAATGGATCTTGGATGCGTTGTGGGGAAGCCTATAAAATTCCTCAGATGGTCATCACACCAGGTTCCCCATTCTCCATGACCTCGCAAGTACTTTGCAAGGTGACTGGCAAGGATTAAGTTGGCCAACACTTTTCCCAGTTGAGAACTTGGTTCACCTCAGGACCATTTCCACTCCCTTACCCAGCTTCAATTTGTCAGGCTATTGGGAGGATTTCAGGAATGGGAGAATCATGTAAGGTGACCCTGCTCAAGCTTCAGGTGGTGAGAAAGGAAGGGCACCTTCTCTTACCACCCTCCAAGATCTAGCCCCTATGGGGCTTCTGTAGCCTCTACACCAACACTTCAAGCCATCCCTTCACCCATACCTCAGCACCTCAACTACCCAACACAGCCATCATAAGACGTCCACACTTCCCTTATCCTCATCTTTCGGGACTGCTTGCAATCCCAGTCTTGTTCGCTGTAAATTTTGGCATCATCGGGACTAGAGAAATGACAACCAATCAAATAGTGGCAGCTAGTACCAGCAGGGGCGCCTTCGCCAATGGTGGTGAGGGAAACCCTGCAACCTGAAAAATCCATCAGCAAAATCAGAAATTGCTAGAGAAACTCAGAGGTCTGAGATGAAGGGCTGATAAAGGGCTCCTGCCCAAAACGTCGATTATCCTGCTCCTCAGATGCTGCCTGACCTGTTGTGCTTTTCCAGCACCATTCTAATCTTGACTGTAATCTCCAGCATCTGCAGTCCTCACTTTTGTCTAAACTCAGAGATCTGGCAGCATTTGTGGAGAGCAAACAGAGTTAATGTTTTGGGTCCATTGACCCTTCTTCAGGACTGATGGTTGCAAGGGAAAGTTGATAAAAGTGCTGAAAACAGAATTGGGGAAGGAAAAGGAGTAAGTGATAGAGATAGAGTCCAGTGGGAGAGAAAGACAGTTAGGCAGAAAAAAATGGATGAATAATGGGAAGCCAGGTAGAAAGAAAAGCTGCTAATTGTAGATGAGAATGGGTTGGTTTTGCTGAAAGCAGCCTATGTGTTGACATGATCTGGGGTGTGGAGGGGACTAAAAATCCAGGCCTTAGTCTCTATTTATGAAGCTAAGGATCCTAAACATTTCTTTTGAACAGCTTTCTCAACTTGTCATAAAACCAAAGAACTGCGGATACTAGAAATCAAAAACAAAAACAGACATTGATGGAAAGGCTGAGCAGCTCTTGCAGCATCTGTGGAGAGAAAGTACAGTTAACATTTCAGGTCCAGTGGCCCTTCCGTAGAATCATTTTGTCATTTTACTCACATTTTCAGTCCATCATCTAAACATAAAAAGGTGCAATCTCTTCCACTATCGCCTTCCAGGTATTTTTACCCCAGGATATTTCTCAACCAAAACGTACCCTTTCGCACGTCTTTACATTAAATTTCATCAGCCCATTTCACCAGCCTGTCTCTGTATTCGTGAATCTGTTAGCGGCCTCCTGTTTGTTTATTGCATTTCCACGTTTTGATTTACCTGCAAACTCTAAAATGTTGCTCAAGTTCAGGTCAAAAATATATATCAAAAAGAGCAGTGGTCCTCATATTGCCTCCTGTGGAATGCCTCTGCCTACCTCTCTTCACTGTGAAAAACAATACACAACCACTCTCTGCTTTCTGACTTTGAGCCAATTTCATTCCCACTGCAATCAAAACATCAGTTGTTTTCCCAACAATGGCACGGACAGCATTGTCCAGATAGTCCCAGAAGTTAATGACAAAAGACACTGGGCTGCTGAACTCAGACTCTCTGTTCTGCTGTGTACTTGCTGAGGCTGTGACTGAGATGCTGGTGGCCTTCCCTATTCACTCGGAGAAGGAAGCAAGTCCGTGTAAGGGCATGGATGAAAGAGAGCTTGATATTTCTCTGCAACAACGCCTGTTTTTTTTTGTGAATGTAGTGAAGGTTATCTCAGCAGATGGAATTGCCATTAAACCAGCACGTTTCATGTTATTGCTTCTGAGTATTACCTCAGCATCTGGGTGAATTAGAATTCCCAGCAGCAATGAGATTCAGAAAGGCTATAGAATGCTTTTCTAAAATTACATCCCTTGCTGCTTTTTTATTGCTCATTCACAGAGTCAGAGGGTAACTGGTTAGATCAGCATGTATCACCCAGCCCTAATTGCTCACAGGACAGTTGAAAGTCAGCCACACAGTTGTGGGTCTGGAGTCACATGTAGGCCAGAATAGATAAGGATGACACAATTCCTTATCTAAAGGATGTTAATGAACCAGATGTTTTTTTATAAAAATCAACAGTGGTCACATGGTCGCCTTTAGATGAACTTTTAATTTTGCCATTAACCATGATAGGATTCAAGCATATCCTGGCATTAGCAATATTATCAGTATACCCTGGACTCCCCATAAGAGCAAGTATTACATTGTTTATCATTATATATTGTATATCATATAAATTATGTTAAACATAAACACTTTGGACAAAGATGTTAGATTTAAGTAAATAAACTGAATTCAGAACTCTGATATTCAACTGTGATTCAACAAAATATTGAGCAGACAGAGCATATACCAGCAACATAATGACCTGCCTGTGCCACCATGAACAAATTCTAGACTTAACAGTATGTTTAAGAATGCAAATGTAGCTTTGTACGTTCATACAGGGGTAGATTGGAGTTCTACACTGAGATAAAGAATGCTGGAATTCCTCTACTCCTCACTATTCATCAATAAGAAAATGATTCGTTGATATTGATTTGCAGCAGGATCAGATGATTAAGGAGAATTAAAATCATCACTTTCATGGCTTTTAAATGATTTGTCTCGGATATAGCCACCTGTCATGATCAAGGTATAATTTCTCTGGACTTCAAATTCAACCAGCACTTCACAATCATTTTCAATACTTAAAAGACTTGTTGATTGTTTAGTGGAATTGCTTAATGTGGAAAAATGACTGGAAGAGAAGCTTTTGTTTGATTGTATGAAAACATTTATATTCACAATGCACTCATTCCACTGTCATAACAATATCATTTTTCTCTATGTTTAAAAACTTCTCAGTTCAATACCCTACTCAAAACCAGTCAGTTTGTTATACCTCTCCCAAGAGTATCTGGTAGTACGGATATCTCACAAAGAAAAGCACAACCTTTGAAATTTCTGCTCTGTGAAGAGAGCCTGAAGAGCTTGATGCTCTGTGAGTTGTACCAGCAGCTGTGCTTTTCTTTGTAAGGATGATTCCTCCTACTCCCTCTTTACTGCGAAAACAACTATATTCTACACCAAAATGATGCAACTTTCACCTTACACTTACCAACATACAGGCTTTACACCCCAAACTTTATGTTACTTTTGTCATTAGCATCAGATATACCTTTTACTCTTTCATTCTTTTCCACTCAAGTGGATGTCCTTCACAATTAGTTGTAGCTCATCAGCTAGACCTCTTCAACAAAGCCATTTTAAAAGCCCAAACCCCGCCCACACACACACACACACACACATGTTGATTTAGGACAAGCCAGATCCCTGAGTGGAACCTGGTTTATGTTTGCAATTTTTTTAGGCTTCATAAACAAATTTCAAGAGAGTTTACATACTCCCCTAATAAACGTTCCTTCGACTGATGCATTCAAGAACTTTTGAGGATGTCTTCCTCTTTAACACCATAAACCCTTCTGGATCTGGGGCTTTTCTCTTAATAACTTATGTCACTCAGGCCTTCTTTTCTACTGCCCTAACTATTTTGGTGACTGCTAAACTGAAAGAAACCTGCAAAACCCACAGATCTTCTGGAAAGTTCTGTCTTTCTTTCCAGAAGGAAACATGTTTCTGTCTCTTTCTCCCTGTGTCATAGGACACCTTGTTGCTAGGCAATAATTCATTTATTTCCTGTCTTCTAGCATGGTTGTTCTAAAAGACTGAAAAATTCATCTCAACAGTTATTTTTCTTTAACGTAACATGCATGTTGACACATTTCCAGACAAACCCATAAACATTCAGAACTTAAAAATTAAGCAAAAACTCTGTCCCTGTCCTACAATAATAATAGAAATATAAATGAAACTTAAAGCTAAACTTGTCCACTTTCGAACCCAAGCTTCCAAATAATAACCATATACCAAAAGCCTTCATCACAGCTGGCACTGTTTATTTTCTAGGGGCTGCTGTGCCAATCTGTTTGTCAGAAGCAATTACCAGGTATTATTATTCCAACTCATCAAAATCAACAATAATAATGATTTACACATATCTGAGCCATTTTTGTTTACCTTACAATCGCATCATTAAAGCAAAATCACGCTGAAGTATTTTGCCGAAGTCAATGCAGATTGCATTCAGAATTAGATCTGTTTCAAAAGTAATGCTCATCCCTCTACTGCAACAACTTTTTCTGATCAAACGCATTTTACATCAATAAATGCAGAACATGCAGCCTGGGCAGAATTTTAAACCTTTTTGAAAGAAAATAATCCACATTAAAATAGCTCATGTAAACTTTTAAAAGTGGTAACTTGATTAATGTTGATTAACAGAAAATAAACACGTTTAACCACAATGTTAATTCCACCACTCAATTTGATTGTAAACCATAGTCAATCTCCAACTATTTCCTATTTAGATTGGAGTATTTGGAACACATTCGTTCATTGTCCAATCAAAACAAGAAAGAGTAAGATTATAAGAAACAGGCGCAGGAGTTGACTATTTGGTTTCTGAAACCTGCTGTGTCATTTCATAAAATTGTCGCTGATCCTTCATTCCTTAGCTTCAGTCCATTGTCTGCATCTGAGGAAAGCTCAGGAAGAAAATACCCTCCCAAAGATATACAATGGGCAGATGTTGTGGCAGGGGCATGATTGAAAAAGTTGAGAATGTATGGCAAGAATGGAAAATCAGCACTTCAGAGTTGATTTTTCCCCTTAATCTTGATTTCAAAATTTCACTATTGAGCAGTGACTTCCTTCTTTCCACACATTTGTATTCATTATGAACTCAATCGTCTCATTTATATGCCATTTCCTGAGAAACTAGAAACTGCAAATCCCCATGTATAAATAAGAGTAGGTAACTGAAGGCTATAGTTCATTTAACGCTTGTGCTGGCCATCAAATGACATTTTTACAGCAAGCCCCTGTATACTCCTTAATTACCAGCCTCCGCAACCCTTCCCTCATGTCAGTCAGCAGCAGCAAGCCACCATCCTCATCATATTATATTACCAGCTCTTGGTCCAACTCTCTTACCACTTCACACCTTTAACACTTTGCTCTAGTGTTCAGGGGCAACTATAATTTGTATGCTCCCCTGGGTGACTTTGTCCACACGAGCATCAATCATAGATGCGTCTTTATGGCTCTTAACGCTCATTCACTTTTCGTTTATTTGGAAGCTGCCAGTTTCACTGGCTTGCGTTGCTTTCTAGGTCTGAGAGAGCGGCAGGTAGTTTGTCAGAGAGTCTTTGAGATCGAAAGCACAGAAAAAGGCCCTTTGGCCCATCTTGTCCAGCCCAGTCAAAAATAATCACCTAACTATTCTCATCCCATTTTCCAGCACTTGGCCCATAGCCTTGTAGGCTTTGGCATTGCAAGTGCACATCACAATATTTCTTAAATGTTTTGAGGGTTTCTGCCTCCAGATAATAAATTCCAGATTCCCACCACCCTCTGGGTGAAAATGTTTTTCCTCAAATCACATCCAAACCTGCTGCCCCTGACCTTGAAGCTATGCAGCCCCACCCCGGTCATTGAAGCTTCCATCAAGGAGAAAATCATAGAAGCCCAACAGTCAGCCTAATGAGTTCACATCAACCCTTGAAAGAACATCCCACCCATACTCACCTCATCCCTACATTTCCCATGGCTAATCCACTTAACATACACATCACTGGACATTATGGGCAAGTTATCATGGTCAATCCACCTGACCTGCACACCTTTGGACTGTGGGAGGAAACCAGAGCACAAAGGAGAAGTCTCACAGACACAGGTAGAATGTGCAAACTCCACACAGAGAGTCACCTCAGGATGGAATCAAACCTGGGTTCCTGGCACCATGAGGCAGCAATACTAACCACTGAACTACCATGTAACCCAAGGTTCTTTCTTGTCTACCCTATTTATGCTCCTCATCATTTTACACATCTCAGTCATGTCCACTCTCAATCCCCCCTGCTCCAAGGAAAACAACTCCAGTTTGTCCAAAATTTCTTCATAACTAAAACTCTCCAGGCAACATCCTGGTAAACCTCCTCTCCACTTTCTTCAGTGTTATCACATCCCTCCTACAATGTGGATGCCAGGACTGCAAATATTTTATGCAGACCTAACAAATATTTTATGCAGTCCAGCATAAGGATACAGAACTGGCTCAAAGGTAGAAGACAGAGGGTGGTGGTGGAGGGTTGTTTTTCAGACTGAAGGCCTGTGACCAGTGGAGTGCCACAAAGATAGGTGCTGGGCTCTCTACTTTTTGTCATTTACATAAAGGATTTGGATGCGAGCATAAGAGGTACAGTTAGTAAGTTTGCAGATGACACAAAAATAGGAGGTGTAGTGGACAGCGAAGAGGGTTACCTCAGATTACAACAGGATCAGGACCAGATGGGCCAATGGGCTGAGAAGTGGCAGATGGAGTTTAATTCAGATCAATGCAAGGTGCTGCATTTTGGGAAAGCAAATCTTAGCAGGACTTATACACTTAATGGTAAGGTCCTGGGAGTGTGGCTGAACAAAGAGACATTGGAGTGCAGGTTCATAGCTCCTTGAAAGTGGAATCGCAGGTGGATAGGATAGTGAAGAAGGCGTTTGGTATGCTTTCCTTTATTGGTCAGAGTATTGAATAC
>NC_057714.1:92378855-92399242 GCF_004010195.1 Chiloscyllium plagiosum | reverse complement strand
AGGGTTTGGAGGGATATGGGCCGGGTGCTGGCAGGTGGGACTAGATTGGGATGGGATATCTGGTCGGCATGGACGGGTTGGACCGAAGGGTCTGTTTCCATGCTGTACATCTCTATGGCTCTATAAAGCCTACTTGCTCTTAAATTCTATCCTACGGGGGATGGCCACAGTCAGGCGAGTACTCTGTCCTGCCAGATTCCAGAGATCTGTATCCTTGCAGTCTGGGGATCGGGCCACAGTCAGTCCAGCAGGTCAAGTACGTGTAATCCATTATAAGAAGTTCAATTGGGTTGCCGTGGAGGTGTTTGTTTGGGAATTGGACCATGTTCAATCTGGACTGTATTGTTTAGTCAGTTTGGGAGTTGGGACATAATCAATCTTCGTAGTTTGCTCACTAATTATCCGGGAGATTTATCAGGAGAACAGTCCATGGAACCCTGGAAAACTCAATTCTGAGAATGGAGAAAATTGCAGTGCAACACTAAAGGACCAACTACAATGAAGGGGGCAATTCCATATAGAAGGGTAGGATCACAGACATCATAGGAGTGGATTTAAGACTCTATGAAGGGGAGTTATCACAGACCATTGTCATTATAAACTGTACAAAGAGACAGTGCAAAGACAACAAGGATATGATAACTCGTAAAGCCACGGGCTGCAGGTATGAAGCCAAGACATTAATAGTTATTTATAAAGGCTCAACAAAATATGGTGGTTCACTGGTTAGCATTGCTACCTTACAGCACCAGAGGCCTGGGCTCGACTCCGCACTGGGGTGACTGTGCAGATTTTGTATGTTCTCCCAATGTCTGTATGGGTTTCTTCTGGGTGCTCTGGTTTCCTCCTACAGTCCAAAGATGTGCAAGTTAGGTGGATTGGTGATGGGAAATACAGGGTTACAGGAAGAGGAAAGGGGTTGAGTTTGGTTGGGATGCTCTTCAGTGCTGACTCAGTGGGCTGAATGGCCTGCTTCCATACTGTAGGGATTCTCTGATTCTAAGAATTGGGGAAGGGCTGGAAAGTCATTTTAATTTAGTGCCAATCCCCTGTCTATGCTCCTGCACCATGCCCATTGTTGGTATTTAACTAAGAATTTAATTCTCTTTTGAATGCTTCCACTACAATTGCAGGCAATGCTTTCCAAATCTGGACCAACCATTGTGTGAAAAAGAAACTTTTTATCATTCACATTTGATTCTCTTGAAAACAGTTTAAAACTGTTCCTTTTTGTCCCCTATCTTCTTCAGCACAGAACCACTCCACTACATCCAGTATGTGTAGAGGACTCATGATTTTGAAAACTTTTATCTTGTCTCCTGTTACCTTCTCCACTCAAAGGGAAGCAATTCCAACTTCTCCAATCTTCCCTCCTGACTAAAATACCTCCTCACTGGAACTATTCTCGTAAACATCTTCTGCCCTCTCTCTAACACATTCAGCTCAGTCCATTTGTGTGGTAACCAGAATTGCACAAGGAAGGGAGGAGAAAGTGAGGACTGCAGATGCTAGAGATCAGAGTCAAAACGTGTGGCACTGGAAAGGCATGGCCGGGTAGGCAGCATCCAAGGAGAGGAGAATCACTGTTTCGAGCATAAGTTCTTCATCAGGAATGTTCCTACCTACTGATGCCACAGAATTGTGCACAGCAGTCCAGCTGATGTTGAACCAGTGTCTGATATGAATTCACCATAACCTCCCTGAATTTGCATTCTATACCTCTAATTATGAAGCCTCAAATACTGTGTGCTTGTTTACTAACTCCCACTATCTGTCCTGCCACCTTTTTAATGACTTATGTACATATACACCAATGTCTCTCTACTCCTGTACACCCTTTGGAATGATGCCCTTTATTTTATGCTGTCTCTTGCTCTTTTTTTTACATCAAAGTGCATCACCTCAAAATCCCTACATTGAATTTCATAGAACATAGAACACAGAAAAGTACAGCACAGAAAAGGCCCTTTGGCCCAGGATGTTGTGCCGAAATTTAATCCTAATGTAAAATATAGTAACTTAACCTACGCACCCCGCAGCTCACTGCTCTCCATGTGCATGTCCAGCAGTCGCTTAAATGTCCCCAATGACTTCACTTCCACCACCACAGCTGGCAACGCATTCCATGCATTCACAACTCTCTATGTAAAGAACCTACCTCTGACATCTCCTTTATACCTTCCTCCTAATAGCTTCAAACTATGACTCCTTGTACCAGTCAATCCTACCCTGGGGAAAAGTCTCTGGCTATTGACTATCTATTCCTCTCATTATTTTGTACACCTCGATCAGGTCTCCTCTCTTCCTCCTTCTCTCCAGAGAGAAAAGTCCAAGCTTATTGAACCTTTCTTCATAAGGCAAGCCCTCCAGTCCAGGCAGCATCCTGGTAAACCTTCTTTCAACCCTCTCCAAAGCCTCTGTATCTTTCCTATAGTAGGGCAAGCAGACCTGGACACAATATTCCAAGTGTGGTCTCACCATGGACTTATAGAGCTGCAGCAAAACCTCGGGGATCTTAAACTCGATCCCCCTGTTTTTGAAAGCCAAAACACCAGGTGACTAGATTCAATTCTCCACGGCATGGAAACAGGCTCTTTGGCCCAACAAGTCCACACCGACCCTCGAAAGAGAAACCCACCCCAACCCATTCCCCTATCCAATATTTACCCCTAACTAATGCACCTAACACTATGGGCAATTTAGCATGACTATCTCACCTGACCTGCACATCTTTGAATTGTGGGAGGAAACCCATGCAGACACAGGGAGAATGTGCAAACTCCACACAGACAGGTGGGAATCAAACCCAGGACGCTGATGCTGTGAGGCAACTGTGCTAACCACCAAGCCACCTTGCCATCCAAGCTTTCTTAACAACCCTATCCACTTGGGTGGCAACTCTGAGGAATCTATGTATTTGCACTCCCAGATTCCTCTGTTCCTCCACACTGCCAAGAATCCTGTCTTTAATACTATATTCAGCATTCGAGTTCGACCTTCCAAAATGTATCACTTCGCATTTATCCAGGTTGAACCCCAACTACCATTGCTCAACCCAGCTCAGCATTCTGCCTATGTCATGCTGCAGCCTGCAGTTACCCTCGATACTATCGATGACACCTCCAACCATTGTGTCATCTGCAAATTTACTAACCCACCCCTCAACCTTCTCATCCAAGTCATTTATAAAAACTACAAAGAGCAGAGGCCCAAGAATAGAGCCATGCAGGACCCCACTTAAAGAAATATTAGCACTTACATAGTTCTGTAATCTACAACTGCCTGAAGTAGTTCACTTGTAATGTTGATCATGATGGGATTTGAATCCACGACTCAGTAGAGACTGGAGCTTAAATGCAGCACCTGAGGCCACTCAGCCACATTACCACAATGCAAAGAGGCCCCAATGCAAATTCCACCAATGTGTCAATGTCTTTCTGATGTTCTACATTTCTTCCTCACGGTTCACAATTTTTCCAAATTTTGTGTCAACTGCAAATTTTGAAATTGTCCCCTGCAGCACAAGATCTACATTCTTTAAATATAACAGAAGAAGCACACCAGGCAGTCTGCAGGGAAAAGGATACCCCCTCGAACTCACCATCACCCACCAGTACCTATTAGGAACTGTCCCTGAGCCATTTCCTCGGGGATAATGGTACAGGAGTACAGCATGAGGAGCAGTTCATAGCTTTCAGTGCCTGAAGCAGTATGCGGTTTGGCTTTAAGTATGGCACCAATGGCATGAGCACCAGAAGGTCCCAGACGTGCAGAGCACTCCTTCTAATATATGGTTCCACCGGAAAGCCCAGTTACATAATTAACAAGATGTGGAGAAAGAGGTTACACAAGAAACATTACTCCCAGATAACGTTTTTTGGTCATCAAGAATCTCAGTTGACAAATCATTTTAGTTGAAAAATGGGGAAATTCTGCTCATATTGACGCAAAATCTCAATAGCCAGACATCAATCTCCCCACCCTGGAGCATGCAGACTACCCTCAACAGAAGACAGATTGGACATTGCCAATGTACAAGTGGGACTTCAAAGTTTGACCTAGCTGCAACTGCAGAATGTTTGAACACATTGTAGCAGCATTTCCTGCCTCAAATTTGTGGGTAACCTCCCAGAGTTACACTTGTTCTTTAGCAGGGCATCAGGCTCAACTAGAACTGGACAGTAAAACTGTGACAAAAATTCCTGCTCATAAAACTGCATGAAAGAAAAAGAATGGCTTGTTGTGTACCTCAGCTATAACTTTCAGATTTAGTTTTCAGAAAAGATTTACAAGAATTTTGCCAGGGTTGGAGGATTTGAGCTATAGGGAGAGATGGAATTGGCTAGGGCTGTTTTCCCTGGAGTGTCGGAGGTTGAGGTGTGACCTCACAGAGGTTTATAAATCTTAGCAAGACTTATACACCTAGTGGTAAGGTCCAAGAGACCTTGGAGTGCAGGTTCATAGCTCCTTGAAAGTGGAGTTGCAGGTAGATAGGATAGTGAAGAAGGTGTTTGGTATGCTTTCCTTTATTTGTCAGAGTATTGAGTACAAGAGTTGGGAGCTGAAAATGTGTTGCTGGAAAAGTGCAGCAGGTCAGGCAGCATCCAAGGACCAGGAGAATCGACGTTTCGGGCATAAACTTATGCCCGAAACGTCGATTCTCCTGTTCTTTGGATGCTGCCAGACCTGCTGCGCTTTTCCAGCAACACATTTTCAGCTCTGATCTCCAGCATCTGCAGCCCTCACTTTCTCCTACAAGAGTTGGGAGGTCATGTTGCGGCTGTACAGGACATTGGTTAGGCCATTTTTGGAATATTGCGAGCAATTCTGGTCTTCCTATCGGAAAAATGTCGTGAAACTTGAAAGGATTCAGAAAAGATTTGCAAGGATGTTGCCAGGGATGGAGGATTTGAGCTATAGGAAGAGGCTGAACAGGCTGGGTGAACAGGCAGGTGGGACTAGATTGGGTTGGGATATCTGGTCGGCATGGACAGGTTGAACCGAAGGGTCTGTTTCCATGCTGTACATCTCTATGACTGTGGACTCAACTCCACTTCCTGTCCAACCCATAACTCTTGACCCCTTTGTTGGTCAAATATCTATCTAACTCAACCATAAGTAAATTCAATGACCTAGTCACCACTGTTCCCTATGGAAGAGAATTCACGAATTATGTTCTGAGAGAAATCATTCTCTTAAACTTAGGCTTAAATGTCAGTTTCAGCCTTCATTTTTAAGCTTGCCCCTTTATTCTAGCCTGTTTTACACAGGAAATAACCTCTCAGCAGCCAACCCGTGAAGTTATCTCAGGATGTCCAATAAAATAATTTACTTTCAATAAAGTTATCTCTCATTCTTGTAAACTCATAATCAAACTCTTCCTCAAACCCTCATAGTAAAATCGGCGTTTCGGGCAAAAGCCCTTCATCAGGAATAAAGGCAGAGAGCCTGAAGGGTGGAGAGAGAGAGAGGAGGAAAACTTCTTTGAGAAGGAGATATAAACTTCACTCTAAACTGAGCCAGTGCAGAAATTGAACCCAGACTGTTGGTATCACTCTTGATTGCAAACGAGCCATCCAGCCAACTGAGCTAACCAATTGTTACTAATGGAACACATGCCATTAAGTGAGTAGTCCAACAATGTTGTATCAGCAAGTCGGCCTTTCTGTGGAGAAGATAGGGGAGATACTAAATGAGATTTTGCATTAGTGTTTAATGTGGAAAAGAACATGGAAGATGTAGAAAGTAGGGAAATAGATGGTGACATCTTGAAAAATGTCCATATTACAGAAGAGGAAGTGCTGGATGTCTTGAAACACATAAAAGTGGATAAATCTCCAGGACCTGATGAAGGGCTTTTGCCCAAAACGTCGATTTTCCTGTTCCTCAGATGCTGCCTGACCTGCTGTGCTTTTCCAGCACCACCCTAATCTAGACTCTGGTTTCCAGCATCTGCAGTCCTCACTTTTGCCTACCTGATCAGGTGTAACCTAGAACTCTGTGGGAACCTAGTGAAGTGATTGCTGGGCCTCTAATTAGAGATATTTGTATCATCGAAAGTCACAGGTGAGGTGTTGGAAGACTGGAGGTTGGCTAGTGTGGTGCCACTGTTTAAGAAAGGTGGTAAGGACAAGCCAGGGAACTATAGACCAGTTAGCCTGATGTCGATGGTGGTAAGTTGTTGGAGGGAATCCTGAAGGACAGGATACACATATATATGGAAAGGCAAGGACAGATTAGGGATAGTCAACATGGCTTTTTTGCGTGGGAAATCATGTCTCACAAACTTAATTGAATATTTTGAAGAAGTAACAAAGGATTGATGAGGGCAGAGCAATGGATGTGATCTACATCATTCCTGAAGAAGGGCCTGTGCCCGAAACGTCGAATCTCCTGTTCCCTGGATGCTGCCTGACCTGCTGTGCTGTTCCAGCAATAAAGTTTCAACTCTACATGGACTTCAGTAAGGCGTTCCCCATGGGAAACTGGCTAGCAAGTTTGATCTCATGGAATACAGGGAGAAGTAGCCATTTGGATACAGAACTGGCTCAAAGATAGAAAACAGAGAGTGGTGGTGGAGGGTTGGTTTTTCAGACTGGAGGCCTGTGACCAGTGGAGTGCCAAAAGGATCGGTGCTGGGTTCACAACTGTTCATCATTTACATAAGTAATTTTGATGTGAGCATTAGAGATATAGTTAGTAAGTTTGCAGATGATACCAAAATTGGAGGTGTAGTGGACATCGAAGAAGGTTACCTCAGATTACAACAGGATCTTGATCAGAGGGACCAATGGGCTGAGGAGTGGCAGAGGGAGTGTTGCTGAACAAAGAGACCTTGGAGCGCAGGTTCATAGCTCCTTGAAAGTAGAGTCGCAGTAGATGGGATAGTGAAGAAGGTGTTTGGTACGCTTTCCTTTATTGATCAGAGTATTGAGTACAGGAGTTGGGAGGTCATGTTGCAGCTGTACAGAACATTGGCTAGGTCACTTTTAGAATATTGCGTGCAATTCTGGTCTCCTTCCTATCGGATGGATGTTGTGATACTTGAAAAGCTTAAGAAAAGGTTTACAAGGATGTTACCAGAGTTGGATGATTTAAGCTACAGGGAGAGGATGAATAGGCTGGGACTGTTTTCCCTTGAGTATCGGAGGCTGAGGGGTGACCTTATAGAGGTTTATAAAATCATGAGGGACATGGATAGGGTAAATAGACAAAGTCTCTTCCCTGGGATGGGGGAGTCCAGAGCTAGAGGACATAGGTTTAAGGTGAAAGTGGAAAGATATAAAATAAACCTAAGGGGCAACCTTTTTCACGCAGAGGGTGGTACATGTATGGAATAAGCTTACAGAGGAAGTGGTGGAGGCTAGTACAATTGTGATATTTAAAAGGCATCTGGATGGGTATCTGAATAGGAAGGGTTTAGAGGGATATGGGCCAGGTGCTGTCAGGTGGGACTAGTTTGGGTTGGGATATCTGGTCGGCATGGATGGGTTGGAGCGAAGGATCTGTTTCCATGCTGTACATCTCTATGACTCTACGACTCTAATTCAACAACTACATTAACTATTTAATTTCCTCAAATTCTCAGGTCAAAGGGCTTTCAAACTCATAATCCCACTTTTCTCCTTCCTGACTGGTATATTTAATATTTTACTCTGATAACTGCTTGATTCAGATGAGAAGCAAAACCAGAAAACTAATTAGAAAGACAATGTGAAGTTCTGAAATTAAATTGCTCAGGAACCCAAACAGAATAGTTGACAATAATACAAATCTCTCAGGAGTGAGGCTGATATAAAATCAGAATAGTGGATTAAAAATTGCATGACCAAATTTAAAATAATGCAGAGAAGTATTAACTGAATTAATTAAATTCGAAGAGGGTTAAAATTCCTGCTCGAGCCAGATTGCATCTGCCCATTTTAGAAGAATCTCAGAAAGAGAGATGAGAGGCATTAGCAATCATTTAATTATTCATTATAAAAAGCTTGAATGCCTAAGGACTGGCAGATGCTAATGTTATATTTAAGAAGGGAGATAGAGCATGCACAGGGAATTATAGAGCAGTTAACTGAGTGAAAGATAATGGAATCCCTATAAAGGAAGAAGAAAATAGAGTAAAAACTTATGAGTTAAAATTATAATAATCCACATAGTTTTCAAAATGAAAATTTTTACTTGAATGATATAATTGGAATCTTTGAAGTGGCAACAGAATCAACAAGGATAATAATCCAGTTGTTATAATATATTGAAATAATGCATTTAAAGGAAGCTAGACAGATATGTGAGTGAGGAGTGAGAGTGTTCAGTTGGTAGATCAAGATCACATCGATTGGGTGGAGAGTCAGGTACACAAATCATTGTGAACCAAATGGCATGTTTCTATTTGATGCTGTGTAATTCTATGGGCTGAATCTTACATTTTTTGGCTAAGTGCAAGACTTTTAATAAACAACAGCCAAAGTAAACCAATAAATGTCAGAGCATTAGTAGTCAGGAGAAAGAGGTAAAATGGCAAATTGCTGGCTGCAATGGACAAAGAACAGTCAGGTGAAGGATAATTATTCAGAGTGGCAGAAAGTGAGAAATGGAATCCCATGAGATCATTGTTAGAGCCATTGTTGTGCACAATCTATATTTTTAGAAGTTTAGAATTGAAAAATGCATAATTATGCTAAACTGTTGATAGATCGAGACAGATACTTTAGGTGGAGAGTCAGGTAGTGACATACACGTCACCATAAACAAATGACCTCTTTCTATTTGATGCTGAGGTGATTCTTACCTCAACTTGCCTCACATGAACCTCCTCAGTCTGCTTGTCAAAAGAATCAAAGACAGTGCGGGATGTTTCCAACGTTGAGACAGGCCTTGGTGGAATAATCTTATTCAGCCACAAATCTGACCGTACTCCATGCAGTTGAGGCCCCTATAAGATTGCAGCCTATTTGTTTGAAATCTGGCACAAAATGATGCAAGAAAAATCCGTTGAAATCTTAAGAGCTCGAACTTTATGGGTGGCACGGTGGCACAGTGGTTAGCACTGCTGCCTCACAGCGCCAGAGACCCAGGTTCAATTCCTGACTCAGGCGACTGACTGTGTGGAGTTTGCACATTCTCCCTGTGTCTGCGTGGGTTTCCTCTGGATGCTCTGGTTTCCTCCTACAGTCCAAAGATGTGCAGGTTAGGTGAATTGGCCATGCTAAATTGCCTGTAGAGTTAGGTAAAGGGGTAAATGTGGGGGAATGGGTGGGTGGTGGGTCGGTGTGGACTTGTTGGGCCAAAGGGCCTGTTTCCACACTGTAAGTAATCTAAACTTCGAACTTCAATGAATTATTCTTTTGCAAGCTTAGTTTTATTTCCCTTTTTTCCTTCAAGTTTTGTTTGCACCATGCATAATACACGTGTGAAGGGATGGTATTGCAATCTACATCACAGGTTTCTGACAATTCTATTCTGTAACTCAGTGTTCCGAGATGTGTAGGAATAGCCTGAGGTGATTCCTTTCCTCTCTGTTTCTTTTCCTTGAGAAGTACTTGACACAGCTGAGATTGGGAACTCTTGACTTCAAGAATCATACAAGCCACAATCATGTTGAACTTCACTTTGTCACTCATTAAATTTAAAGTTTCTGTCCTTCCTTGAATCCCAGACATAACAGACTGGAAGATTTTAGAAAAGGGAAGCCTTATGACATAATTGGCTTAGCAACAATGGACACCTTGTTATAGCATTAGTAGCTTAGCAACAGTTTGTCAAATAAACTGGCACTGGGCCAGCTTTTAACCAGCCAAGCTGCATCTGCTCATAGATATGACAGGAATCTGCAACAAGGGCTGATTTCCCTTCAGTCTGCTTTGACTGTTGGAAACCTATCACAACCCCGGTCAACATGTCAATCCATGCCACCCTGAGTCTTTGTTCTATCCCACCTACATTGGTGATAAATAAAGCCAAAAAAACCCCTAACATCCATCAGAAAAATTATCAAAACCTAGTTCCCATAGGAAGCAGAGAATTTTTCAACATGGAAAGTGACTTACGTATTTCAGACACACGATAATATCATGCTTAAACTCTGAGAAAAATCAGAAAATATCTTGTCACCAGCATTCTTGATTTATTTCATTAAATATGTTGTAATAAATTCAGAAATATAGTAAACAAATACTGGTACAAATCATTGTTTTTTTAATTGAAGAAGGTAAAGGCATTAAGCCTAATTCTGTTGTCCAGTATACATGGGATACAATGTGAGGGCAATCAGACTCAGAAAATTAGATGGTGCATACCCTATGACTACCATTATTAACATCTCCACTTTGTCAATGGTACAACAGGGTTAACATAAACCCAAGTAAAGTGGCAAAGCCTCATCACAGAGGGAGGTGAGACCTCTCAGTCATCCAAAGTAATATGTTGGAAGTTACTGATTAAACTACAACAGAAAAGACAAGAAGTGATACTTAGTTGACAATCGAGCAGCACAACATAGTAACAGGCTCTTTGGCCCATCATGTCCATGATGCCATTCTAAAATATTCCCATTTGCCTGCACATGGTCCATATCTCCCTATTCCTTGCCTATTCACATGTCTGTCCAAATGCCTTTTTAACATTGCTGTCATATTTGGTTCTACCTCCTCCTATGGCAGCATATTCCTGGTACCTACCACCCTCTGTGTAAACAATTTGCCTCGAACATTCCCCTTAAACATTTCCCCTCCCACCTTAAAGCTGTGCCAAAAGTGAGGACTGCAGATGCTGGAGATTAGAGTCGAGAGTGTGGTGTTGGAAAAGCACAACAGGCCAGGCAGCAGCCAAGGAGCAGGAAAATCGGCGTTTTGGGCAAAAGCCTTTCATCAGGAGGGTCCCAGCCTCATTCCTGATGAGCTCCTCGGATGCTGCCTGACCTGCTGTTCTTTTCCAGCACCACACTCTCGACTTAAAGTTATGCCCCCTAGTATTCAATATTTTCACCCTGGGAAAAAGATTCCAACTATCCACCCAATCCATGCCTCTCATCATTTAATATAATTCGCCCCTCAGCCTCCAACACACTTGTAAAAATAATCCAAGTTTGTCCAACCAATCCAATCCAGTTGTAGTATTTTGAGCGCAGAGACCAGCTTTGGAGATAGGCACTCTTTCCATTAGCTAGATAAACACAGTTGCAAGATAATTGTAAATTGTAAGTGATTTCACCCATAATTAATCTCATACAAATCCTTAGCTTTGGCTAAGGCTAAAGGAATTTTCATTGTAATTATGCAGAGGTTTAATATAATTGTCAAGTGATCAATTATGATAGCTGGAACCACATGATGCTAATCATTCGGGGCCCTCTCAAATCGAGAGGGCTGCAGATGCTTAGTAGTTGGATACTGAGTTCGACAGCTGTTTGGAAATTAAGAGAATCAAGAGAAATGAGGTTAATGTGGAGAAGTGGTGTTGAAGTAAAAAGATCTGCCATAGTTCTATCGAATAGCAGAGCAGAATCAAAGGGCCAAATGGTGTAATCCTGCTGCTAATTGTTATGTTCTTATCAAATTTCATCATTTGTTCTATCTTGTTTTGCAATAAATACCATTACCTTCCCTTCACCTGAGCTTCCCTCCGCAAGTGTGTACAGCTATCGAGCTAAACATATCTTCTTTGCTCTCTGAAGAAACCCAGGTACAGTAGCGCCTTGACTTACGAATTTAATCCGTTCCGGGACCCGGTTCGCGAACCGAAAAATTCACGAACTGAATCAATTTTTCCCATTGTTCGGATAGCTTAAGAATGCTTGGACGGCTGTTCACAACGCATGCGCCAAAGACGAATTGAATGAGATAACGCGGGGCCTGAGAGCTTTCGCGTTCAAAAGCACGTAGCAAAGCAGAACAATGAAACCACGTGATCGCACACGGGCTTTTTGCATTCGTACCTTCATTTGTACCTTGAATTTCGTACGTACGTTGAAGCAAAACTTTACATATAATCCTGTTTGTAAACCGATTTGTTCATTAACGGGGTCATTCATATGTCGAGGCGCTACTGTATATCCAAATTGTATTGGAGTTATAGAATCAGAGATCTAGAACACACAGGAAAAGGCCCTTCATTCTATCACATTGGCAGTAGACAAAAACAGCTACACCCCATTTTAATCCCATTTTCTAGCACTAGGACCCATAGTCTTGCATACTTTGGCATCACAAGTACAGATCTAAATACTTATTAAATGTTTCTGCCTTAAGCACATTTATAGATCGTGAGCTCCAGATTCCCACCACTCTCTGGATGAAACATTTTCCCTGACATCTTCTCGAAACCTCCTGCCCTTTACCTTAAATCTATGCCCCTGGGTCATTGACTCTCTCCACCAAGGAGAAAAAGTCCTTCCTGTCAAACCTATCAATGTCCCACATAATCTTATACATCTCAGTCATGATTGCTTTATGGAAAACTACTCCAGTCTATCGGATTTCTCTTTATAACTAAAACTTTCCAGCCCAGACCAAACTGTTACTCTTGTTTCTATTTCTTATGGTCTTCTTACTGTAATATCCTGATAAATCTCCTCTGCACCTTCTTCAGTAAAATCACACCTATCCAATCAAATAGATTCTAGAATTGCACACAATACTCAGGCTCTGGCCTATCCAATGTTTTATGTAGTTTCAGCATAACTTCCCTGCTCTTAAGCCCTGTGCCTTGGCTAACAAAGGCATTTAGACTCTTCACCTTCCTGTCCCAAGACCTTTAAGGGACCAATGGGCATACATATCCAGGTCCCTTTGATTCCCAATGCTTCCTAGAGTCGTACTGTTCATGGGTATACCCTTGCCTTGTTTGCCCTGCACAAATGCATCACCTTTCACTGATAAAAAATGAAAGCACTGCGAATGCTGTAAATCAGAATCAAAACAGAAGTTGCTGGAAAAGCTCAGCAGGTCTGGTAGCATTTGTGCAGAGAAATCAGAGTTAACCTTTCAGGTCTGGTGATCCTTCCTCAGTTCTGAGGAACTGTGCCCGAAATGTTAACTCTCATTTCACCTTACCCATATACATATTCTTCAATGATGTGCATGTTCACTGTTGCTCTGCATAGTTTCTACCAGATACAAAATAAATAAAACCAAGATCACTGCAGTTTGAAACAAATAGCACAATGTGGAAAACATTCAACGCCTTCAAGATGGATTTAGACATAGCTTTTGCACTAAAGAAATCAAAGACTATGGAGAGAAAGTGGGAACAGGGTACTGAGTTGGATCATCAACCAACATATTGAGTCAAAGGGCCAAATGACCTACTCCTGCTCCTATCATCTATGTTTCTATGAGAAATCTCAACATACTTTCGATAGAGCCAGTGATATGAGATACAGGAAAATACAGATACAGGAAATTTAAACATAAACACTAAAATTGAAAATTTTATATCTGCATATTTTAACATAAAATCGACTTAATGCCTACATTGTCAGATCATACATGTGATACCAATACAATCAAAAACTCCTTTCATGAGCTCTTCAAGAAGTAAATCAGATTTCTCACAGAAATATGCAAAATAGGAGCAAGAGTAGGCCATTCTGCCCTCTGAATCTGCTCTGTTGTTTGATATGATCCTGGCTGATCCTCCAGCTTCCCTACTCCCACTCTCTCCCCATTCCCTTTGATCCCATTAGGCCTACGAATATACTTAATTCCTTCTTGAAAACATTTACTGCTTTGGCCCCAACCATTTTCTGTGGAGAACAATTCTACAGGCTCACCACTCTGGATGAAAAGAAATTCTGTATATTTCAGTCCTAAATGTCTCTCTTGGCTGCCTCATTTTCACTATTGTAAGAAACTTATGTATTTACTCACAGTATTGTCACTTAGTTGGTGCCTATTCATCATGGCTTAATACATGAGGGAGGAAATCAGAGGCCCTGACCCAAATTTTTAATTCCCCTCTAGCCACAAGAGCAGAGGCAGAGAACTGTGGACAGTTAATGTAGTTCCACTTTACAAGAAGGGTGGTAAAGGTAGAGCAGGGAATTACAGACCAGAGAGTCTCACATCAGTGAGATGAATTCTGAAAGAGAAAGTTAATGTCCAATCAGGATAGCAAGGTTTGATCTCTATGGTCAACATAGCTTTGTCAGAGGGAGATCATGCCAAACAAATTTGCTTGGTCACCTTCAATCATGTAGATGAGAGTAGTGTAGTTATTGTAGTTTGTATGGATTTCAGTAAGGACTTCGATAAGGTGCTATATGGGAGACTGATAAAGAAGGTTAAAAACTCATGGGATCCAGGGTAACTTGGCAAGTTGTATCCAAAATTGGCTTCCTGACAGGAGATAGAAGGTGGTTATAGAAGAATGCTTGTGTGACTGGAGCTGAGTGTCCAGTGGCATACCATAGGGATCAGTTCTGAATCCCTTACTACTTGTAATGTGTATAAACAATGTAGATCAGAGTGCTGGGGGAAAGGAATGATAAATAAGGGGATGACATGATGATTGGCCAGACAGTTGACAATGAGTAAAGAGGTCTTAGATTACAGGAAAACATAGGTGAACAGTCAGATGAGCAAATCAGTGGCAGATGGAGTTTAATCCTGATAAATGTGCAGTGATACACTTCGGAAGAAATAATGAGAGAAGGAATGGCATGATACTAGGAAGCTCAGAGAAATAGAGAGATCATAGAATGCTCATCCACAGGTTAGATTAGATTAGATTAGTTTAGATTAAATTAGATTAGATTAGATTCCCTACAGCGTGGAAACAGGCCCTTCGGCCCAGCAAGTCTATACCAACCCTCCAAAGAGTTACCCATCTAGACCCGTTTCCCTCTGACAAATGCAGCTAACACTATGGACAATTTAGCATGGCCAGTTCACCTGACCTGACATCTTTGAATTGTGGGAAGAAACTGGAGCACCCGGAGGAAGCCCATGCAGACACGGAGAGAATATGCAAACTCCACACAGACAGTCGTCTGACCTTAGACAAACTTGAATTGTTTTTGCTGAAGTGTCAGACGCTGAGGGTTGACCTGATGGAAGTAGATAAAATTACGAGAGGCATGTATAGGGTGAATAGTTGGAGCCTCTTTCCCAGGATAGAAATGTCAAATACTAAAGAGCATGGTTTAAATTGAGACAGCAATGGTGGCTCAGTGGTTAGCACTGCTGCCTCACAGCACCAGGGACCCAGGTTCGATTCTATCCCTCGGGTGACTCTCTGTGTGGAATCTGTACTTTCTCCCCGTGTCTGTGTGGATTTCCTATGGGTGCTCCGGTTTCCTCCCACAGTCCAAAGATGTGCAGGTTAAGTTAATTGGCCAAGCTAAATTGTCCCATAGTGTTCAGGGATATGAAGGTTAAGTGCATTAGTTAGGATAAATATAGAGTAGGGGAATGGGTCTGTTTGGGTTACCCTTTGGAGGGTTGGTGTGGACTTGCTGGGTTGAAGGGTCTGTTTCCACACTGTAAGGATTCTATCTATTCTATTCAGGTGGCTCAGTGGTTATCACTGCTGCCTCACAGCTCCAGGGATCCTAGTTTGATTCCCACCCGGGCGACTATCTGTGTGGAGTTTGCATATTCTCCCTGTGTCTGTGTGGGTTTCCTCCCACAATCCAAAGTTGTGCAGGGCAGGTGAATTGGCCATGCTAAAATTGCCCATAGTGTTAGGTGCATTAGTCAGGGGTAAATATAGGATAGGGGAATGGGTAGGGGTTTCCAACTCCCCTCCTCCAAGTCCCTCCTCCCTACCTTTTATCTTCTCCTACTGAACACTCTCTGCTCATTCCTGAAGAAGGGCCTGTGCCCGAAACGTCGAATCTCCTGTTCCCTGGATGCTGCCTGACCTGCTGTGCTGTTCCAGCAATAAAGTTTCAACTTTGATCTCCAGCATCTGCAGACCTCACTTTCTCCCCTAAATTGAGACAGCAATGGTGGCTCAGTGGTTAGCACTGCTGCCTCACAGCACCAGGGACCCAGGTTCGATTCTATCCCTCGGGTGACTCTCTGTGTGGAATCTGTACTTTCTCCCCATGTCTGTGTGGATTTCCTCTGGGTGCTCCGGTTTCCTCCCACAGTCCAAAGATGTGCAGGTTAAGTGAATTGGCCAAGCTAAATTGTCCCTAGTGTTCAGGGATATGTAGGTTAAGTGCATTAGTTAGGATAAATATAGAGTAGGGGAATGGGTCTGTTTGGGTTACCCTTTGGAGGGTTGGTGTGGACTTGCTGGGTTGAAGGGTCTGTTTCCACACTGTAAGGATTCTATCTATTCTATTCAGGTGGCTCAGTGGTTATCACTGCTGCCTCACAGCTCCAGGGATCCTAGTTTGATTCCCACCCGGGCGACTATCTGTGTGGAGTTTGCATATTCTCCCTGTGTCTGTGTGGGTTTCCTCCCACAATCCAAAGTTGTGCAGGGCAGGTGAATTGGCCATGCTAAAATTGCCCATAGTGTTAGGTGCATTAGTCAGGGGTAAATATAGGATAGGGGAATGGGTAGGGGTAGGGGTATGGGTCGGTTTGGACCTATTGGGCCAGAACGGCCTGTTTCCATACTGTAGGGAATATAATCTAACTTCAGTGGAAAAGTTGAAGGGAGATGTGCAAGGCAAGTCTTTTATGCAGATGTAGGTGCACGGCAAATGCTGCCAGGGGAGGTGATAGCAGCAGATACAATGGCAAAGTTTCAGAGGCATTTAGACAGCCACATGAACAGACAGAGAGAAGAGGGAAATGGACCATGTGCAGGCAGATGGGATTAGTTTAAACTAGCATCATGATCAGCACAGGCATAGTGGGTTGACGGGCCTGTTCCTGTGCTGTACTGTAATAATATATCTTGCTTTTCCCCACCACTCATTTGGATATGATTTAGCACAAGAAGGCATAGTATTTGTGATAACTAAGATGTTTTATATTTTAAAACTATTTCCAGCATTGTCTGTTTTCTTTTTTCAGATTTCTAGCATTCACTGTATTTTTCTGGGTTTTTTTTAACTGTTATGCTACAAAATAGCTATACCTCACAGAGGAGTGCAGGCCAGGTGTATTATAAATTGGTAGTTTAATTTATTGCAATTAAACATTGGTGTTACAAGTGTTCCCATTCAGTAAAGGAAATGTAGATATTTAAAGAATGCACACGTAAGGTTAACATTTTGCTGTTCTTTAATAACCTTGAAAGACTGTTTGTGGGCTCCTGATAGACAACCCCATCTGTCCAAACAGAATAACGTATGACAGAACCCACATAGAGATGGAGGTGAGACAGCCACCTTATCAGCCTTATCAGTGCAGGGATTCCAGTGATAGAACTGCACTGGGAGGACTGGAATGCTTGCACAAATCTATCTGTGTTTACATGCAAATAGTCCAAATCCAGCCGGAGTCTTGGATCTTAACTCAGGAGTCTACATGTAGGCAATGCTATCAGTATTTGTTAAGGAGAAGGTTGGCTATCCAGTATATATTTCCTAGCTTTAAGATTAGTATGTAAAAGACTTGCAAAAACAAAATGAAGCCTCTTGGGTGGGAAATAAATCCCAGCAAGTCAGACAATGGAGTAAACCATATTTTCCTTTCCACAACTTAAATACCAAATTAGTTTCGTAAATATTTATTCACAAATGAATTTCATCCTGTACCACTTCCAAAATCTAAGCTCTATCTCACAGAAATGTTTATCTTTTGAATATTTCAACCATAATACATTTGTTAATTGTTGCTTGAATAGATTCATTCATTTTTTCATTGTGAGTCTTGGGTGTCCTTTCACAATAATCACTTGCCTGCTGGTTTATTACACAGGAATTGATTTGCAAAGGGCAAGAGTATCATTTTTTCCCCTGTTCCATATCTGAACTGCTCAGAGTGGGGTGATGGTTTAAGCCACCAGAGAGTTTCTGATCTGGAGCTGTTAGTTCCAGCTCATTTTCTATCCACCTGGCCCAGGTAGTCTGAGGCCAAAGCAGTTTAAACCATTGGAAATGGATGCCCCAGACAGAAGTAGGCAGGAGGCAGCCCTGGATTGTGGAAAACTATGAACTCTTTAGACTCCCACCAGCGATTACCTGGGAAGCATTGGGAGAAGACTCTTCCAATTACCTGCTAAATAACTTCCATTAACCTGCAAGTAACCAGTAGTACTTGGAAATGAGTATTACACACTGGTCGTATGGAGTTCCATTTAAAGTATGGAAGATGAATGTCAATAACAAGTAGACGAAAGTGAGGACAGCAAATGCTGGAGATCAGAGTCAAGATTAGAGTGGTGCTGGAAAAGCACAGCAGGTCAGACAGCATCCGAGGAGCAGAAAAATCGACGTTTTGGGCAAAAGCCCTTCATCAGGAATGAATGCAAGAGCCTCCGGAGTGGAGAGAAAAATGGGAGGGGTTGGGGCTGGGGAGAAGGTAACTAAGAGTGTAATAGGTGGATGGAGGTGGGGATGAAGGTGATAGGTTGGAGAGAAGGGTGGAGCGGATAGGTGGGAGGGAAGACTGACAGGTAGGACAGGTCATGAGGATGGTGCTGAGCTGACAGGTTGGAACTGGGATAAGGTAGAGGGAGGGGAAATGAGGAAACCTTTGCCCAGTGATAGGAATCTATCAAAGCAATATAAGTGCTGTCTATAGCACCATCTACTTGGATGAAGTCAATGCTGTTGGGAAATCCCACTGCCCAAGCAGCTTGACTCTCCTCATCAAAGGGAAGGATAAAGAAATAATGAGACTCCAGAGGCATTTATAGGTCAGGAATTGTGAGATATCACACAGATACTCACCTGCTCCTTGAGACACTAGTGTAAAATTTTAGCGCAGTGGAATAAGCACGTGTCTAGCTCCAAAAGGTGATGATGGCCCAGGAAATCCTTACTCTGAGCCTGCACTGGGTTTCTGTGCTCTGTAGATAATGATGGTGAGGCCTGTTGATGCAGGATCATGTCATCCATCTTCAGCAGCTGCTTCTTCCTCTGGAGCCTTTGCAGTGGCTGTTGTAGGCTCCTCTTCTTGCTGGTCTTGCTGATGATATTGAAATTGATCTCTACTTTGATTAGAAAAGATATCTGTGCATATCACAGACCATGTCCTTTCATACTTACAGGCCACTGTGTGAATGTGGCAGCTCCAAAGCATTGCATTCTAGTGATCGTTATGGAATGTCTTTCAAACATACCAAGCCCTGGTGACACATTAAGTTAACGTCTGAGTACATTTGCTTATCAGATATGATAAGGAGGAAATTAAGATGAACAATGTAATGATCATGATTGCTTGAAACCATAACTTGTAATGTGCACCCACCCCCCATCACCAAACCATCATCTCCCAGACCATACAGAACCTCATCACCTCAGGAAATCTCCCACCCACAGCTTCCAACCTCATAGTCCGGGAACCCCGCACTGCCCGGTTCTACCTCCTTCCAAGATCCACAAGCCTGACCACCCTGGCCGACCCATTGTCTCAGAATTCTCCTGCCCAGTGAACTCATTTCTACCTACCTCGACACTGTCCTATCCCCCCTAGTCCAGGAACTCCCCACATACGTTCGAGACACCACCCACACCCTCCACCTCCTCCAAGACTTCTGTTTCCCGGCCCCCAACACCTCATCTTCACCATGGATATCCAATCCCTCTACACCTCCATCCGCCATGACCAGGGCCTCCAAGTTCTCCGTTTCTTCCTCTCCCGATGTCCCCAACAGTACCCTTCCACTGACACTCTCATTCGTTTGGCTGAACTGGTCCTCACCTATACCAATTTCTCCTTTGATTCTTCCCATTTCCTCCAAAAGAAAGGGGTAGCTACGGGCACCTGCATGGGCCCCAGTTATGCTTATCTCTTTGTTGGCTACGTAGAACAGTCCATCTTCTGTAGTTACACCGGCACCACTCCCCTCCTCTACATTGATGACTGCATCAGCATCACCTCATGCTCCCACAAGGAGGTTAAGCAGTTCATCAACTTCACCAATGCATTCCACCCCGATTTTAAATTCACCTGGACAATCTCCATCTTCATCAATGACGACCGACTTAACACTGACATTTTTTACAAACCCACTGACTCCTGTAGCTACCTGGATTACACCTCTTCTCACCCTACCTCCTGCAAAAATGCTATCCTATATTTCCAATTACTCTGCCTCTGCTGTATCTGCTCCCAGGAGGACCAGTTCCATCACAGAAGACACCAGATGGCCTCCTTTTTTAAAGAACTTAATTTCCCTTCCCACGTGATTGAAGTGCCATCCAACATCCACGTCCATGTCCCGCACCTCCGCCCTCAAACCCCACCCCTCCAACTGCAACAAGGACAGTACGCCCCCAGTCCCCACCTTCCACCCCACCAACCTCCGCATAAACCGCATCA
>NC_057714.1:92361562-92378405 GCF_004010195.1 Chiloscyllium plagiosum | reverse complement strand
CCACCTATCTGCTCCACCCTCCTCTCTGACCTATCACCTTCATCCCACCTCCATCCACCTATTGTACTCTTACCTGCCTTCTCCCCAGCTCCCCCCCCCCATTTATCTCTCCACCCCAGAGGCTCCCAGCCTCATTCCTGATGAAGGGCTTTTACCCGAAATGTTGATTTTCCTGCTCCTCAGGTGCTGCCCGACCTGTTGTGCTTTCCCAGCACCACTCTAATCTTGACTGTCAATAACAAGTATTAAAGGGTTTTTCTTCTGGGTTGGCAAGAGAAGGCTTTAATTTTGAGAGTATTGAAGTCATTTTCAGGGGTGGTGACATCTGTGGAGAGAGAAATTTTGAAGAAAAACTATGTTGGACTCAAAATGTAAAATTGGTTTCTCTCTCCACAGATGCTGCCAAACCTACTGAGTTTCTGCAGCATTGTAGCCACATTTTAATACTTTTACTGAAAATGTCTTCATTGCCACAACATCTCTTTCAGTGATAGTGTTTATGTTTTCATGTCATGGAGAGGGTAAAGGCCTCAGCGTTCAGTAATGACTCACTCCAAGTTCACTTCCAAGCTGCCCAGGAAAGGTAGGATGTCCTGTTACCTAGGGCTAGCAACAAAAAGTGATCCTATCTGACCAAGACAGCATGGATGGGAGTCACAGTGTATGATAGCTACTAAATAGAACCTAGGAAGAGGATGAACAATCTGTTGTCCTCCGCTAAAGTGAATGGCACTGTGTGATCACTGCAAAGTGACTCTCTTTGGGTCATCAAGCAGTGTAAATGAGTGAGTGTAAAGGGATGTAAAGTAGGAACACTTAAATGCAGGCGTCAGCAGCAGACGGAACACGTGGACTGAATTTGTGGCAGCAACTTCATGCAATGAACATCATACCATTTGCAGGATAGTGTGGGTATCAAGCACAGGAGCTGTCATAGGCATGCATGCTCATAAAGTGCTTGTCCACATTGGGATGATACCCATTCCTTCTTTCTGCCGACATGAGTGAACTGGTCATAGGATCATAATAGCTGGAAGGACAATCAGACTGGAAGAGGTGTCGCAGACTTTACAATCTTGACCCCAACTGTGAACAATGGCATTAAATTTGATGGTGAGGATCATCACCAACTGTTTGATTTCACAAAGACCACAGTTTCAGAGCTAAATCTTCTCTAAACTGCACGCAATGCATTTTCATCCTTCCTTAAATGAGGTGATTAATACTGTACACAGTACTCCAGATATGGTCTCACCAATCACCTGTATAACTGAAAAGTATGCTTCCTTATTTTGTATTCACCTGCACTTGTAATAAATGGTAACATTCTCTTAATTTTCCTAAATTATTTGCTGGTCCTGAAAATAAGCATTTTACGATAGCTGCAGGAGGAACACCCAAATCACTCTGCATCTCGGAGCTCTGCAACTTCTCACCATATAGATAATTTGTTCTTTTTTATTCTTCTGCCAAAATGGAAATGTTCACATTTTCTCACAATACACAATCCATTATCTAGATTTTTGGCCATTCACTTAATCCATCTATATTTTTCTGTAGCCTCAGTATGCCATTGTCACAACTTAGTTTCCACCTTAATATTGTGTCATCAGCAAATTTTCCAAATGCATCTTTCATCCTCTATGCAAGTCATTTATATAAATTTAAACACTGGTGTCTGCGGCACACTACTTGATATATTTTCCCAACCTGAAATATAACAATTTATGCCTGTCCTCCATTTCCTATTACTCATCTATGTCAATATGCTGCACCATATAAAATGAGCTTGTATTTTCTGAAATAATCATTGTTGATGCACTTTGTCAAATGCCTTTGAAATTGATATATGTACATCCACTGGTTTCTCTTTAACAACAGCATATACGACTTCCTCAAAGAATTGCGATAGGTTGGTTAAACAAGGCTTCTCTTAAGCAACACCATGTTGACATTGTCTGATTGCTTAGAATTTATCTAAACATCCAGCTTTTAATTCTTTAATAATAGCTTCTGACAATTTCTCTTTAACAGGCGCTGAGAAAAGGGACAGTGCATAGCCATCAGATAATTATTTATATTCTCAACCAATGGTTCTCACAGCAAGTCAAAGATTAGGAAGAGGAGCCAAATTCTCCCCAACTGCACCTCCACTTGCACTTTATCTCAGAGAATCATGACTCCCTCTGATGAGGCACTGTACCAGCATGCCCTGTACCCTCCAGCAGTGCACACACATTCACCTCAGTGGCTTCACGTTCTGGACTGGCCAAAGGAGCACATCACAGTCAAGTGCGCGCGTTTGACAGACAATGTGCCAGCCGAAATCGCTGATGTTTGGAGAACTGCTGAGACCAGCCATTCTTCTCATCTCTATGCAGAGCTCCACCCAGATGACAAGCCTCTGGTAACAAGACCTAGTTTCCCTTGAGAGGATGATATTGAGCTGCTTTCTTGAACCAGTGCAGTCTATTTGGTGCAGCACCATTATGGAGCAAGTTCCAAGATTCTGACCCAGCAATAGTGAAGGAATGGCAATATATCTCCAAGTCATGATTGTGAGTGGGTTGGAGGAGAACTTGCAGCTGGTGGTGTTCTCATGTGTCTGTTGCCCTTGTCCTTCTAGATGAAAGGTACTGTCTAGAGACATCTGGTGAATGTTTGCAGTGCTTCTTGTCAGTGGCACACAATGCTGCTAATGAGTATCCGATTTGGAGGCAATCAATATTTATGGATGTGGTGCCAATCAAACTAACTGGATGATGTCAAACCTCCTGATATCAAACTCATTCAGGTAAGTGGCAAACATTCCATCAAAGTCCTGATTTGTGCCTCGTGCCTCCAACCATTTCTTGATATCATCTGGAGTGTTGAGGTCTGTGGGAAGACTGTCTGGTTGAAGAGTGCTGCAAATGCTTCAACTTTATTTTTTGCACTGATGCTATGTTCTCCCATCATTGAAGAAGGGAATAGCTTAGAGCCTCCTCCTCTAGTGAGTGGTTTAATTGTCCACCACCACTCACAACTGGACATGCAAGAATTGCAGGGCACAGATCTAATCCATTAACTGTTCAATCATTTAGCCCTGTCTATGGCATGTTGCTTTTGCTGTAATGGCATGCATGTAGTCCTGTCTCATAGCCTCTCCAGACTGACATCTTATTTTTAGGTATGCCAGGTGCTGCTGCACTGAACTAGGATTGATCCGTGACTTAATGGTAAAGGTAGACAGAGGGATATACTGAGCTATGAGACTGCAGACTGCGTTGGAATATACTTTTGTTGATACGATGGCTCACATTGTCTCAAGGATCTCCAGTCTTGAATTGCTAGTTCGATAGAAAATCTCTACACATTTAGTCTGGTGATAGTACCTCACAATACGATGGACTGTATTCTCAGTGTGAAGATGAGGCTTTGTCTCCACAAGGACTGTGCTGTGGTCACTTTTACCAATACTGCGAGAACTCTGTGGGAAGCTAGAGAAATGATTGCTGTGCGTCTTGCTGAGATATTTGTATCATTGATAGTCACAGATGAAGTGCCGCAAGACTGGAGGTTGGCAAACGTCGTGCCACTGTTTAAGAAGGGTGGTAAGGACAAGCCAGGGAACTATAGACCAGTGAGCCTGACCTTGGTGGTGGGCAAGTTGTTGGAGAGAATCCTGAGGGACAGGATGTACATGTATTTGGAAAGGCAAGGACTGATCCGGGATAGTCAACGTGGCTTTGTAATTGGGAAATCATGTCTCACAAACTTGATTAAGTTTTTTGATGAAGTAACAAAGAAGATTGATGAGGGCAGAGCAGTAGATGTGATCTATATGGACTTCAGTAAAGCATTTGTAAAGGTTCCCCATGGGAGACTGATTAGCAAGGTTAGATCTCATGGAATACAGGGAGAACTAGCCATTTGGATACAGAACTGGCTCAAAAGTAGAAGACAGAGGGTGGTGGTGGAGGGTTGTTTTTCAGACTGGAGGCATGTGACCAGTGGAGTGCCACAAGGATTGGTGCTGGGCCCTCTACTTTTTGTCATTTACATAAATGATTTAATTCAGATCAATGCGAGGTGCTGCATTTTGGGAAAGTAAATCTTAGCAGGACTTATACACTTAATGGTAAGGTCCTAGGGAGTGTGGCTGAACAAAGAGACCTTGGAGTGCAGATTCATAGCTCCTTGAAAGTGGAGTCACAGGTGGATAGAACAGTTAAGAAGGCGTTTGGTATGCTTTCCTTTATTGGTCAGAGTATTGAGTACAGGAGTTGGGAGGTCATGTTGCGGCTGTACAGGACATTGGATAGGCCACTGTTGGAATATTGCATGCAATTCTGGTCTCCTTCCTATCAGAAAGATGTTGTGAAACTTGAAAGGATTCAGCAAAGATTTACAAGGATGTTGCCAGGGTTGGAGGATCTGAGCTACAGGGAGAGACTGAACAGGCTGGGGCTGTTTTTCCTGGAGCGTCGGAGGCTGAGGGGTGACCTTATAGAGGTTTACAAAATTATGATGGGCATGGATAGGATAAAAAGGCAAAGTCTTTTCTCTGGGGTTGGGGAGTCCAGAACTAGATGACATAGGTTTAGGGTGAGAGGGGAAAGATATAAAAGAGACCTAAGGGGCAACGTTTTCATGCAGAGGGTGGTACGTGTATGGAATGAGCTGCCAGAGGATGTGGTGGAGGCTGGTACAATTGCAACATTGAAGATGCATTTGGATGGGTATATGAATAGGAAGGGTTTGGAGGGATATGGGCCAGGTGCTGGCAGGTGGGACTAGATTGGGTTGGGATATCTGGTTGGCATGGACGGGTTGGACCGAAGGGTCTGTTTCCATGCTGTACATCTCTATGACTCTATAAGTATTGTAGGAAACCCCCCAAACTATCCATGCTGTGGAACCCCACCATTAGCAGTCCAATCATTTGCTCTATTGAGTCTACTCCATTGTTAAAGCATAGGCCACACTGTACCTTTGGTCAGGTAGAATTCACAGCTTCTGCACTGGGGACAATGGGAGACAGGAGCCAACCCTGCAGCTGACGAGGTAGAGAAAAAACCTTCTTGACACCTGCAAGTTAGTGAGGACAGACAAATCATAAGAGCTACCCATTGAGCATGCAGGCACCTGAAGGATTTATTTCCTGTAATCACAATGTGGCTGTCCAATCAGATATTGAAACTCACCCCCTTTCTGAGAATGAATGCTGTCAGCCAATCCCAGTGAGCTCCCAGCACCACACATGCCACTAACACTTGTCAAAAACTAGCAAAGACAACAAATTCCAGAGCTCTCCTAACCTGCTCCCTCTTTCAAAGCTGCACCTAACAAATTCATTTGCCCTTCCAAATGGGCCATTAGAACTCCCTGAAATATGTTTGTGTGACTGACTGTCGCTTCTGGCATTAACTGGGATTAAATTTGAGAAGAACCTGCACCACATGCAGCACGATCGGTTGCTCTGAGGCCCAACATCCCACTATCTCTGATTTTGAGTATCCATCCCTGCTTGCTCCTCTACAGCATCTCCTTGTTGTTGACCTGGCTATTGCTTTACATTGCTCTGTGTCACACTCCACTGGCTTCTCTGCGACTGCACCAGAATAAGCCGATGAGTTGCGTTGTCTTAGTCATAGAATCATAGTCACAGAGATGTACAGCATGGAAACAGACCCTTCGGTCCAACCCGTCAATAGTCCATCATATATCAGCTTAAGGTGATCTGAAAATAACCTACTAGTTCCAATCAGGTCAGCATGTTCTTTGAGGCTCTCGCTCCCGTCCTGAATATTTCTGTCCAATGGGATTCTCCACTCTTACTGGGGCCCCCACAAGGCTTGGAATATTTGAGCCTATGTATTTTTGTGAGAACCAATCTATTATGTGCAGTTGGTATCTTGATACCTCACAATAGAAGATAGGACCCAACTAGGTAAATT
The DNA here is from genome assembly GCF_004010195.1 of Chiloscyllium plagiosum. NCBI lineage: Eukaryota > Metazoa > Chordata > Chondrichthyes > Orectolobiformes > Hemiscylliidae > Chiloscyllium > Chiloscyllium plagiosum. The sequence continues at coordinate 92,372,466 of NC_057714.1, read as the reverse complement.
AACAGCCTGAACAAAAGTGTCCTTTAAAATCACAAACGATGGGAGTCATATTTCATTCCATCAAGTGACTCAAAACATTTTATCTGGCTGTGATAAAATTCCTGCGAAGTTAAAATTGGAATGTCATGGTAATACAGCTGAGAGTGTTCTATGAACAAAGTTAGCTAAAAACTTGACAGCATAAACAGTTAGGCTCCATAGTGCTGATAAAGTATGTGCCCTCCTTGGGGTGTGTATTATACCATTTGATGAATAATATCATCACAGTATATCCTTCCGATTAAGTTATATTCAAGACCGAAGTTAGCTTGGCAATGCACCTTTAGTTGAACAGTTTGTTTTGAAAGAAATTAGTATTTGCTCATATAACTGCCTTTTGTGGCATCCCACCATTAGTAAGAACCTAAGAACATAAGAATTGAGAGCTGCAGTAGGCAATTCAGCCTCTGTGCATTTAATAAAATCATGGATGATCCCATCTTGGCCTCAACTCCACCATCCTGCCCACACTTCATAACACTTAACCATTACAAATTAAACATTTATCTATCTCTTCCTTAAATGTATTCAACATCCTGGCATCCAGTGCAGTTTAAGATAGCTTATTGTAGCAATAAGTGGTTGTGCAGCATAAGGAAGGGATGATATTGAGTCTTTCATATGAGCTGGGAATGCAGAGGGGATATTGAGTCACGCCACTGCCTATCTGAGACAGACATTCAGCTGATCACTGGAAGCTGGTTGGGAGGTGTTGCTGTGCAACTGAATGTTTAAAAGCCAAAACAAACAACTTATCTGCTTGTCAGAACCATCTCAAAATTTAAATTTGGATGATGATAATCGGAACGTTAGTTTTTGAACATTTCAGTTGGTATATACAAAATGTTTGCACACTCAACAAAGTAAAGGGGAACATCAAAAATATTAAAGACTAATGACTAGGAGAGACAGCATGAAACAAAATGGCATGCCATACTTTAAATGACCCTTGCTCTATTACAGCCAAAGCTGATAGAAGTTTACATTGTTTGTTATACTTTCGTTTAGCAAAACCAAAATAAGCAGTATCGTATAAACTCATGTGAAATTACAATTCTAACCTTGGACAACACACCCACATTGCTAATACCATTCATTCTGCTTTTCCAAAATTGGACTATTATCAGATAAAATTACAATATAACTCTGTACTTCTGCTGTAATTTAGTATTTTTGCAAAATTCTCTTTTGATTCCCCTCTCCCACATACAGATGATCCTCCCTTATCCATGAAACACGAGAGACTGAGCATCCTTCGAGAATGACGAACATTAACTTTTTCTGTTCTGTAATCAATGGTGTGAATTTTTGTGTTTCTCAAGCTGAAAGGCCACAGACTGGAAATTGGAACCTTTTTTTTACCAATTTTATCACTACACAACAGCATCAAACTTTTCCAGATTATCCAATGTATTTTCAAAGAAGAGTTACCATTACCTTGTACTAACAGCAACCTCATTAAGTTTTGTGTTTCCATTTCATGAATTTTTCTGTTCTCTAAGTAGCTGAGGCAGTTGTGGATCAGTGGTGGCACTCCTACCTATATATCAGATATTTGAGGGTTGCAGCTCCACTCCTAATAGCTGATTGTATAATCTTGGTTGATACCAAACCCCAGTTCTGGATGTACTGCACTGTCAGGAGATGCTATCTTTAAATTAAGACAGTCAATAAAGGTCCTATCTCACAAATTAACGAATCCTTTATTTCATTGTTGTATGTACACTGGCAGCTATATTTCTCTACAGATATCACATTTCATAGGTGCTTCAGTAACTGCAAGACGTTTTTGGATATCTAAGGCTTTTTAAAAGTTAAATATAACTCAAAGTATTTTTTCATCTTTAACACCTCAATTAAAACAGCCAACAACAACTTAAGGTATTTTCAAATCAATCTATTCAGAGTGACATTGTACACCTATGGAGCAAGTGGGACTTCAACCTCCTGACTTAGAGGTAGGAACACTGCCGCTGCACCACAAGTAACCTCTACCCCTACCATCAATTCACCAACCGAGAGGAGTTTCAAAAGTAGTCAAAGTCATAATTGATGTGTGTGACTGGGATGAGGTGTCCAATAATATTGAGCACCACTGCCAAATACCATGTTGCAATTCTTTAATAATTGAGTTTGTCTGATGTTCTTTTTAACATTTCTTCATTTATTGATCAATTAATGCAAAATTTAATTGAAATCTTCAACCTCAATAATTTATGGGTTGAATGGAATTAAATTAACAGCCTGACAATAAGGTACATGGTTGGCCAAAGTAATCGAGCTGAGTCTCGTGTAAATAGAATCTGTAAAATGCAAAGATGCGATAGTCCCACTCTCTCATTAGAGAAGGAGACAACTGGTGGCGGCTTGATCTGAGGGCAACCAAGCGTGAAGTGAGGGGTGAGTTTGAGAAGGCAATGACCTCAACCAGTGCAAGAATTGAATGCATGCTACTGGCATTGCAAGCCAGTTATTCAGCCAACTGAGCAACCAAGCTTTTTCTGAAGGGTTGTATGTGCTGGAGTGAGAGTTGCTTATGTCAGAGATTCCACAGGGTTCCAAACCCCACCTCCCATTTATGCGATAGAAACAATTACTTCACCATTGGAAAATCTGGGCCACTGTTACAAGAACTTTGAAGAGCACCAGATATGAATTCTCACTCTTTTAAGATCCTGAAGTGTTTTACCCACAAATCCAAATGGCATGATCATTGTGGATACTGCATGTCACACTCTTCAGTATTAACCCTTTTTAACCCATGCATGACATGAATACGGACATTAGAACTGCAAGGAATAAATGAAGAAAATGGCACAGAGCCATTTCAAGTTAATATTGATAGGATAGATAAAGGCGCATAGAAAGAGGATTAATGCTGTGCACAAAGACTAATATGGACCATTTGGGCTGAATGGCCTGCTTTTTTATTGCTCCAAAATGGCACTAAACATCATTGACTAATTTCATAAAATAGGTGAAGCCTCCAAGATTGATTCACACTTATTTTTAAAATAAGAGCATTTATTTTATTAATTTTATTCAGAACTGCAACTTTTGAACCTGCAGAGTGCATGCAAGGGATTTCAAGATGAACTGTGTAAGGCATTTATTTAACATTAAGGAACTTACAGAGTTACAAAAGGAAAGTCAGATACTTAGCACAACTGGCCATTCAAAGGGCTCTGTTACCTCTTTTTGTGTTTTATATCTCTATGATTCTTTGAACGATGGTAAAAGCTTAAGAAATAGTGCCCACTGGCTTCAAACATCTGTAACAGCTCACTCAAATTATCGAACATGATGCCATACTTTCAGCGATGTCTTTTTTGCTGAATGTCACATCCTGTAACAACCAAATAGCAATTTATCAGATGGAAAATCCATGGGATTATGTGGAGCATTAATTTTATACCCATTAATGGAAATTTTAACCCACCCCACAATTTAAAAACTGACAGGATTAGGTGCACTATTCATTTTGCACCTTGCCGGGTTTTATATTCCACTGAAGACAATATATAATATTTGGTGGAGCATTAAAACTGGCATTTCATTTCATCTTTTAGGTTTCCTTCCTGGTGACTTTGCTTTCTGAAGCAACTTTATTTTATTATGGTGGCAGGGTCATGTTCTTCAAAATATGGTGACTGTTGGTTAGGGAATCGAAGGAAAGCATCCTCTGCAACCTACTTTTTTAAGAGAGTATCACAAAGTTACAGAAGTCTTTCAAGGCTGAAAGAAGCCATTCAGCCTATCATGCCAGCACCAGCCCATCAAATGAGGCTCATTAACTAGTGCCAATTTCCTGATTTCTTTTCCTTTTGCATGTTATTTTTATCCAAATATTCATCCAATGAATAATATCCAATTGAATACTGCATTGGAACCTGCCTCTAGCACATTTGCAGGTAGTGCATTCCAAAACTTAATAGTCCACTGTGTGAAAAAGTTATTTTTGTCTCATATTGCCCTTGCTTCTTTTGCAAATCACTCCAAGTCAATGCCCTCTCATTCTTGTGCCTTATACATACGGGAACACTTTTTCTCTATCTTCCCTAGCCAACCTGCTCATGATTTTGAGATCATCTATCAGATCATTTCTTAGGCCTCTTCTCTCAACAAATAGAATAATCATAGGCGTCCCATCTATTCCCAAGGGAAAGTGAAGGAATCTCTATGTTAATCACATTGGTCAGCACGTGTTGTGAGGAATGTTTTAACATTATCGTCTTACTCCCAGCAAGTGATGTCTATATTTGTGTTTCGTACCAGCTTAACCGCCAGCAAAACCCCCCCTCATATTCGAATAAAATTACAGTGACCTTTCAGTTGCCAAAATAAATCCATAATATTGGAATAAAAAACTACTTAAGAACAATTCTCCAGCACTTAATCAGCATGTTGACCAGCCAAATAAGTGACACTTGTGTAAAGTGAAAAAAAGAATAATTGCACTGTTCTTGTCCAAATGAATTTCTGTCATAACCTCATTTCCTTCCAATAGCACATTAGTTTTCTTAAACACACCTCCAGGGAAAAGTGGGCCTAATTAATTTTTTCACAGACTGAGTTACTAAATCCAAGGAAAAGAAAGTTTGGATTTATGAGTGAAATATTATCCCAAGTAGTATTTTACCTCAAATTATTTCTAAATCCACAAGTACTGAGCTTTATTGATCTACAAATCCCCCTTTAGCTTTTCAGCATTTGTTGAACTGTGACCTTACCAACACCCTCTCCTGTAGAGCATCTTATGAAGCCTATCTGTGCATACCTAGGGTAAAGTCTTCTAGTGCACACACTTTTAAGACTATTAACCCAGCTGGCTGCAGTAGGCCTGGTATTTTAAACAACAACAAAACTTATTTTTATATTGGACTTTCAACATAATGGAATGTCCCAAAATGCTTCATAGGAGCATTCTCAAAGGCCAACACCAGACCACATAAGGAGGTATTTGGTCAAATGATCAAAAGGTTAGTCAAAGTGATTGGTTTTAATGAGTACTTTAAAAGATGAAAGGGAAGTAGAGAGGCCGGGAGGTATAGGGAGTGTATTCCAAGGTTCAGCCACCAATGGCGGAGTAATTAAAATTAGGGACACTCAAGAAGCAAGAGCTAAAGAAGGTTATATATCTTGGACATTTGTGGCTGATTGCAGGTATTGAGAATGGCAAAGCCACAAAGTAGCTTGAAAACAAGGATGAAAATGTTTAAATGAAGGCACGGCTTGATCGAGAGCTACTATAGGTCAGTGAATATAGGGACAATTGTGGGATGGGACTTGCTGCAAATTAAGATGTGGGCAGTTGAGTTTTGAATGACCTAAGGTTTACAGAGAATACAACGTAGAAGACCAGCCAGGAGTACAGTAGAAGGTTGAGACCAATTGTACCAAAGGAATGAATGAGATTTTCAGCAGCAGATGAGCTGAGACAGGGAAAAAGTAGGGCGATGGTATGTCGGTCAAAATTATTGCTGTTGACAAAATTAACCATTGCATTAAGAAACAAACATTGAGAACAGCTAGCAATCTTAATTATTCCACACAGAGGATATAAAGAGTAGAATCACATAAATAGGAAAGCAAAAAAATCAAATGGAGAAAGTTATTAGCTGCATAGCTGTTACAGCCAATTGAGGAGAAGAAATTCAGCTCCCTTTTTTTGAATCCCCTCTCACCCCATTGCAACAAATATTTTTATTTCTTTTTAGCGCACAGCCATTAGACTTTAACTAAATCTTAGTTCACTTGATCAAAATGAGGGAGATGATTGTTGAGGCTTTCTGGAATGAAAGAATGAGGAATTTTATGAACTCTACTAACCCCAGGAAAAAATAAAGATGGAATGTTAAACAAACACAGATAATAATTTCAAAAGGAGATCATGCCTGGTACAAACAGGAAGAATAAAGTAATTGAAACATACTTTGAGATCTTCAGATGTGAGATTTTTATCTGAGACCAAAATTGTTTTGTAGTTGACTTATATCTTCAACAGTAGCAGAATTTGTAGATATCTTTGAATTCTACGTGATTGTCTCTTTGACCTAATTTGCTTTCTCTCTGAGTGCTCTCTTCGAAGGAGAGAATAAGATACAGAAAGGTAACAGAAAAGGTCGATGAGGTAATGCCGCTGTTATCTGAGGCTGTGCCTTCAGGTTCTAGCCTCTCCTATGAGTGGAAACATCTCCCCCATATCCACTCTCTCCTGGCCTCTCAGTATTCTGTAAGTTTCAATCAGGTCCGTCCATCCTTCAAAACTCCATTGAACACAGACCCTCATATGACAAGCTCTTCATCCCTAGGATCATTCCTGCAAACCTCCTCTGGACCCTCTCCAATACCAACACATCCTTCCTCAGCGCATGGCCCCAAAACTTCTCATAGTATTCCAAATATGGTCTGACCAGAGCCTTATATAACCGAAGCATTACATTTCTGTCCTTGTATATGAGCCTTCTCAAAATGAATGCTAGCATTACATTTACCTTCCAAACTGCCAATAGAATCTGAATGTTAAATTTAAGAGTATCCTGATCTAGGACTCCTAAAACACTTTGCACTTCAGATTTCCAAAACCTTTCCCCATTTAGAAAATAGTCTAGTCCTGTATTTTTCCAACCAAAGTGCAAAATCTCATATTTTCCCACATTATATTCATCTGCTCCTTCTTTGACCACTCTCCCAGCATTTCCAAAACATTCTGCAGCCCCCTCTGTCCCTCCTCCAATCTTTTCATTATCTGCAAACTGTGCAACAGTGCCCTCAGTTCCTTTATCCTTTGTAGATCAAAAATATGTCTGCCTCAATTTTGAATATTTGATTTGATTTATTATTGTCATGTGTATCAAAATACAACAAAACGTATTGCTTTGTGCGTTTACCAGACAGTTGGGCGGCACGGTGGCACAATGGTTAGCCCTGCTGCTTCACAGCGCCAGAGACCCGGGTTCAATTCCTGCCTCAGGCAACTGTCTTGTGTGGAGTTTGCACATTCTCCTTGTGTCTGCGTGGGTTTCCTCCGGGTGCTCTGGTTTTCTCCCACAGTCCAAAGATGTGCAGGTTAGGTGAATTGGCCATGCTAAATTGTCCATAGTGTTAGGTGAAGGTGTAAATGAATGGGTCTGGGTGGGTTGCTCTTCAGAGGGTTGGTGTGGACTTGTTGGGCTGAAGGGCTGTTTACACACTGTAAGTAATCTAATCTAAAATAATACCATACATCAGGGTAATAGAACAGAATATAACGTTACAGCTACAGAGATGGTGCAGAGAAAGATTGAGTTTAATATGTGAAAACTGCATTCATAAGTCTGATGTCAGTGGAGAAGAAGCTGTTCTTAAATCTGCAGGTACGCATTTTTAAACTTTTGTGTCTTCAACCCAATGGAAGGGAATGGGGGAGATCAATAACAGGGATGGGAGGGGTCCTTAATAATGTTGGCTGCTTTCCTGAGGCTGTGAGAAGTGTAAATGGACTAACTGGAAGGACAGCTGCTTTTCGAGATATACTGGCTGTGTTCACAATTCTCTGTAATTTCTTGCGATCTTGAGCAGAGCAGTTGCCATACCATGCTGTGATGCATCCAAATAGGATGCTTTCTATGGCTCCCCAGCTTCCTCTGCTCTCTCGAGTGGAAAATTCCAAAGGCTAGCAAAATTCTGAGAAAACAAAGTCCTCCTCATCTCCATCTGAAATCAATTATTTTGATATTGTTCCTTCTCGTTACAGTATGCCAGACAAGGGGAAACATCCACCCTCGCAGCCCTGGATTCCCCCCCCCCCCCCCCCACCACATACAAATAAACTCAATAACTACATTCCATTTGGAAAACTAATTTCAATTGGGATCTGTGTTATGAAATTCTCCTGTGACTGTGTCTCCTGAATTCCTTATCGATATGCCAATTTAAAGCAGTGATAGCTTTAAATTGTATGCATGTTGCTTCCAGCTTCAATAGCAGCACTGAAATTTAAATGGTGAAGGGCTGAGAGACAGGATTAACAGCATTTACATGGCAAAGACTGATTAGGAATAGTCAGCATGGGTTTTTGCATGGGAAATTGAGTCTCCCAAACTTGACTGAGTTTTTTGAGGACTTGACCAAGAAGACAGTTGAGGGCAGAGTGGTAGACATTTTTTACATTGACTATAGTAAGCCCACCAAGACTGGCTGTAAAGTGAGATCACATGGGATCCAGGGAGAGCCAGCCAATTGGATACAAATCTGTCTTGACAGTAGGAGACAGAGGGTAGTGTTAGGAGGTTGTTGTTCAGACTGGACACCATCACTGAATTCCCCCACTATCAACATCCTGTGGTTTACCAGAAGCTGAATTGGGCTAGCTATATAAATACTGTCACTACTAAATGAGGGCAGAAGCAAGGAATCCTGCCACAAGTAACTTAGTTCTTTCTTTGATTAGAGTGAAGGGCAGACATGTCCCTGTGAAAATGAGGGATAGAAATGGCAAGATTGGGAAACCATGGATGACAGGTGAAATTGTGAGACTAGCTAAGGGAGAAAATGAAGCGTATATAAGGTCTAGGCGACTGAAAACAGACAAAGCTTTGGAAGAATATCGGGAAAGTAGGACCAATCTGAAACGAGGAATGAAGAGGGCAAAAAGGGGTCATGATATATCCTTAGCAAACAGGGTTAAGGAAAGTCCCAAAGCCTTTTATTCATATATAAAGAGCAAAAGGGTAACTAGAGAAAGGGTTGGCCCACTCAAGGACAAAGGAGGAAACTTATGCATGGAGTCAGAGAAAATAGGTGAGATTCTTAATGGGTATTTTGCATTGGTATTCACCATGGAGAGGGATATGATGGATATTGAGGTTAGGGATAGAGTTTTGAATACCCCAGGCCAAGATGGCATAAGGAGGGAGGATGTGTTGGATATTCTAAAAGGCATTAAGGTGGCCAAGTGCCCAGATCCAGATGGGATCTATTCCAGGCTATTGAGGGAAGCGAGAGAAGGAGTAACTCGGGCCTTAACAGATATCTTCACAGCATCCTTGAACACATGTGAGGTCCCGGCAGACTGAGAATTGCTAATGTTGTCCCTTTGTTTAAGAAAGATAGCAGGGATACTCCAGGTAATTAGAGACCAGTGAGCCTGATGTCAGTGGTAGGGAAGCTGGTGAAGAAGATACTGAGGGATAGGAGCTTTTTACATTTGGAAGAAAATGGGTTTATCAGTGATAGGCAACATGGTTTTGTGCAAGGTAGGTCATGTCTTACCAACCTAATAGAATTCATTGAGGAAGTGACAAGGTTGATTGATGAGGGAAGGGCTGTAGATGTCTTAACATAGACATAGAACATTACAGCGCAGTACAGGCCCTTCGGCCCTTGATGTTGCGCCGCCCTGTCACACTAATCTGAAGCCCATCCCACCTACACTATTCCATGTACATCCATATGCCTGTCCAGTGATGACTTAAATGCACTTAAACTTGGAGAATCTACTACCATTACAGGCAAAGCATTCCATACCCTTACGCTGAGTAAAGAAACTACCTCTGACATCTGTCTTATACCTACCTCCCCTCACTTTAAAGTTGTGTCCCCTCGTGTTTGCTGTCCCCATACTTGGAAAAAGACTCTCCCAGTCCACCCTTTCTAACCCTCTGATTATCTTGTACGTCTCTATTAAGTCACCTTTCAACCTTCTTCTCTCTAACGATAACAGCCTCAAGGCCTTCAGCCTTTCCTCGTAAGACATTCCTTCCATGATTTTGCTGCTCGTCGGATGCTGCCTGAATTGCTGTGCTCTTCCAGCACCACTGATCCAGAATCTGGTTTCCAGCATCTGCAGTCATTGTTATTCCTTCCATACCAGGCAACATCCCAGAAAATCTCCTCTGCACCCTTTTCAAAGCTTCCACATCCTTCTTACAATGCAGTGACCAGAACTGTACACAATACTCCAAGTGTGGCCGCACCAGAGCTTTGTACAGCTGCAGCATAACCTCCTGGTTCTGGAACTCAATCCCTCTATTAATAAAGGCCAAAACACTGTATGCCTTCTTTACAACCCTGTCAATCTGGGTGGCAATTTTCAGGGATCTGTGTACATGCCACCGAGATCTCTCTGCTTATCTGCACTCCCAAGAATCCTACTCTTGGGGACTTGAGGCAGAAATTCAGGGAGCTAGAATGGAAGCTTAGAACTAGGACAAACAGAGTTGTTTTCTTTGGTTTGCTGCCCATGCCACGTGCTAGTGAGGTGAGGAATAGGAAGAGAAAGGAGTTGAACATGTGGCTACAGGGATGGTGCAGGAGGGAGGGTTTCGGGTTTTTGGATAATTGGAGCTCTTTCTGGGGTGGGTGGGACATCTACAAGCAGGATGGTCTTCATTCTAAATCAGAGGGGTACCAATATCCTGGGTGGGAAATTCACTAAAGCTATTTAAGGTGGATTTAAACTAATACAGCAGGGGGATGGGAACCACAATTGTAGGACAGGTACAGAAGAGGATGAAAGTAGGGAGTTCCCAAATCAAGTATTCAGTAAGGCATTTGATAAAGTTCCCCATGGTAGGCTAATGGGGAAAGTGAAGTCACATGGGGTCCAGGCTGTACTAGCTAGAAGGATAGAGAACTGGCTGGGCAACAGGAGACAGAGAGTAGTAGTGGAAGGGAGTTTCTCAAATTGGAGAATTGTGACCACTGTTATTTGTGATATACATAAATTATCTGGAGGAAGGTACACATGGCCTGATTAGCAAGTTTGCAGATGACACTAAGATTTGTAGAGTAGCAGACAGTGAAGGGGACTGTCAGAGAAAGCAGCAGAATATAGATTCTTTGGAGAATTAGGCAGAGAAATGGCAGATGGAGATCAATCCGAG